>NC_137062.1:25157534-25265034 GCF_032717465.1 Coenobita brevimanus
ATACAGTATATAGCTATAAGTATTCACTCATGGCATTCATTTTAGAAAAACTATTCGTATTTCGGTTAATTGTCCAAAAACTTTAATTCATGTTTGTTAACGGGGAATTTGAGGGTCAGTGACAAAACCATCCAAGCTTAGCTCCTGTACTGCCTAAAGTTTGTGCACGTGAGATTTTGTGAGGGTGATACTTAACACACAGTCAGGGAATCAGCAGCTAGGCTCAGCATTCCAGATCTGTGTGAATATTTTTGTAACCCTTTCAGTCCGATAACATAGTCCACACCCACACATTTCCACACCCACACCCCTCCATATCCTGCTCCATTCCACGCCCACACAATTCCACACCCACACCATTGCACATCCACGTCATTCAATACCATCACCATTCCACACCCATATCATTCCACATTCCACACCCACATCATTACATCTCATACCATTCCACACCACAGCATGCCACACCCACACCATTCCATATCCCGCACCATTCTACACCCAAACAATGCCACACCCACACCATTCTACACCCACGACATTCAACATCATCACCATTCCACAACCACCATTTCACAACCCACATCCTCCTACATCTCACACCGTTGCACATTGCACACCCTTCCACATCCCACAACTTATATCCCACATCGTTACACTCCAATAGTGTCAGACATTTTTTATGTCATCCTGGAACGCCGTTGAAGGGCACCGCTTGGCTAGTTGATGTAAGTCAGAGATGCTTGTTAATGCTTTTACACGAACCCATCTGGGCACATGTATGCACTCTTGGAATGTGTACACATCCTTATTTTGAAGCTGTACATAACCACTCGCTCTCAGACATCCATGATTCTAGAAACATTTGGCGTGCCTACGAAATTTTCAAGATTATGACAGGCACAAAGACACTCAGAATGCGGAACACCACACATCACGGCAGTTCTCGTGTGAATGTGAGTTTCAATGGCTTTGTCTCGGGTACTGCTCTAACACTCTACGACCTCACACTGTGTATCACTCTCACGCAGTTTTACACGCACACAGTGCTGGATTTGGGGGGTCTCCTAACCGACGACTGGAAAACGTTCTCTGATTATGCCGCGAACCATTTTTACCTCTGACCTCATAAGAAGATCAGGAAGTTACAGCCATACACTTCCATTCCCTTTCATAGTCGGTTCAGTGACCCATTCTTTAACACGATGTGTTTATTGGCTTGTAAGTTCCTTCAGGTTGTATATTGCATCGCCTTGGAGTCGGCTGAGTCATAATTACAAACAATTTCATTCAAATATTAGTAACTGTACTCTTTTCCTACTATTTTTTTTATGCATACACAATTTTGTTTTGAACGTAAAGTTCTGCAGCTTTTTCTTTCCCGCCTCCCTGTTTTTATCTGTGAGCCACTTCGCTCCAGTTCTATTATTTCATCATTTTTTCCCCATTCGCATGTCAGTCTATTCTCCACTCTGTTTCCTGTCCGTTGCTACCCATCAACATGAGTCTGTCTGCTCCCGTCACTCAAGGCCTTCCCTTTCGCTTCCAGCCTTACCACTCATCCCTTCTCCTTGGACATTTGATGCCATGTTCACATTGGCATGGAAGACTCCGAGGCACCTGTTCTATCTGACATTCATAACCATATTACATTATTATATTCTTGCACGTAATTAATGTTTTTCCAACATATCCATAGTTTGCATCAATTAAAGTGCAATTTACAACATTAATCACTGAAGAAGGTGTGTTGCGATATACCATAAACCAACAGGAATACGATCTTTGGTTTACGCTTTCTGCTTCCAGTCTGCTCCTCTACCCTGCCTCGTCCTCGCTCCCCACTGCTCATCCAGCTCTGCCTCTCCATTCCTTACGAGTGTAATGATCTCACTTGTCCGTCACTTCTCACTCTTACATAATTTCGAAGTATTCAGAGCAGTGTTTCATTGTGCAATATTTTCGAGTGTTTTCATATCATGCATGCCTTCTGTCATCCAAGCCTCACCTTGCCTCTGGGTTTACCGTTTTACGCTTAGTTCATTGCTGATTTTGTAACAACTCCTTCACCCATTTTTACTTCTCTAGTCATATATGTTTTACCTCACCATTAGTGGTTATATATATTTCTTCCTGATGCCTTCATTTCTACAGTGTAATAATCCTACACCCATGAAAGCCATCGATGCTTAGATTCTCCTTTGTGTGTGGGGGGGAGGGGGCTTCACTTGTCCCTCCCCTTATTTTCATCTCTCTCTCTCTCTCTCTCTCTCTCTCACACACACACACACACACACACACACACACACACACACACACACACACACACACACACACACACACACACACATCACAACTTCATTCATACCATAATTCCCTCTAATAAATTTTCAGACGCTGAAGTGGCACACAGGCACCTCATCTCAGGCTGGCTGGCTGGCTGGGTTGCAGGGTGGACAGGGTAGCAAGGCAGGGCAGGGGCAGGATGGAAGAGTATTAACAGAGGAACAAGAAATGATGAGGAAAAAAACATTAGTGTAACTGGGGAACACTGATTACTGAGGGAGTATGAGAGATGTTGTGAGAGTTGATGGACTTTGTCACTAAAGCTTCTATTCCTAAGCTGAAGTAAACCACCTGGCGTCAGCAACCAACAGCAGCTTAGGACTGATTCCCTTTCCTCTGACTACACTGATCATCACTTTTGATCCATGTCTTTTATATTCGAACCTGTTTTACATTTGGTTAATAGCTCCCCGGCATACAGGAAGTAACGCATATTGTTAAGGCCTTCAAATGTTAAGAGCCCGAACACACAACACAAGCAGACGGACAGACGCAAAATAAATTATTTACCTACGATCTATGCTTCGGTAGTAAAAACGTAAGACGCCATGGCACTACAGTGGCTAAAATCAGTGATGATGGACGATGAGGATGTGAGTGGCAGTGAGGGCGAGGAAAAGGTGTGGGAGTTTATGGTGTGGAGGAGGAGGAATTATGGCCAAGGCATGGAGGAAACGGTAGTGGAGGGAGAAGGAATTATGGCCAAAGCATAGATGAAATGGGTAGTGGAGGAAGGAGGAATTATGGTCAAGGCATAGAGATAAGGGTAGTAGAGGAAGGAGGAATAAAGTCCCGGAAAAAAAAAAAAAAAAAAAATGGAAAGATGAGTGGAAAAAAAAAAAGAATTACAAAGAGACTGGAGAAAATGGGAGTAAGAGAAAATGTAAATGAATGAAAGGAGTAGGGAGAGATATAAAAATACAAGTATATTGGTGGGTCGTGTTACAGTTCACCAGGAAGAACTTCACGCTGTGTTACTATCATCATCCTCACCACAACCACCATAAGTTACTACCACCGCCATAACAAATACCACCATCATCGGTAACTACGACCACTACCATAACAAGTACCTTCACCATCATTATTATCACCACTACCATAAAATCTATCACAACTGCTACACCACTCACTCTACTATCCCTCTACCCCTGTCCCCTGGGCCAAATGCTCCCCTAGTTGGGGAAGATCCTCACAATGATGGTGACTGACCCTGGAATGACATTTGTAAAGGCTCACACAACAGGACGATGAGGGAAAACTGAGCATTAATTTAGCAACCACTTTGTTGTGTGGGGCAAGCTATATTAATAACGTTGATAACACTTACAAGACGGAGACACGAGAATCATTAGGCAGATATCTGGATTTCCAGCCAGGTAAATGTTGCAGTGTTTACCATTACTAAGGAAAGGTGGGATATTTTGGCTGTGTATTGTGTTTACTTTGAGGAAGTAGTAGCTCTCTAGTCCTCTACGGGACTTCTTCACTCCGATTCTCTCTCTCTCTCTCTCTCTCTCTCTCTCTCTCTCTCTCTCTCTCTCTTTCTCTCTCTAATCCTGCCAGTTTCGCTTGGCGTAAAAATATCTCATGCACTGAAGGGATTAATGAAGGCCTTCCGTAACTCCTTCAGTTCGGAAAGTCTGCTTAACTATACTAAGTTCTCTGCAGGTAAGTCGTTTGGTTGTACTGAGAATTATAAAAATGTCATTGCACTGCTAGAGTGGCACATAAAATTATGTTTATATTTCATGTATGTTCGTTCAATGATTCCATTAAATTATAAGGATTTCGTACTAAGAAACTAATATTCTAGTATTCCAGTCCATTTGATTATTACTGATTAGCTTTGTATCATAATTTCAAATGATGTAAGGAACCTGTGAGACCTCAATATGTTTTAGCCAGGAATATATAGTTACATGCACAGCTCTCTCTCTCTCTCTCTCTCTCTCTCTCTCTCTCTCTCTCTCTCTCTCTCTCTCTCTCTCCGCCATGAACAACGGGACTCCATTTGCACTGTGGCACTTAGTTTTACAAATGGTGGCTGCTGATGCCCCACCTGGCCCACCTTTCAGGCACGGAATTGGATGTGGACGTCGGCCGAGTTTTTCTTTTTCTCTTTTCGCAGTACAGTATGTTTACGAAATGCTTTTCTTTTTTTAGTTTCATCACATTTCTCCACATCCACCACGACCACCACCACCATCATTATCTTGTCATTATCAAATTCGAATTCGAATTCAAATTCAAATTCTTTATTTCTCCTATACACAATAAGAGAGTACGGTATTAATATATGTATACATAATTTAAAAGGCTGAGCTCATGAAATTAAATATTTATTTATGAGCTCAATAAACAGTTGTACCTTATAATATGTTCAGGGAAAACATTGCGCAATACACAATGAAAGCTTGCTATTTAATTTTACCTCGAGTATTTAAAAGGATACTATTTATCTTATTAATTATTCGTATGATATGTATAATTACAAGTAAAATGGAAGTGACATAACAAAATTTATATAAACTGCATCAGTATCGGCTTACAATATATTTTTTAGATTTTATCTTGAAGGTTACAAATATTAACAAGAATCAACAACAAATGTTTTATATTTTTCAGCCCATCGTTTTGGGGGTCGTAAGTTAGTTCAGCTATTACGTAAACTGTGAGGATGAAGACTGGACATATTGTGAAAATGGATGGCAGTGGGATGGCGTAATTGATGTTTACAAATTTTAGTGTCTCAACTGTGTATATATCTTGTATTTTTAGTATCCCTAAATGCATAAAGAGGGGATCGGTATGTTCTTTGTAACTTACTCCTGAAATTATTCGGACAATTTTCTTCTGAGGTAAGAGAAGTTGCTGCATAAAGGACTTCACAGCCGAGCCCCAGGCAACGTTGCAGTATTGTAAATAGGGGTAAAATAGACCGTGATATAAAGTTTTCAGTACATCTTTGGTTAAGTTGTTTTTCCATCCATCCATCCATCACCCAGGCCGGCGTTGCGCCATGAAGAGCGTAGGAGCCCGGGGCTAGGCAAGTTGGTCCTGACATTTAATATGAGAATGACCAGCCTCACTCATCCCTGAGTGGCATTACGTGAGCAATAAACCCCAACCATCTCTTGCATATAAACCTGCTGTACACCGACTCTATCCGATTGGAGAGCCTTAATTACCCACTAAACCGCCAGGCGCCATAGTTTGGTTATATGGTTACCACCCAGCGTAGTTAATGGTTTCCTGTTAATGGTTTCCTGGTGTACAGGAAACCATTTGGCTTGTCACTCAGTGTTGAGTCACCCATAAGCAGAAGGACGAGGAAAGAATGAAGGAAGGAAAGACAGAAGAGGAAGGAAGGACGAGAGGAAAGAGCAGACATTCAAAGCAACACTACATCGAGTGAGCGGATGGTGAGCGCCCCTAATCTTGTAAATTATTCCAATTGATCAGGCTAATTTACCACTAATGATATGTATGTGATGTTTCCAAGATAACTTTTAACGAAGAGTAACTCCGAGGAATATCGTGTAGGTACATCTTTAGAGTACATTATTTCCTATTCTGATGTTAATATTTTGGTTATAGTGCTTATTTCCTGTAATTATTATATAATGGGTTTCCATAGCATTAAAAGAGAGTCTATTTACTATGAGCCAAGTTGAAATATTATTCAGCTCTATATTCACAGTAGGTTCTGGGGTTACTAAATCAGAATCTGAGTGAAAAAACATTAGTGTTGTCAGCAAATAAAATAAACTTCAAAGTGCTAGATGAAGAGACAAAGTCTTTAATATCAGAAAGAGTAATGGCCCCAAGGTTGAGCCCTGAGGTACACCAACAGATAACAATTTCGTTACTGGATCTGACTCCGTTAACATTAGTGAACTGTTGGCTCTCAGATAAATAGCTACGAAACCAGGAAAATTCTCTATTTCTTACCCCATAATGTTCCAATTTACGAATCGATATGTCATGAGTAATAGTGTCAAACGCTTTATTTAAAACTAGGAAAACACCCATTTTAAATTTCCCTTGGTCGTAATTTAGCATGAAATTATTTAATAATTTTGCAATTGCTGCTTGTGGGGAATAATTGTTTCCAAAGCCAAATTCGCATTCGGTTAATACATTATTAGCTTCTTGAAATGCCAACAATCGATCATACATTACCTTTTCTATTATATTAGTTATTGTTGAAAGTAGTGATTTTGGACGGTAAGTTGACGCTTGAAGAGCATCACCACCTTCGTATATTGATATTATTTTCACCACTTTCAAGTTATCTGGAAATGTTCCTTTACGAAAAGAGAGCCTGATCAACTCTGATATCACGTGAGCCAAGACAGATTTTGTTTACTTAATGAATTTAATATGTACGTCGTCATGCCCAGTACTAGATTCCTTCAAAGTAGTAACTGTATTAGCTGCTTCCTCTGGTGTTGTTGGGGATAATTGAAAGTTAGGGTAGGTACCATTCAGATAATGCACGGGTGAAATATTACAACTTACAAGTTGCTAGGCTGTTTTCTAACTTTTTGCCGACTTTAGAAAAATGGGTGTTTAAGTAGTTGTATACTTTATAAGGGTCAGATTATCATCATAATAACACTATTTCCCAGGCTGGATTATGCAGTATATATTTTTCATTACATCGAGTGGTTAAGTGGTATAATTTAAGGTAGAGGAAACAGTTGCTCTGCTGCTAGATAGCCTTGCTTTCAGAATGAAAATAGGAATTTTTCTATGCATCGTAATAATTCCAGTGATGTGATTGATCAACTGTTAAATGTTGAGGATGACGACGGCTTAGCCTCGAAAACCTGCACCCTAGTGACAATACTCCAGAATTAACTTTTTTTTCTTTTTTGTCCTTCAAGCAGAAAGGAAACAATACTGTCCAAGTATGTGCTCTGTGTTTTGTTTAATGTTGGTGTAGTTGCAATCCCGTGTTCGTCTGGACTGTAGGAAATTGGCCACCTCATCCGGTTGCTCCCACACACACACACACACACACACACACATATATATATATATATATATATATATATATATATATATATATATATATATATATATATATATATATTTAAGGTTGTGCTGCAGGATTATCTGTTGTAATGGAGTGATGCATGAGGTGGCACTGTGTAGGTCTGAGAGGTTAAGAGCGTAGGAAATGGTGGCTGGTCTACCTACTTTCCATTATTGTCCACCTCCACTTCCCATACATCTTCAAAAATTTTTGTCTTTTATAAAGTAGAGATAATACAGGGCAAAGACAGTGGAAAAGAAGATATGGCAGTTTAGTTAAGTGTTGAGTGAAACAGTATATTTAAAACTGAAGGCGGATGCATAGGACGAGGGCATGGCAGCCACGACCCACAGACAGCGAAACATAAGATAGTGGTGGTAGAGAGTGGTATCGTGTTGGCTTGGTTGTTTGCTGGAGACAGTCGATACCTTGGCAATTTCCATCCTACTAAATGAAAGGCATTCAATGTGTTCGAACCTACTTCGAAAAGTACCACTGAACGAAAATCCAGGACCAGTCTTACCGAGCCACTCAGTCGTTCACTTCCTCTCTGACTCCTCCCTCTTCCTTCTCGCGACAACAAAGGGGGAGGAAGGTGAGGATAGGGAAAGTGAAGATAAGGAATGTAAGACTAAGGTAAAATGCATTATAAAATTCAAATTAAAATGGAGTGGATTTTTCCAAAGTTTCGATCTGAAACTAAGTGTGCTTTTGGTCCTAATTCCCAAAAGGTTTTTACTATGATTTTTTTTTTTTAGTAATTATGCCATAATTTGTTTGCCAAGCCTTATTTTTCATTGATGCATTCTGCGACAGTGACCTTTTTTCAAAGAAGTACTTCACATTTCTCCCAGATATATTTCATTGAGTTCAGAGACACAACAATCCTTACCAAACTAGAAGATACTGTTTTTCTTTTCATAGAAAATAAATTTCTGGTTTTGGAAACGAACAGTTATGTTGCCAGAGGCCATGCAACATGAAGAGTCACTGTCATGTGAACAAGGCTGACACAAAGCATTTACAAGGCCATTCAAAGAGAATAGAACAAATCATGTCATCAACTGTCCTTGTCTCACTGATTCTGTCTATGCTCCCTACTTGCTACAGTATTGCATCAAACCGACTCCTATCACTGCCACACAGACACAATTTATCAGGACCCTAGAAAAAAAAAAAAAAAAAAAAAACGGGGTAAGGTGGTGCCTGCGGTACACATCTGTTCACTGCTCACAAACACACTTCTGAAGCACATTACGCTAACAGAGATGGTATGCCATCGATAACACGAACGGACACTGTACGATTACAACATGTGTGTCAACATCATAAATAAATTAATGCTAGAATCAGCCTGCTCCAAACAAGTGCTGTTTCCCATAAAGGAATTACTCATCATTACCCAACCACTCTACTGGACCAACACATTATTGTGTTCACAACCAAACTAAAGCTGTATTTGGCTGGCTTTTGTGGGATGCAGTGAGGCCTTAATGTAACAGTCCATCCACCTATAATAGTCGATTGCAACATCCTGTTAATACAATCATTATTTGAAAGCTAAATGTATAGTCGTGGTAAAACATGTTGGCACTCTTGCACATTTCATAAAGTGAAAAGTTTACAGGAGAGCTGTTCAGTTGTGTGTGATGCTGGGAGGGTTGTGGACCATGGGAAGAAATACTATGAGAAATATTTTTTGTCTTTCATTGCTCAACTATTTCACCTCTTTCGGCTATTCTTCCATTTCACCATTTCAACTATTGTAAAACAACTGGTATAATACATATATTGTGGGATGTGATTTTATTTATAAATTTATGTAGATATTCAAGAACACCTAGAATATCAGTTTTCCATCCAGTATCTCAGAAATAATCTTACTAATCGTTCCAACATCTATGCTAGGGAAAAACAAAAACAAAAAACGAAGCTACATTACAAGCCCAAAATTTGTACCAAATCTAGGTGAGCGAATCCAATCAAATGAATATGATCGAATATTTTGTTGATATCACAAATGAGGCTCATTTTCTATGCAGGCAAATGATGCAGCTTTTGCAGTACAGTAGCTTCAGTGAAAGGAATAGCTACCTTAGTAAGACAGCGTGTAAATGCAGTGTACAAGACTGAGGCTGAGGTACTTCATATATGCAATGATTGAGTTCTTGATGGAAGAAAATACGAATATAAATCAAAAACTTCAGAATGACAGAATTTTAGGTCACTGCAGAATGTTTCGCCTGCCGATGGTGTGTGTGTGTGTGTGTGTGTGTGTGTGTGTGTGTGTGTCAATGGACACTGCAACTATATGTGCAACCTATGCAGTGCTGTCGCTACCAAAGCCTGTTCTTTATACTGTTGCAACCAATAAAATAATTTCATCCAAAAACTGGAGTGCCCTTCTAGTCCCACCATCTGACACGCGTTAATATTAAATACATAAATAATTACATTTAATGACCTCTAATAAATATTTGCTTAAGATGGGACTGATATTGCTTTACCCTCGATACAGTGATGGCATCAAAGATATGAACTGCTTCACTGCTGACCAGATGCTCCTCCTAAAGTTGTCCACTCATCACTTTTCGTTGTTAGTCTGTGACATTCTGACCCGATAATGAGATCTGTTTTCTCCCTGCCAGCTCAGAAAGTATCACTCGGTCTAAATATTAAGCAGTATTTTAAATTTTTTAGTCTGGACATTCTTCATTCCCACAAACTCTTCTGTTGTCTGTAGCAATAAAGAGAATATGGTTATTAAAATCAATGATTAATTGTTGTCGAGTATATGGAGCAATTTTTCTTTATTTCTTCTTTTCCCTGTATATAGCTTACATAACAGTGACGGGAATGCGGCCGGAACATGTGTCCGGCTCAGGAAGGATGGTTGCCCCTGATCTGCACAGAGCAGGTCACCTGTAAGCTAAGTATAACACCCGTTTGCCCACCAAAGAGGTAGTACGTGAGTAGGTACCATTGTCCTGGGAGGTACTACCATGAGTGTGATGCTTAGCCAAGGCCCAGTAGATAGTATTGCATCACACTCCCAAGTGGGAAACTCACTCACATTTGCCATGTAGTCAAAGTCTGGGCTAAGACTGCTACTCATACGTCATCCTATACTAGTACACATCTCATCCCTTTGAGGGCAACTCTTCATCCATTTTCCCTGCACCTCGTCTTGTGATAGGACCTTGTTTTGACTCTGATTAAGCGCTGTCTACCACAGTAGTCAGCTGCTTGCTTTCGATCGATGGGTTTGTTTGGTTAGACAAACCTAGGCAGATCAACAACAACAACAACATAATTATATGTCATGTTTTAACATCAGGTTGGCTCTAACCCTTTTCTACAAGTCTTTTCTATGTTGATTCGCCTTTCCAACCGCCAGTCATATTACTGAAAGGGGCAATGGGGACTATCTTATTACAAAATTTGGGGAAAAGTTTTCCTGAAGTGAAGACTGTTGGCAGAAGAATTATAACAACACAAAATGGCACAGTAAGGAATAGTTTAATAGAGATTGTTTCTAATTCTTCAGTGTTAGCAACCTTTCGTAAAGCCAAATGAAACAGTGCGGCAGTACGAGTAACAGATAATAATACCAGAGCTAAGGGTTACAGCGACCGCTCCTGAAGGGCACACTGGGTTATGATCCAGTATCTGTAAATTGTGGATAGGCAGAAGGATTTAAGGAGTTTGGAGCAGAGACTGTTTCAAGCTTTATCGGCTTCTGGATAGAAGAATCATTAACTTCAGGATTTGTCACTTTTTATTCTTTTGACCGGCAGACATATTTTAATCCATTTAACCCCTAAGAGCCAGGTGACGGTTATATCCGATGTAAAATTGGTGGATCAGTGGATGGCTATAACCACAAGTGTTTTCATGCCATGGTTTGAAGTGGTCGCCACTTGATCTCATCACCTAAGAGTGGGGATAGCCTCCTGCCATCCAAGGATGCATACTGTACATCTGTCATCTCTGTGACTTTGCCAGGTGTAGGACGATGTTTTCTTACGTCTCCTGTCTGATTCTGTTTCCGCTTTACGTGGACCGTTGCCTCATCCACCCATGCCAAGCCTCTTTCCAAGGATAGTACGATAGGGCTAAGGAATAGTGCCATAGGGCATGTAGGGGATGCAACTGTGTCTAGTTTATCTAGTAATGGAGTAGTTATCACGTTGAGAGCAAAGCGACAGTCTGCGCCACATGTACATGCACAAATGCAGCCTGTCTCGTGGCAAAATATTACTCATATTCTTCACATCCTTACTCATCATCATTGATCGTTTTATTTTCAAGAATAAGGTTTGGTGAGTAATATGGTTTTTAAATTCTTCCCTAACTGCTACACTTTCCTAGACATTAAGGTTTAAAAACAAGCAACTTTGGGAAAATTACCCGTACTGAGAGGGCAACGGCGGTATAAACAGCCCGACACGGAGGAGTTAAGCGAGGTGAAAGTGAGGGTATGGATGGGGCATATGTGCAAGTGTAGGTGAGACTGAGAGCTCAAAAGGGGGCATATCTATTGTTGTATGAGAGACAAGGAGAATGTAAGACAATATGGACCAGTTGGTTTAAGGATTCTGTGGGTAAAACTGAAAGTTGGGATATAAATGTGGGCAGTTGTTTGCGTATATGCCCCAACTGAAGACTGTACGAGCAGTGTGAAAGAAGAGTTGTTGGCAAAAATGGAAGTGTGCATGTAAAAATTTGAGAGGAGTGATAGAGTGTTTTTGATTGGAGATATGAATGGAAAAGTAGAGAATGTGATGGTGGATGGAGTAGTTGGTGAGTGGGGTGTGCCTGCAGAAGTGGATGAGAATGGCAGTAGTGATGTGGACATTTGTGCAGGGAGGGGGTTGGTGATAGCTGGAACCCACTTTAGGCACAAAATGATCCACAGGTATACGTGGCGAGTGACGAGAAGGGTGGGTGGTGAACTGAATGAGCAGAGGGCAATGATAGATTATATGTGTGTGGATGAGGAAATGAGAAAGTATGTAATGGATGCAAGAGCATAAGGCCGGAGGAGTGGACTTTCGGACAACCACTTGATTATGGTAAAAATTAAGGTACAAAAGCGATGGCTGAATAGAGTGAGTGAATTAGGGACACACTGGGTTCGGCAGTCAATGTGGAGGCAAAAATTATGTGAGGATGCTTCTGCTTGTGAACTAGAGCCAGGGTTTCGATGTCTTGATGGTTTGTGTGACCTATTTTACTGAACATGTATTACAGCTCTCCCAGTTTTGTGCTTTGTTTCTGGAGACCTTGCCTCTTAGCTCAGTATTAGGGATAGAAATATAATGACGATGATGATGATTTTTCTAGATTCTAGCCCACCAAATCTCTTTGGTCAGTTTTTCTTAAAATGTGGTCCGTGGACCCCCAGGGGTCCGCCCGACGTTCCAAGGGGTCCGCAGGCTAATTTGAGTATAAGATGAAATATGTAATGACTTGTAAAATGAATAAAGTTATAACAGTTATGTGAAGTAAAATTTGAACAGTTATGTCCAAGTTGTCATTCATAAATAATTCAGTAACAGTTTTAGTGTATTATAGCCTACAAACACCTTTAAACTCAGGAGGTAGGGTAGGAGGGAAATCTACTCATAATTAAAGGTCCGCCACGTGATTAGTTTTAATAAAAGGGGTCCGCTGCACGACAAAGTTTAAGAACCACTGTCTTAGGTGGGAGTTATGTTTAGCATCTTGATGAATAATGTCCATCTCCCAAACTTTGTCCTTTTCCAGCCTTTTCGAATCCATAACTCTGAAACTGTAACAGAAAGACGATAAAAGTCCAGCCGTGTGAACGAAGCTGCCATTTTTTAATAATTCCACAGAGAGTAAAAACTGCGATGTTTGTGCTTCGTGTGAGGGAGGCCAGACTGGGAATTCCGCAGCGCTGATCTTTATTCCTTTGATTACGATGGAGATAGTTCAGATTTATTCTTGATGTTGCCAAAAGTTTTAATTCACTTAAGGTGAGCATTCAGATACTGACTTTTCAAGAAGGCTATATCTAGTGCCTTCAGTTTGATTAGGTTCTTTTTTTACAGGGTAAAATCATTTGAATATTGCAACATTTTTGGAAATGTCATCGCATCAGGAAGTTTAATTGCTTTCTTGCTACCACCAGACATGTTTCTTCAGCTTAGGAAGGGTTATTCTTTCATTGGAGTTTACGGAAACTGTGTAACCTCTTCACCAACAATGAGACAAGCGGTACTGAGAATTTTTCCGCATTTGTTCTCAATCCATGTTGCATGATGGCGAGTTTTTTATTCCCAGTCATGATGGCGAAGCTGAAATTGTTTTCAATTTGTCTGTCTGTCTCTGTGTGTGTATCTGTTAGCACGATAACTTCGCAACCGCGGAAGATATCATCACAAACTTTTATAGGTGCGTAGTATGGATGAAAATTTACGAGTTCGAAATTGGTGAAAGTTGGTCCAGGTCAAGGTTATATTCCGAGCCACGCTAGATTTGTACCAGCTCGCGGCTGGTGTGATTCCCCTCTTCGAGGGGGGGGGGGGCACTAGTATTCATTTCTTCGTGTTGTAAAAGGACGCCTTCTCTCAAGGACATCAGTGCAGTTGGTAGACTTACCTGCTTGGTTATGCAAATGTTCTTCTGCTCCCTCCTTGTTCTTTAAAAGGACGATGGCTGACTGAACGAGGGGAAGAGCTTCAGGGTACCGTCCACCAAGTTCGCCTTCAGATAAACCTCGGCTTCATATACTTCTACAGTACTTCCACTAATGATACTACTACTACTACTACTACTACTGCTGCTGCTGCTGCTGCTGCTGCTCATGCTGCTCCTGCTGCTGCTACTACTACTACTACTACTACTACTACTACAACCAGTAAAACGCCTTTGTTGGCGAGGTACGAGCGAGACCATCTAAATCTGAAAGCATAGAAATGTGGCCTTACACCCCGAGGATGCCTAGAGTATATTGATGGCTATCTACCTACCAAGTGTCCTGCGTTTACTACAAACTGTCTGGCCCGTGGCCCTCCTTTGAAGATTTTCGACATGCTGCACTTGGCGCGTGTCACGTGCCACGTGCACCACCTGGGTGTGATGAAACCTGTCAAAAACAAATCTTAAAGAATTGGGCTACCATATGGTGCAAACCACGCAGTGATCGGCCCTGTGGTTGCTGAGAAGTTTCTCAAAAGCGTTATGCTCGGGCCGGATCGGGCCGGGCCGGGTTGGGCTGCTCATACGTGTGAAAATGTCTCTACTTGAGAGACTCGTGAGGTCTTCGCCTTCGCTCATAGCTACTACTATTACTACTACTACTATTTCATGACTACTGCTACTACTACTGCTACTACCATTACTGCTTCCACTACTACTTACAACTACTACTACTACTACTACTATTACTACTACCAGTGCTGCTGCTACCACTGCTACCATTACCACTATTACCACTACTACTACTACTACAACGACGACGACGACGACGACGACGACGACGACGACGACTATCTTACTACTATCCTACTGCAGCTACTACTACTACTACTACTACTATTACTGTTGCTGCTGCTTCTGTTATGCAGTTTGTTAGTAGTATGTTCAAGAAAGCTTCAGGAGAAACTCACTGACGAGGTTTGGCCATGTGGAGAGGATGGAAAGTGAGAGACTAACTAGGAGGGTGTATGTGAGTGAGGTGGAGGGGGGAAGAGGGAAAGGGAGGCCTTGGATGAGATGGAGGAATGGAGTATAGAGGTATATGAGGGAAGGGGGCGTAGGTTGTGGGGGAAGGGTAGCGAAATGGCGGGGGACAGGGAGACATGGGGATGATTTGTTTGTGACCATCCCTTACAGGATTAAGGCGTCATGCTATAGACAAATAGACAGATAGATCTTCGCGTCATTTTCTCAAGCTTATGGACGATTGTTTTGCATTGTTTAATGTTTTGCTCCAATATCATGCCCCTTATTGAAGAAATGCTACCAAGTATGGAAATAATGTTTATTGAGATAATACAACAGAGTAGGTCCCACTTTGACCCTTCTGGCTCTGTGGTATGACTGGAGAAAGAACGTGTGGTGGATAGATAGCGAGGTGAGGGACGGGGAGAAAGGGGAAGTAGGGAGGATTTGCCATGGGGAAGTAGGAGAGAGAGAGAGAGAGAGAGAGAGAGAGAGAGAGAGAGAGAGAGAGAGAGATTCACTATAATTTCTGGAAGTAATGTACCTCCCCTCTTTCACTGGAACGAACAAAGTCTTGAAGGCAGTTCATTCACTCACTGTTTATGTCAGTTCTTTCCCCAGTCCAGTCTAAAGTTCCAAAAACATCCTTTGGACATGCGGTGAATATATTTAACGGAACTGTGTCTGCTTGTTAAACATTTTTCATTACTGGCATTTTCTTTCCATCGCCTCTGCTTCACTTTGTCTTTGAACTGCACTCCGTCACTCCCGTTGCTTCAGCAAAATGAGAACATCGGACAGTTCAGTGAATGTCTCACCTGTTCTTCAGACTTCATTGCTACCTATGAAGTCGAAATTCACATTTCTATATTTTTCGAGAACATTTGAGCATATTTCACTAGCCAGAGTCAGGATGTTGTGTGTCCCAGTGTAACAGTGTGTATCCAGATACTCTTAGCACACCATGCTTTAGTGTAAGTCTTGTCTCTGCCATGGTCAGCTACTCCATCTCTTCTGGGAACTACGGAACGTCCATTGAAACAACTTGTTACTGTGACTTAATGAAAGGGAACAACCAGTTCTTCACAAGACTGACTCATGTAATGTTACATAGGAAGCACTTTTGTTGCTGTACCTGGCTGTTATGCCTCCACTGACCACTGGGACACACAAGCCTCTTCGCAACGACATGGTAGTTTTCCATTCATCCCACCCTCCACTCACATATACCCTCCTACATTCCGATTCCAGAGACCAATAACATTTGCTGTCACTTGTGCCATCAATCGCAGGACCCTGGCAATAGCCATTAGACCCCCACTGACTATGTGTTTGGCGATGGCTGGACCTTGCTGGATCAATCAGTCTCACGCGTCCTATCCCTCCTTAATGGTCAGGCCTGTCTGAATTGGTGCCTCTTTCGTGCTTATTCTTGCCGCTTGCATATTGGTACCTTTCTCATCCTGTGCTATGCCCAACCAAAGCCTGCCTGTCCTCTGTGTTCTGGTCTGTCCCTAGAGGTGCCTTTCATGTCCATACCATAGCACCCACAACACTGGTAATAACCACTGGACGCCGGCTCTGGGTTGGTGATGGTTTGTCCCTACTGGATTAATCACTCACACACGTCCACTCCCTCATTAACGGCCAGGCACGTCGTTATGGACAATATTGATGTTGCTAGTGCGAGTGATTTCATATTTTCACCAACTGGAGAAAAATATTAAAGTGACGATAAGGTGGTGAAATCAGAGGAAATGTGGTGAACGTGAGGAAGAAAACACGATGAAAAAAATAATGCAAATCAGAGCAGGAACAGGAAAAGCGGAGAGCGGAAGGAAGGATTTGAAGAAAATTAACGAAATAGAGGATGGGAAATAGTAAATAAAAGATGTAACTTGGTGAAACACTGTACAGACCAGTATGAATGGGACAGCCTCTATGACCAACCCAAGAGAATCATGGGATGAGTCCTAAGAGGAGACCTCAGTGATGGCAATATTGGCCTGAATAATGTTAGACAGTGCAGCTTGGAAACAGTCATTCGGTAAAACGTAGAAAACTCTATAAATGTGTGTAATCAAAATTCCGGTGGTCATGACGGGGGTAATGTAAAGAGTGCATTATATTTACTGATCATAAATAAGTGTGTGTGTGTGTGTGTGTGTGTGTGTGTGTGTGTGTGTGTGTGCAAAAGCATCTTTATGTATGTGTGTGTGTGCGTATTAGTGATGAATGCCAAGTCAGTATCTGCATCCATATCCACAGAGCAAATACATCCTCACCTAGGTGAGGATCACGCAGATTGTGTGGTCGTTATAAATATTTCTCAGAGTGCGTTTATGGATAACTGACTCATTTCACACCCACTCACTTCATCTTACACTCTCACTCACTCACTCTCATACTTAGTTTCAGTCACTCAGTTCACTTTCACGTACTCTTACAATCCCACACTTACTTTTATACCCCCACTGTAGCTGATAATCGCGTACTCAACCATTCACCCACTCACCACCACACAGTTTACTGCTCAGTCTATCACATCACATAAATCTATCACATTACATATATTTACCTTCATTCCCAGTTACTCCCTCTTTCACATATTTACTCCTACACTCACCCATTCTCTGGATCCCAGCAATATTCCATCATACTCTGTTTCTCATTTTCTCTCATTCATTTACACGTTCTTCGACTTTCTTACACAAACTAAGTCTCCTCTCGTATTTTCCACCATTCTCACTTTCTCTCTCTGACTTATTATATTCAAGTTCTCTCACCACTATCGCATTCACTGTCCTATATTTTCATACAGTGTCACCTACACGCTCTCCCTCACTTCCATTCACTTGTTTCCCGATGTTCTTACACTCAGTTACTCATGACAGTTTTCATACTTACTCTCTCATACCACACACTTACCTATTGTCAGTTATCTATTCCCAGATCATTTGCTGTTTCACTTGCTTTATCATTCACCCATTTATTTCGCTTTCACGCCTACTGATATTCACATTCTAACTCTCCCCAAGCATATAGAGTTTGAAGATGTAGGTGCACGGTTGTCACTTCTTGTAATATCAGGTCCGTTAAGCTGCACAAGCGATTAATTCAGAGCTGTAGGTGTCTTTGCATAAGTTCAAATTTGTTCCCAGATGTTTCCGGTTATTTTTGTACAAAAAAGATAGTTATTATGGCATATACGAACATAGTATTGTTATTACTGATAGCTCGCAGGTATGGCCAAGCACCAAGATTTTTATGACTATTTCTGAAGACTTTGTTAATAAAAGAATAATTCGAAACTTTCTTCGGCGTCGCTGACTACACTCAGTGATGTGGGATAAAGGTTCATCACAGCTAACAATTACAGATGTTTAAGGAGTGCGAGGGAGGTAGGGAGTGTAAGAGAGGCAGAAAAGTGTGAAGAGTGAAGAAGGGTGAGGCACAAACACAGCGAGACAAGTAAGATGAGAAAAATGGGACGAGAGGAATGAGAGGGAGAGGGAGATGATACAGGGGAAGAACGAAATGAAAGCTGGGGAGGAAAAATACAGAACAGAAACTAATAGTCGTGTTAGAAAAAGCTATGTGTCCTGCGTTTACTACAAACTGTCTGGCCCGTGGCCCTCCTTTGAAGATTTTCGACATGCTGCACTTGGCGCGTGTCACGTGCCACGTGCACCACCTGGGTGTGATGAAACCTGTCAAAAACAAATCTTAAAGAATTGGGCTACCATATGGTGCAAACCACGCAGTGATCGGCCCTGTGGTTGCTGAGAAGTTTCTCAAAAGCGTTATGCTCGGGCCGGATCGGGCCGGGCCGGGTTGGGCTGCTCATACGTGTGAAAATGTCTCTACTTGAGAGACTCGTGAGGTCTTCGCCTTCGCTCATAGCTACTACTATTACTACTACTACTATTTCATGACTACTGCTACTACTACTGCTACTACCATTACTGCTTCCACTACTACTTACAACTACTACTACTACTACTACTATTACTACTACCAGTGCTGCTGCTACCACTGCTACCATTACCACTATTACCACTACTACTACTACTACTACTACTACAACGACGACGACGACGACGACGACGACGACGACGACGACTATCTTACTACTATCCTACTGCAGCTACTACTACTACTACTACTACTACTATTACTGTTGCTGCTGCTTCTGTTATGCAGTTTGTTAGTAGTATGTTCAAGAAAGCTTCAGGAGAAACTCACTGACGAGGTTTGGCCATGTGGAGAGGATGGAAAGTGAGAGACTAACTAGGAGGGTGTATGTGAGTGAGGTGGAGGGGGAAGAGGGAAAGGGAGGCCTTGGATGAGATGGAGGAATGGAGTATAGAGGTATATGAGGGAAGGGGGCGTAGGTTGTGGGGGGAGGGTAGCGAAATGGCGGGGGACAGGGAGACATGGGGATGATTTGTTTGTGACCATCCCTTACAGGATTAAGGCGTCATGCTATAGACAAATAGACAGATAGATCTTCGCGTCATTTTCTCAAGCTTATGGACGATTGTTTTGCATTGTTTAATGTTTTGCTCCAATATCATGCCCCTTATTGAAGAAATGCTACCAAGTATGGAAATAATGTTTATTGAGATAATACAACAGAGTAGGTCCCACTTTGACCCTTCTGGCTCTGTGGTATGACTGGAGAAAGAACGTGTGGTGGATAGATAGCGAGGTGAGGGACGGGGAGAAAGGGGAAGTAGGGAGGATTTGCCATGGGGAAGTAGGAGAGAGAGAGAGAGAGAGAGAGAGAGAGAGAGAGAGAGAGAGAGAGAGATTCACTATAATTTCTGGAAGTAATGTACCTCCCCTCTATCACTGGAACGAACAAAGTCTTGAAGGCAGTTCATTCACTCACTGTTTATGTCAGTTCTTTCCCCAGTCCAGTCTAAAGTTCCAAAAACATCCTTTGGACATGCGGTGAATATATTTAACGGAACTGTGTCTGCTTGTTAAACATTTTTCATTACTGGCATTTTCTTTCCATCGCCTCTGCTTCACTTTGTCTTTGAATTGCACTCCGTCACTCCCGTTGCTTCAGCAAAATGAGAACATCGGACAGTTCAGTGAATGTCTCACCTGTTCTTCAGACTTCATTGCTACCTATGAAGTCGAAATTCACATTTCTATATTTTTCGAGAACATTTGAGCATATTTCACTAGCCAGAGTCAGGATGTTGTGTGTCCCAGTGTAACAGTGTGTATCCAGATACTCTTAGCACACCATGCTTTAGTGTAAGTCTTGTCTCTGCCATGGTCAGCTACTCCATCTCTTCTGGGAACTACGGAACGTCCATTGAAACAACTTGTTACTGTGACTTAATGAAAGGGAACAACCAGTTCTTCACAAGACTGACTCATGTAATGTTACATAGGAAGCACTTTTGTTGCTGTACCTGGCTGTTATGCCTCCACTGACCACTGGGACACACAAGCCTCTTCGCAACGACATGGTAGTTTTCCATTCATCCCACCCTCCACTCACATATACCCTCCTACATTCCGATTCCAGAGACCAATAACATTTGCTGTCACTTGTGCCATCAATCGCAGGACCCTGGCAATAGCCATTAGACCCCCACTGACTATGTGTTTGGCGATGGCTGGACCTTGCTGGATCAATCAGTCTCACGCGTCCTATCCCTCCTTAATGGTCAGGCCTGTCTGAATTGGTGCCTCTTTCGTGCTTATTCTTGCCGCTTGCATATTGGTACCTTTCTCATCCTGTGCTATGCCCAACCAAAGCCTGCCTGTCCTCTGTGTTCTGGTCTGTCCCTAGAGGTGCCTTTCATGTCCATGCCATAGCACCCACAACACTGGTAATAACCACTGGACGCCGGCTCTGGGTTGGTGATGGTTTGTCCCTACTGGATTAATCACTCACACACGTCCACTCCCTCATTAACGGCCAGGCACGTCGTTATGGACAATATTGATGTTGCTAGTGCGAGTGATTTCATATTTTCACCAACTGGAGAAAAATATTAAAGTGACGATAAGGTGGTGAAATCAGAGGAAATGTGGTGAACGTGAGGAAGAAAACACGATGAAAAAAATAATGCAAATCAGAGCAGGAACAGGAAAAGCGGAGAGCGGAAGGAAGGATTTGAAGAAAATTAACGAAATAGAGGATGGGAAATAGTAAATAAAAGATGTAACTTGGTGAAACACTGTACAGACCAGTATGAATGGGACAGCCTCTATGACCAACCCAAGAGAATCATGGGATGAGTCCTAAGAGGAGACCTCAGTGATGGCAATATTGGCCTGAATAATGTTAGACAGTGCAGCTTGGAAACAGTCATTCGGTAAAACGTAGAAAACTCTATAAATGTGTGTAATCAAAATTCCGGTGGTCATGACGGGGGTAATGTAAAGAGTGCATTATATTTACTGATCATAAATAAGTGTGTGTGTGTGTGTGTGTGTGTGTGTGTGTGTGTGTGTGTGCAAAAGCATCTTTATGTATGTGTGTGTGTGCGTATTAGTGATGAATGCCAAGTCAGTATCTGCATCCATATCCACAGAGCAAATACATCCTCACCTAGGTGAGGATCACGCAGATTGTGTGGTCGTTATAAATATTTCTCAGAGTGCGTTTATGGATAACTGACTCATTTCACACCCACTCACTTCATCTTACACTCTCACTCACTCACTCTCATACTTAGTTTCAGTCACTCAGTTCACTTTCACGTACTCTTACAATCCCACACTTACTTTTATACCCCCACTGTAGCTGATAATCGCGTACTCAACCATTCACCCACTCACCACCACACAGTTTACTGCTCAGTCTATCACATCACATAAATCTATCACATTACATATATTTACCTTCATACCCAGTTACTCCCTCTTTCACATATTTACTCTTACACTCACCCATTCTCTGGATCCCAGCAATATTCCATCATACTCTGTTTCTCATTTTCTCTCATTCATTTACACGTTCTTCGACTTTCTTACACAAACTAAGTCTCCTCTCGTATTTTCCACCATTCTCACTTTCTCTCTCTGACTTATTATATTCAAGTTCTCTCACCACTATCGCATTCACTGTCCTATATTTTCATACAGTGTCACCTACACGCTCTCCCTCACTTCCATTCACTTGTTTCCCGATGTTCTTACACTCAGTTACTCATGACAGTTTTCATACTTACTCTCTCATACCACACACTTACCTATTGTCAGTTATCTATTCCCAGATCATTTGCTGTTTCACTTGCTTTATCATTCACCCATTTATTTCGCTTTCACGCCTACTGATATTCACATTCTAACTCTCCCCAAGCATATAGAGTTTGAAGATGTAGGTGCACGGTTGTCACTTCTTGTAATATCAGGTCCGTTAAGCTGCACAAGCGATTAATTCAGAGCTGTAGGTGTCTTTGCATAAGTTCAAATTTGTTCCCAGATGTTTCCGGTTATTTTTGTACAAAAAAGGTAGTTATTCTGGCATATACGAACATAGTATTGTTATTACTGATAGCTCGCAGGTATGGCCAAGCACCAAGATTTTTATGACTATTTCTGAAGACTTTGTTAATAAAAGAATAATTCGAAACTTTCTTCGGCGTCGCTGACTACACTCAGTGATGTGGGATAAAGGTTCATCACAGCTAACAATTACAGATGTTTAAGGAGTGCGAGGGAGGTAGGGAGTGTAAGAGAGGCAGAAAAGTGTGAAGAGTGAAGAAGGGTGAGGCACAAACACAGCGAGACAAGTAAGATGAGAAAAATGGGACGAGAGGAATGAGAGGGAGAGGGAGATGATACAGGGGAAGAACGAAATGAAAGCTGGGGAGGAAAAATACAGAACAGAAACTAATAGTCGTGTTAGAAAAAGCTATGTGTCCTGCGTTTACTACAAACTGTCTGGCCCGTGGCCCTCCTTTGAAGATTTTCGACATGCTGCACTTGGCGCGTGTCACGTGCCACGTGCACCACCTGGGTGTGATGAAACCTGTCAAAAACAAATCTTAAAGAATTGGGCTACCATATGGTGCAAACCACGCAGTGATCGGCCCTGTGGTTGCTGAGAAGTTTCTCAAAAGCGTTATGCTCGGGCCGGATCGGGCCGGGCCGGGTTGGGCTGCTCATACGTGTGAAAATGTCTCTACTTGAGAGACTCGTGAGGTCTTCGCCTTCGCTCATAGCTACTACTATTACTACTACTACTATTTCATGACTACTGCTACTACTACTGCTACTACCATTACTGCTTCCACTACTACTTACAACTACTACTACTACTACTACTATTACTACTACCAGTGCTGCTGCTACCACTGCTACCATTACCACTATTACCACTACTACTACTACTACTACTACTACAACGACGACGACGACGACGACGACGACGACGACGACGACTATCTTACTACTATCCTACTGCAGCTACTACTACTACTACTACTACTACTATTACTGTTGCTGCTGCTTCTGTTATGCAGTTTGTTAGTAGTATGTTCAAGAAAGCTTCAGGAGAAACTCACTGACGAGGTTTGGCCATGTGGAGAGGATGGAAAGTGAGAGACTAACTAGGAGGGTGTATGTGAGTGAGGTGGAGGGGGAAGAGGGAAAGGGAGGCCTTGGATGAGATGGAGGAATGGAGTATAGAGGTATATGAGGGAAGGGGGCGTAGGTTGTGGGGGGAGGGTAGCGAAATGGCGGGGGACAGGGAGACATGGGGATGATTTGTTTGTGACCATCCCTTACAGGATTAAGGCGTCATGCTATAGACAAATAGACAGATAGATCTTCGCGTCATTTTCTCAAGCTTATGGACGATTGTTTTGCATTGTTTAATGTTTTGCTCCAATATCATGCCCCTTATTGAAGAAATGCTACCAAGTATGGAAATAATGTTTATTGAGATAATACAACAGAGTAGGTCCCACTTTGACCCTTCTGGCTCTGTGGTATGACTGGAGAAAGAACGTGTGGTGGATAGATAGCGAGGTGAGGGAAGGGGAGAAAGGGGAAGTAGGGAGGATTTGCCATGGGGAAGTAGGAGAGAGAGAGAGAGAGAGAGAGAGAGAGAGAGAGAGAGAGAGAGAGAGAGATTCACTATAATTTCTGGAAGTAATGTACCTCCCCTCTTTCACTGGAACGAACAAAGTCTTGAAGGCAGTTCATTCACTCACTGTTTATGTCAGTTCTTTCCCCAGTCCAGTCTAAAGTTCCAAAAACATCCTTTGGACATGCGGTGAATATATTTAACGGAACTGTGTCTGCTTGTTAAACATTTTTCATTACTGGCATTTTCTTTCCATCGCCTCTGCTTCACTTTGTCTTTGAACTGCACTCCGTCACTCCCGTTGCTTCAGCAAAATGAGAACATCGGACAGTTCAGTGAATGTCTCACCTGTTCTTCAGACTTCATTGCTACCTATGAAGTCGAAATTCACATTTCTATATTTTTCGAGAACATTTGAGCATATTTCACTAGCCAGAGTCAGGATGTTGTGTGTCCCAGTGTAACAGTGTGTATCCAGATACTCTTAGCACACCATGCTTTAGTGTAAGTCTTGTCTCTGCCATGGTCAGCTACTCCATCTCTTCTGGGAACTACGGAACGTCCATTGAAACAACTTGTTACTGTGACTTAATGAAAGGGAACAACCAGTTCTTCACAAGACTGACTCATGTAATGTTACATAGGAAGCACTTTTGTTGCTGTACCTGGCTGTTATGCCTCCACTGACCACTGGGACACACAAGCCTCTTCGCAACGACATGGTAGTTTTCCATTCATCCCACCCTCCACTCACATATACCCTCCTACATTCCGATTCCAGAGACCAATAACATTTGCTGTCACTTGTGCCATCAATCGCAGGACCCTGGCAATAGCCATTAGACCCCCACTGACTATGTGTTTGGCGATGGCTGGACCTTGCTGGATCAATCAGTCTCACGCGTCCTATCCCTCCTTAATGGTCAGGCCTGTCTGAATTGGTGCCTCTTTCGTGCTTATTCTTGCCGCTTGCATATTGGTACCTTTCTCATCCTGTGCTATGCCCAACCAAAGCCTGCCTGTCCTCTGTGTTCTGGTCTGTCCCTAGAGGTGCCTTTCATGTCCATGCCATAGCACCCACAACACTGGTAATAACCACTGGACGCCGGCTCTGGGTTGGTGATGGTTTGTCCCTACTGGATTAATCACACACACACGTCCACTCCCTCATTAACGGCCAGGCACGTCGTTATGGACAATATTGATGTTGCTAGTGCGAGTGATTTCATATTTTCACCAACTGGAGAAAAATATTAAAGTGACGATAAGGTGGTGAAATCAGAGGAAATGTGGTGAACGTGAGGAAGAAAACACGATGAAAAAAATAATGCAAATCAGAGCAGGAACAGGAAAAGCGGAGAGCGGAAGGAAGGATTTGAAGAAAATTAACGAAATAGAGGATGGGAAATAGTAAATAAAAGATGTAACTTGGTGAAACACTGTACAGACCAGTATGAATGGGACAGCCTCTATGACCAACCCAAGAGAATCATGGGATGAGTCCTAAGAGGAGACCTCAGTGATGGCAATATTGGCCTGAATAATGTTAGACAGTGCAGCTTGGAAACAGTCATTCGGTAAAACGTAGAAAACTCTATAAATGTGTGTAATCAAAATTCCGGTGGTCATGACGGGGGTAATGTAAAGAGTGCATTATATTTACTGATCATAAATAAGTGTGTGTGTGTGTGTGTGTGTGTGTGTGTGTGTGTGTGTGTGCAAAAGCATCTTTATGTATGTGTGTGTGTGCGTATTAGTGATGAATGCCAAGTCAGTATCTGCATCCATATCCACAGAGCAAATACATCCTCACCTAGGTGAGGATCACGCAGATTGTGTGGTCGTTATAAATATTTCTCAGAGTGCGTTTATGGATAACTGACTCATTTCACACCCACTCACTTCATCTTACACTCTCACTCACTCACTCTCATACTTAGTTTCAGTCACTCAGTTCACTTTCACGTACTCTTACAATCCCACACTTACTTTTATACCCCCACTGTAGCTGATAATCGCGTACTCAACCATTCACCCACTCACCACCACACAGTTTACTGCTCAGTCTATCACATCACATAAATCTATCACATTACATATATTTACCTTCATACCCAGTTACTCCCTCTTTCACATATTTACTCTTACACTCACCCATTCTCTGGATCCCAGCAATATTCCATCATACTCTGTTTCTCATTTTCTCTCATTCATTTACACGTTCTTCGACTTTCTTACACAAACTAAGTCTCCTCTCGTATTTTCCACCATTCTCACTTTCTCTCTCTGACTTATTATATTCAAGTTCTCTCACCACTATCGCATTCACTGTCCTATATTTTCATACAGTGTCACCTACACGCTCTCCCTCACTTCCATTCACTTGTTTCCCGATGTTCTTACACTCAGTTACTCATGACAGTTTTCATACTTACTCTCTCATACCACACACTTACCTATTGTCAGTTATCTATTCCCAGATCATTTGCTGTTTCACTTGCTTTATCATTCACCCATTTATTTCGCTTTCACGCCTACTGATATTCACATTCTAACTCTCCCCAAGCATATAGAGTTTGAAGATGTAGGTGCACGGTTGTCACTTCTTGTAATATCAGGTCCGTTAAGCTGCACAAGCGATTAATTCAGAGCTGTAGGTGTCTTTGCATAAGTTCAAATTTGTTCCCAGATGTTTCCGGTTATTTTTGTACAAAAAAGGTAGTTATTCTGGCATATACGAACATAGTATTGTTATTACTGATAGCTCGCAGGTATGGCCAAGCACCAAGATTTTTATGACTATTTCTGAAGACTTTGTTAATAAAAGAATAATTCGAAACTTTCTTCGGCGTCGCTGACTACACTCAGTGATGTGGGATAAAGGTTCATCACAGCTAACAATTACAGATGTTTAAGGAGTGCGAGGGAGGTAGGGAGTGTAAGAGAGGCAGAAAAGTGTGAAGAGTGAAGAAGGGTGAGGCACAAACACAGCGAGACAAGTAAGATGAGAAAAATGGGACGAGAGGAATGAGAGGGAGAGGGAGATGATACAGGGGAAGAACGAAATGAAAGCTGGGGAGGAAAAATACAGAACAGAAACTAATAGTCGTGTTAGAAAAAGCTATGTGTCCTGCGTTTACTACAAACTGTCTGGCCCGTGGCCCTCCTTTGAAGATTTTCGACATGCTGCACTTGGCGCGTGTCACGTGCCACGTGCACCACCTGGGTGTGATGAAACCTGTCAAAAACAAATCTTAAAGAATTGGGCTACCATATGGTGCAAACCACGCAGTGATCGGCCCTGTGGTTGCTGAGAAGTTTCTCAAAAGCGTTATGCTCGGGCCGGATCGGGCCGGGCCGGGTTGGGCTGCTCATACGTGTGAAAATGTCTCTACTTGAGAGACTCGTGAGGTCTTCGCCTTCGCTCATAGCTACTACTATTACTACTACTACTATTTCATGACTACTGCTACTACTACTGCTACTACCATTACTGCTTCCACTACTACTTACAACTACTACTACTACTACTACTATTACTACTACCAGTGCTGCTGCTACCACTGCTACCATTACCACTATTACCACTACTACTACTACTACTACTACTACAACGACGACGACGACGACGACGACGACGACGACGACGACTATCTTACTACTATCCTACTGCAGCTACTACTACTACTACTACTACTACTATTACTGTTGCTGCTGCTTCTGTTATGCAGTTTGTTAGTAGTATGTTCAAGAAAGCTTCAGGAGAAACTCACTGACGAGGTTTGGCCATGTGGAGAGGATGGAAAGTGAGAGACTAACTAGGAGGGTGTATGTGAGTGAGGTGGAGGGGGGAAGAGGGAAAGGGAGGCCTTGGATGAGATGGAGGAATGGAGTATAGAGGTATATGAGGGAAGGGGGCGTAGGTTGATGGGGGAGGGTAGCGAAATGGCGGGGGACAGGGAGACATGGGGATGATTTGTTTGTGACCATCCCTTACAGGATTAAGGCGTCATGCTATAGACAAATAGACAGATAGATCTTCGCGTCATTTTCTCAAGCTTATGGACGATTGTTTTGCATTGTTTAATGTTTTGCTCCAATATCATGCCCCTTATTGAAGAAATGCTACCAAGTATGGAAATAATGTTTATTGAGATAATACAACAGAGTAGGTCCCACTTTGACCCTTCTGGCTCTGTGGTATGACTGGAGAAAGAACGTGTGGTGGATAGATAGCGAGGTGAGGGAAGGGGAGAAAGGGGAAGTAGGGAGGATTTGCCATGGGGAAGTAGGAGAGAGAGAGAGAGAGAGAGAGAGAGAGAGAGAGAGAGAGAGAGAGAGATTCACTATAATTTCTGGAAGTAATGTACCTCCTCTTTCACTGGAACGAACAAAGTCTTGAAGGCAGTTCATTCACTCACTGTTTATGTCAGTTCTTTCCCCAGTCCAGTCTAAAGTTCCAAAAACATCCTTTGGACATGCGGTGAATATATTTAACGGAACTGTGTCTGCTTGTTAAACATTTTTCATTACTGGCATTTTCTTTCCATCGCCTCTGCTTCACTTTGTCTTTGAATTGCACTCCGTCACTCCCGTTGCTTCAGCAAAATGAGAACATCGGACAGTTCAGTGAATGTCTCACCTGTTCTTCAGACTTCATTGCTACCTATGAAGTCGAAATTCACATTTCTATATTTTTCGAGAACATTTGAGCATATTTCACTAGCCAGAGTCAGGATGTTGTGTGTCCCAGTGTAACAGTGTGTATCCAGATACTCTTAGCACACCATGCTTTAGTGTAAGTCTTGTCTCTGCCATGGTCAGCTACTCCATCTCTTCTGGGAACTACGGAACGTCCATTGAAACAACTTGTTACTGTGACTTAATGAAAGGGAACAACCAGTTCTTCACAAGACTGACTCATGTAATGTTACATAGGAAGCACTTTTGTTGCTGTACCTGGCTGTTATGCCTCCACTGACCACTGGGACACACAAGCCTCTTCGCAACGACATGGTAGTTTTCCATTCATCCCACCCTCCACTCACATATACCCTCCTACATTCCGATTCCAGAGACCAATAACATTTGCTGTCACTTGTGCCATCAATCGCAGGACCCTGGCAATAGCCATTAGACCCCCACTGACTATGTGTTTGGCGATGGCTGGACCTTGCTGGATCAATCAGTCTCACGCGTCCTATCCCTCCTTAATGGTCAGGCCTGTCTGAATTGGTGCCTCTTTCGTGCTTATTCTTGCCGCTTGCATATTGGTACCTTTCTCATCCTGTGCTATGCCCAACCAAAGCCTGCCTGTCCTCTGTGTTCTGGTCTGTCCCTAGAGGTGCCTTTCATGTCCATGCCATAGCACCCACAACACTGGTAATAACCACTGGACGCCGGCTCTGGGTTGGTGATGGTTTGTCCCTACTGGATTAATCACTCACACACGTCCACTCCCTCATTAACGGCCAGGCACGTCGTTATGGACAATATTGATGTTGCTAGTGCGAGTGATTTCATATTTTCACCAACTGGAGAAAAATATTAAAGTGACGATAAGGTGGTGAAATCAGAGGAAATGTGGTGAACGTGAGGAAGAAAACACGATGAAAAAAATAATGCAAATCAGAGCAGGAACAGGAAAAGCGGAGAGCGGAAGGAAGGATTTGAAGAAAATTAACGAAATAGAGGATGGGAAATAGTAAATAAAAGATGTAACTTGGTGAAACACTGTACAGACCAGTATGAATGGGACAGCCTCTATGACCAACCCAAGAGAATCATGGGATGAGTCCTAAGAGGAGACCTCAGTGATGGCAATATTGGCCTGAATAATGTTAGACAGTGCAGCTTGGAAACAGTCATTCGGTAAAACGTAGAAAACTCTATAAATGTGTGTAATCAAAATTCCGGTGGTCATGACGGGGGTAATGTAAAGAGTGCATTATATTTACTGATCATAAATAAGTGTGTGTGTGTGTGTGTGTGTGTGTGTGTGTGTGTGCAAAAGCATCTTTATGTATGTGTGTGTGTGCGTATTAGTGATGAATGCCAAGTCAGTATCTGCATCCATATCCACAGAGCAAATACATCCTCACCTAGGTGAGGATCACGCAGATTGTGTGGTCGTTATAAATATTTCTCAGAGTGCGTTTATGGATAACTGACTCATTTCACACCCACTCACTTCATCTTACACTCTCACTCACTCACTCTCATACTTAGTTTCAGTCACTCAGTTCACTTTCACGTACTCTTACAATCCCACACTTACTTTTATACCCCCACTGTAGCTGATAATCGCGTACTCAACCATTCACCCACTCACCACCACACAGTTTACTGCTCAGTCTATCACATCACATAAATCTATCACATTACATATATTTACCTTCATACCCAGTTACTCCCTCTTTCACATATTTACTCTTACACTCACCCATTCTCTGGATCCCAGCAATATTCCATCATACTCTGTTTCTCATTTTCTCTCATTCATTTACACGTTCTTCGACTTTCTTACACAAACTAAGTCTCCTCTCGTATTTTCCACCATTCTCACTTTCTCTCTCTGACTTATTATATTCAAGTTCTCTCACCACTATCGCATTCACTGTCCTATATTTTCATACAGTGTCACCTACACGCTCTCCCTCACTTCCATTCACTTGTTTCCCGATGTTCTTACACTCAGTTACTCATGACAGTTTTCATACTTACTCTCTCATACCACACACTTACCTATTGTCAGTTATCTATTCCCAGATCATTTGCTGTTTCACTTGCTTTATCATTCACCCATTTATTTCGCTTTCACGCCTACTGATATTCACATTCTAACTCTCCCCAAGCATATAGAGTTTGAAGATGTAGGTGCACGGTTGTCACTTCTTGTAATATCAGGTCCGTTAAGCTGCACAAGCGATTAATTCAGAGCTGTAGGTGTCTTTGCATAAGTTCAAATTTGTTCCCAGATGTTTCCGGTTATTTTTGTACAAAAAAGGTAGTTATTCTGGCATATACGAACATAGTATTGTTATTACTGATAGCTCGCAGGTATGGCCAAGCACCAAGATTTTTATGACTATTTCTGAAGACTTTGTTAATAAAAGAATAATTCGAAACTTTCTTCGGCGTCGCTGACTACACTCAGTGATGTGGGATAAAGGTTCATCACAGCTAACAATTACAGATGTTTAAGGAGTGCGAGGGAGGTAGGGAGTGTAAGAGAGGCAGAAAAGTGTGAAGAGTGAAGAAGGGTGAGGCACAAACACAGCGAGACAAGTAAGATGAGAAAAATGGGACGAGAGGAATGAGAGGGAGAGGGAGATGATACAGGGGAAGAACGAAATGAAAGCTGGGGAGGAAAAATACAGAACAGAAACTAATAGTCGTGTTAGAAAAAGCTATGTGTCCTGCGTTTACTACAAACTGTCTGGCCCGTGGCCCTCCTTTGAAGATTTTCGACATGCTGCACTTGGCGCGTGTCACGTGCCACGTGCACCACCTGGGTGTGATGAAACCTGTCAAAAACAAATCTTAAAGAATTGGGCTACCATATGGTGCAAACCACGCAGTGATCGGCCCTGTGGTTGCTGAGAAGTTTCTCAAAAGCGTTATGCTCGGGCCGGATCGGGCCGGGCCGGGTTGGGCTGCTCATACGTGTGAAAATGTCTCTACTTGAGAGACTCGTGAGGTCTTCGCCTTCGCTCATAGCTACTACTATTACTACTACTACTATTTCATGACTACTGCTACTACTACTGCTACTACCATTACTGCTTCCACTACTACTTACAACTACTACTACTACTACTACTATTACTACTACCAGTGCTGCTGCTACCACTGCTACCATTACCACTATTACCACTACTACTACTACTACTACTACTACAACGACGACGACGACGACGACGACGACGACTATCTTACTACTATCCTACTGCAGCTACTACTACTACTACTACTACTACTATTACTGTTGCTGCTGCTTCTGTTATGCAGTTTGTTAGTAGTATGTTCAAGAAAGCTTCAGGAGAAACTCACTGACGAGGTTTGGCCATGTGGAGAGGATGGAAAGTGAGAGACTAACTAGGAGGGTGTATGTGAGTGAGGTGGAGGGGGGAAGAGGGAAAGGGAGGCCTTGGATGAGATGGAGGAATGGAGTATAGAGGTATATGAGGGAAGGGGGCGTAGGTTGTGGGGGAGGGTAGCGACCGGGCGGCGCACAGGGAGACATGGGGATGATTTGTTTGTGACCATCCCTTACAGGATTAAGGCGTCATGCTATAGACAAATAGACAGATAGATCTTCGCGTCATTTTCTCAAGCTTATGGACGATTGTTTTGCATTGTTTAATGTTTTGCTCCAATATCATGCCCCTTATTGAAGAAATGCTACCAAGTATGGAAATAATGTTTATTGAGATAATACAACAGAGTAGGTCCCACTTTGACCCTTCTGGCTCTGTGGTATGACTGGAGAAAGAACGTGTGGTGGATAGATAGCGAGGTGAGGGAAGGGGAGAAAGGGGAAGTAGGGAGGATTTGCCATGGGGAAGTAGGAGAGAGAGAGAGAGAGAGAGAGAGAGAGAGAGAGAGAGAGAGAGAGAGAGAGAGAGAGAGATTCACTATAATTTCTGGAAGTAATGTACCTCCCCTCTTTCACTGGAACGAACAAAGTCTTGAAGGCAGTTCATTCACTCACTGTTTATGTCAGTTCTTTCCCCAGTCCAGTCTAAAGTTCCAAAAACATCCTTTGGACATGCGGTGAATATATTTAACGGAACTGTGTCTGCTTGTTAAACATTTTTCATTACTGGCATTTTCTTTCCATCGCCTCTGCTTCACTTTGTCTTTGAATTGCACTCCGTCACTCCCGTTGCTTCAGCAAAATGAGAACATCGGACAGTTCAGTGAATGTCTCACCTGTTCTTCAGACTTCATTGCTACCTATGAAGTCGAAATTCACATTTCTATATTTTTCGAGAACATTTGAGCATATTTCACTAGCCAGAGTCAGGATGTTGTGTGTCCCAGTGTAACAGTGTGTATCCAGATACTCTTAGCACACCATGCTTTAGTGTAAGTCTTGTCTCTGCCATGGTCAGCTGCTCCATCTCTTCTGGGAACTACGGAACGTCCATTGAAACAACTTGTTACTGTGACTTAATGAAAGGGAACAACCAGTTCTTCACAAGACTGACTCATGTAATGTTACATAGGAAGCACTTTTGTTGCTGTACCTGGCTGTTATGCCTCCACTGACCACTGGGACACACAAGCCTCTTCGCAACGACATGGTAGTTTTCCATTCATCCCACCCTCCACTCACATATACCCTCCTACATTCCGATTCCAGAGACCAATAACATTTGCTGTCACTTGTGCCATCAATCGCAGGACCCTGGCAATAGCCATTAGACCCCCACTGACTATGTGTTTGGCGATGGCTGGACCTTGCTGGATCAATCAGTCTCACGCGTCCTATCCCTCCTTAATGGTCAGGCCTGTCTGAATTGGTGCCTCTTTCGTGCTTATTCTTGCCGCTTGCATATTGGTACCTTTCTCATCCTGTGCTATGCCCAACCAAAGCCTGCCTGTCCTCTGTGTTCTGGTCTGTCCCTAGAGGTGCCTTTCATGTCCATGCCATAGCACCCACAACACTGGTAATAACCACTGGACGCCGGCTCTGGGTTGGTGATGGTTTGTCCCTACTGGATTAATCACTCACACACGTCCACTCCCTCATTAACGGCCAGGCACGTCGTTATGGACAATATTGATGTTGCTAGTGCGAGTGATTTCATATTTTCACCAACTGGAGAAAAATATTAAAGTGACGATAAGGTGGTGAAATCAGAGGAAATGTGGTGAACGTGAGGAAGAAAACACGATGAAAAAAATAATGCAAATCAGAGCAGGAACAGGAAAAGCGGAGAGCGGAAGGAAGGATTTGAAGAAAATTAACGAAATAGAGGATGGGAAATAGTAAATAAAAGATGTAACTTGGTGAAACACTGTACAGACCAGTATGAATGGGACAGCCTCTATGACCAACCCAAGAGAATCATGGGATGAGTCCTAAGAGGAGACCTCAGTGATGGCAATATTGGCCTGAATAATGTTAGACAGTGCAGCTTGGAAACAGTCATTCGGTAAAACGTAGAAAACTCTATAAATGTGTGTAATCAAAATTCCGGTGGTCATGACGGGGGTAATGTAAAGAGTGCATTATATTTACTGATCATAAATAAGTGTGTGTGTGTGTGTGTGTGTGTGTGTGTGTGTGTGTGTGTGCAAAAGCATCTTTATGTATGTGTGTGTGTGCGTATTAGTGATGAATGCCAAGTCAGTATCTGCATCCATATCCACAGAGCAAATACATCCTCACCTAGGTGAGGATCACGCAGATTGTGTGGTCGTTATAAATATTTCTCAGAGTGCGTTTATGGATAACTGACTCATTTCACACCCACTCACTTCATCTTACACTCTCACTCACTCACTCTCATACTTAGTTTCAGTCACTCAGTTCACTTTCACGTACTCTTACAATCCCACACTTACTTTTATACCCCCACTGTAGCTGATAATCGCGTACTCAACCATTCACCCACTCACCACCACACAGTTTACTGCTCAGTCTATCACATCACATAAATCTATCACATTACATATATTTACCTTCATACCCAGTTACTCCCTCTTTCACATATTTACTCTTACACTCACCCATTCTCTGGATCCCAGCAATATTCCATCATACTCTGTTTCTCATTTTCTCTCATTCATTTACACGTTCTTCGACTTTCTTACACAAACTAAGTCTCCTCTCGTATTTTCCACCATTCTCACTTTCTCTCTCTGACTTATTATATTCAAGTTCTCTCACCACTATCGCATTCACTGTCCTATATTTTCATACAGTGTCACCTACACGCTCTCCCTCACTTCCATTCACTTGTTTCCCGATGTTCTTACACTCAGTTACTCATGACAGTTTTCATACTTACTCTCTCATACCACACACTTACCTATTGTCAGTTATCTATTCCCAGATCATTTGCTGTTTCACTTGCTTTATCATTCACCCATTTATTTCGCTTTCACGCCTACTGATATTCACATTCTAACTCTCCCCAAGCATATAGAGTTTGAAGATGTAGGTGCACGGTTGTCACTTCTTGTAATATCAGGTCCGTTAAGCTGCACAAGCGATTAATTCAGAGCTGTAGGTGTCTTTGCATAAGTTCAAATTTGTTCCCAGATGTTTCCGGTTATTTTTGTACAAAAAAGGTAGTTATTCTGGCATATACGAACATAGTATTGTTATTACTGATAGCTCGCAGGTATGGCCAAGCACCAAGATTTTTATGACTATTTCTGAAGACTTTGTTAATAAAAAGAATAATTCGAAACTTTCTTCGGCGTCGCTGACTACACTCAGTGATGTGGGATAAAGGTTCATCACAGCTAACAATTACAGATGTTTAAGGAGTGCGAGGGAGGTAGGGAGTGTAAGAGAGGCAGAAAAGTGTGAAGAGTGAAGAAGGGTGAGGCACAAACACAGCGAGACAAGTAAGATGAGAAAAATGGGACGAGAGGAATGAGAGGGAGAGGGAGATGATACAGGGGAAGAACGAAATGAAAGCTGGGGAGGAAAAATACAGAACAGAAACTAATAGTCGTGTTAGAAAAAGCTATGTGTCCTGCGTTTACTACAAACTGTCTGGCCCGTGGCCCTCCTTTGAAGATTTTCGACATGCTGCACTTGGCGCGTGTCACGTGCCACGTGCACCACCTGGGTGTGATGAAACCTGTCAAAAACAAATCTTAAAGAATTGGGCTACCATATGGTGCAAACCACGCAGTGATCGGCCCTGTGGTTGCTGAGAAGTTTCTCAAAAGCGTTATGCTCGGGCCGGATCGGGCCGGGCCGGGTTGGGCTGCTCATACGTGTGAAAATGTCTCTACTTGAGAGACTCGTGAGGTCTTCGCCTTCGCTCATAGCTACTACTATTACTACTACTACTATTTCATGACTACTGCTACTACTACTGCTACTACCATTACTGCTTCCACTACTACTTACAACTACTACTACTACTACTACTATTACTACTACCAGTGCTGCTGCTACCACTGCTACCATTACCACTATTACCACTACTACTACTACTACTACTACTACAACGACGACGACGACGACGACGACGACGACGACGACGACTATCTTACTACTATCCTACTGCAGCTACTACTACTACTACTACTACTACTATTACTGTTGCTGCTGCTTCTGTTATGCAGTTTGTTAGTAGTATGTTCAAGAAAGCTTCAGGAGAAACTCACTGACGAGGTTTGGCCATGTGGAGAGGATGGAAAGTGAGAGACTAACTAGGAGGGTGTATGTGAGTGAGGTGGAGGGGGGAAGAGGGAAAGGGAGGCCTTGGATGAGATGGAGGAATGGAGTATAGAGGTATATGAGGGAAGGGGGCGTAGGTTGTGGGGGGAGGGTAGCGAAATGGCGGGGGACAGGGAGACATGGGGATGATTTGTTTGTGACCATCCCTTACAGGATTAAGGCGTCATGCTATAGACAAATAGACAGATAGATCTTCGCGTCATTTTCTCAAGCTTATGGACGATTGTTTTGCATTGTTTAATGTTTTGCTCCAATATCATGCCCCTTATTGAAGAAATGCTACCAAGTATGGAAATAATGTTTATTGAGATAATACAACAGAGTAGGTCCCACTTTGACCCTTCTGGCTCTGTGGTATGACTGGAGAAAGAACGTGTGGTGGATAGATAGCGAGGTGAGGGAAGGGGAGAAAGGGGAAGTAGGGAGGATTTGCCATGGGGAAGTAGGAGAGAGAGAGAGAGAGAGAGAGAGAGAGAGAGAGAGAGAGAGAGATTCACTATAATTTCTGTAAGTAATGTACCTCCCCTCTTTCACTGGAACGAACAAAGTCTTGAAGGCAGTTCATTCACTCACTGTTTATGTCAGTTCTTTCCCCAGTCCAGTCTAAAGTTCCAAAAACATCCTTTGGACATGCGGTGAATATATTTAACGGAACTGTGTCTGCTTGTTAAACATTTTTCATTACTGGCATTTTCTTTCCATCGCCTCTGCTTCACTTTGTCTTTGAATTGCACTCCGTCACTCCCGTTGCTTCAGCAAAATGAGAACATCGGACAGTTCAGTGAATGTCTCACCTGTTCTTCAGACTTCATTGCTACCTATGAAGTCGAAATTCACATTTCTATATTTTTCGAGAACATTTGAGCATATTTCACTAGCCAGAGTCAGGATGTTGTGTGTCCCAGTGTAACAGTGTGTATCCAGATACTCTTAGCACACCATGCTTTAGTGTAAGTCTTGTCTCTGCCATGGTCAGCTACTCCATCTCTTCTGGGAACTACGGAACGTCCATTGAAACAACTTGTTACTGTGACTTAATGAAAGGGAACAACCAGTTCTTCACAAGACTGACTCATGTAATGTTACATAGGAAGCACTTTTGTTGCTGTACCTGGCTGTTATGCCTCCACTGACCACTGGGACACACAAGCCTCTTCGCAACGACATGGTAGTTTTCCATTCATCCCACCCTCCACTCACATATACCCTCCTACATTCCGATTCCAGAGACCAATAACATTTGCTGTCACTTGTGCCATCAATCGCAGGACCCTGGCAATAGCCATTAGACCCCCACTGACTATGTGTTTGGCGATGGCTGGACCTTGCTGGATCAATCAGTCTCACGCGTCCTATCCCTCCTTAATGGTCAGGCCTGTCTGAATTGGTGCCTCTTTCGTGCTTATTCTTGCCGCTTGCATATTGGTACCTTTCTCATCCTGTGCTATGCCCAACCAAAGCCTGCCTGTCCTCTGTGTTCTGGTCTGTCCCTAGAGGTGCCTTTCATGTCCATGCCATAGCACCCACAACACTGGTAATAACCACTGGACGCCGGCTCTGGGTTGGTGATGGTTTGTCCCTACTGGATTAATCACTCACACACGTCCACTCCCTCATTAACGGCCAGGCACGTCGTTATGGACAATATTGATGTTGCTAGTGCGAGTGATTTCATATTTTCACCAACTGGAGAAAAATATTAAAGTGACGATAAGGTGGTGAAATCAGAGGAAATGTGGTGAACGTGAGGAAGAAAACACGATGAAAAAAATAATGCAAATCAGAGCAGGAACAGGAAAAGCGGAGAGCGGAAGGAAGGATTTGAAGAAAATTAACGAAATAGAGGATGGGAAATAGTAAATAAAAGATGTAACTTGGTGAAACACTGTACAGACCAGTATGAATGGGACAGCCTCTATGACCAACCCAAGAGAATCATGGGATGAGTCCTAAGAGGAGACCTCAGTGATGGCAATATTGGCCTGAATAATGTTAGACAGTGCAGCTTGGAAACAGTCATTCGGTAAAACGTAGAAAACTCTATAAATGTGTGTAATCAAAATTCCGGTGGTCATGACGGGGGTAATGTAAAGAGTGCATTATATTTACTGATCATAAATAAGTGTGTGTGTGTGTGTGTGTGTGTGTGTGTGTGTGTGCAAAAGCATCTTTATGTATGTGTGTGTGTGCGTATTAGTGATGAATGCCAAGTCAGTATCTGCATCCATATCCACAGAGCAAATACATCCTCACCTAGGTGAGGATCACGCAGATTGTGTGGTCGTTATAAATATTTCTCAGAGTGCGTTTATGGATAACTGACTCATTTCACACCCACTCACTTCATCTTACACTCTCACTCACTCACTCTCATACTTAGTTTCAGTCACTCAGTTCACTTTCACGTACTCTTACAATCCCACACTTACTTTTATACCCCCACTGTAGCTGATAATCGCGTACTCAACCATTCACCCACTCACCACCACACAGTTTACTGCTCAGTCTATCACATCACATAAATCTATCACATTACATATATTTACCTTCATACCCAGTTACTCCCTCTTTCACATATTTACTCTTACACTCACCCATTCTCTGGATCCCAGCAATATTCCATCATACTCTGTTTCTCATTTTCTCTCATTCATTTACACGTTCTTCGACTTTCTTACACAAACTAAGTCTCCTCTCGTATTTTCCACCATTCTCACTTTCTCTCTCTGACTTATTATATTCAAGTTCTCTCACCACTATCGCATTCACTGTCCTATATTTTCATACAGTGTCACCTACACGCTCTCCCTCACTTCCATTCACTTGTTTCCCGATGTTCTTACACTCAGTTACTCATGACAGTTTTCATACTTACTCTCTCATACCACACACTTACCTATTGTCAGTTATCTATTCCCAGATCATTTGCTGTTTCACTTGCTTTATCATTCACCCATTTATTTCGCTTTCACGCCTACTGATATTCACATTCTAACTCTCCCCAAGCATATAGAGTTTGAAGATGTAGGTGCACGGTTGTCACTTCTTGTAATATCAGGTCCGTTAAGCTGCACAAGCGATTAATTCAGAGCTGTAGGTGTCTTTGCATAAGTTCAAATTTGTTCCCAGATGTTTCCGGTTATTTTTGTACAAAAAGGTAGTTATTCTGGCATATACGAACATAGTATTGTTATTACTGATAGCTCGCAGGTATGGCCAAGCACCAAGATTTTTATGACTATTTCTGAAGACTTTGTTAATAAAAGAATAATTCGAAACTTTCTTCGGCGTCGCTGACTACACTCAGTGATGTGGGATAAAGGTTCATCACAGCTAACAATTACAGATGTTTAAGGAGTGCGAGGGAGGTAGGGAGTGTAAGAGAGGCAGAAAAGTGTGAAGAGTGAAGAAGGGTGAGGCACAAACACAGCGAGACAAGTAAGATGAGAAAAATGGGACGAGAGGAATGAGAGGGAGAGGGAGATGATACAGGGGAAGAACGAAATGAAAGCTGGGGAGGAAAAATACAGAACAGAAACTAATAGTCGTGTTAGAAAAAGCTATGTGTCCTGCGTTTACTACAAACTGTCTGGCCCGTGGCCCTCCTTTGAAGATTTTCGACATGCTGCACTTGGCGCGTGTCACGTGCCACGTGCACCACCTGGGTGTGATGAAACCTGTCAAAAACAAATCTTAAAGAATTGGGCTACCATATGGTGCAAACCACGCAGTGATCGGCCCTGTGGTTGCTGAGAAGTTTCTCAAAAGCGTTATGCTCGGGCCGGATCGGGCCGGGCCGGGTTGGGCTGCTCATACGTGTGAAAATGTCTCTACTTGAGAGACTCGTGAGGTCTTCGCCTTCGCTCATAGCTACTACTATTACTACTACTACTATTTCATGACTACTGCTACTACTACTGCTACTACCATTACTGCTTCCACTACTACTTACAACTACTACTACTACTACTACTATTACTACTACCAGTGCTGCTGCTACCACTGCTACCATTACCACTATTACCACTACTACTACTACTACTACTACTACAACGACGACGACGACGACGACGACGACGACGACGACTATCTTACTACTATCCTACTGCAGCTACTACTACTACTACTACTACTACTACTACTACTATTACTGTTGCTGCTGCTTCTGTTATGCAGTTTGTTAGTAGTATGTTCAAGAAAGCTTCAGGAGAAACTCACTGACGAGGTTTGGCCATGTGGAGAGGATGGAAAGTGAGAGACTAACTAGGAGGGTGTATGTGAGTGAGGTGGAGGGGGGAAGAGGGAAAGGGAGGCCTTGGATGAGATGGAGGAATGGAGTATAGAGGTATATGAGGGAAGGGGGCGTAGGTTGTGGGGGGAGGGTAGCGAAATGGCGGGGGACAGGGAGACATGGGGATGATTTGTTTGTGACCATCCCTTACAGGATTAAGGCGTCATGCTATAGACAAATAGACAGATAGATCTTCGCGTCATTTTCTCAAGCTTATGGACGATTGTTTTGCATTGTTTAATGTTTTGCTCCAATATCATGCCCCTTATTGAAGAAATGCTACCAAGTATGGAAATAATGTTTATTGAGATAATACAACAGAGTAGGTCCCACTTTGACCCTTCTGGCTCTGTGGTATGACTGGAGAAAGAACGTGTGGTGGATAGATAGCGAGGTGAGGGAAGGGGAGAAAGGGGAAGTAGGGAGGATTTGCCATGGGGAAGTAGGAGAGAGAGAGAGAGAGAGAGAGAGAGAGAGAGAGAGATTCACTATAATTTCTGGAAGTAATGTACCTCCCCTCTTTCACTGGAACGAACAAAGTCTTGAAGGCAGTTCATTCACTCACTGTTTATGTCAGTTCTTTCCCCAGTCCAGTCTAAAGTTCCAAAAACATCCTTTGGACATGCGGTGAATATATTTAACGGAACTGTGTCTGCTTGTTAAACATTTTTCATTACTGGCATTTTCTTTCCATCGCCTCTGCTTCACTTTGTCTTTGAATTGCACTCCGTCACTCCCGTTGCTTCAGCAAAATGAGAACATCGGACAGTTCAGTGAATGTCTCACCTGTTCTTCAGACTTCATTGCTACCTATGAAGTCGAAATTCACATTTCTATATTTTTCGAGAACATTTGAGCATATTTCACTAGCCAGAGTCAGGATGTTGTGTGTCCCAGTGTAACAGTGTGTATCCAGATACTCTTAGCACACCATGCTTTAGTGTAAGTCTTGTCTCTGCCATGGTCAGCTACTCCATCTCTTCTGGGAACTACGGAACGTCCATTGAAACAACTTGTTACTGTGACTTAATGAAAGGGAACAACCAGTTCTTCACAAGACTGACTCATGTAATGTTACATAGGAAGCACTTTTGTTGCTGTACCTGGCTGTTATGCCTCCACTGACCACTGGGACACACAAGCCTCTTCGCAACGACATGGTAGTTTTCCATTCATCCCACCCTCCACTCACATATACCCTCCTACATTCCGATTCCAGAGACCAATAACATTTGCTGTCACTTGTGCCATCAATCGCAGGACCCTGGCAATAGCCATTAGACCCCCACTGACTATGTGTTTGGCGATGGCTGGACCTTGCTGGATCAATCAGTCTCACGCGTCCTATCCCTCCTTAATGGTCAGGCCTGTCTGAATTGGTGCCTCTTTCGTGCTTATTCTTGCCGCTTGCATATTGGTACCTTTCTCATCCTGTGCTATGCCCAACCAAAGCCTGCCTGTCCTCTGTGTTCTGGTCTGTCCCTAGAGGTGCCTTTCATGTCCATACCATAGCACCCACAACACTGGTAATAACCACTGGACGCCGGCTCTGGGTTGGTGATGGTTTGTCCCTACTGGATTAATCACTCACACACGTCCACTCCCTCATTAACGGCCAGGCACGTCGTTATGGACAATATTGATGTTGCTAGTGCGAGTGATTTCATATTTTCACCAACTGGAGAAAAATATTAAAGTGACGATAAGGTGGTGAAATCAGAGGAAATGTGGTGAACGTGAGGAAGAAAACACGATGAAAAAAATAATGCAAATCAGAGCAGGAACAGGAAAAGCGGAGAGCGGAAGGAAGGATTTGAAGAAAATTAACGAAATAGAGGATGGGAAATAGTAAATAAAAGATGTAACTTGGTGAAACACTGTACAGACCAGTATGAATGGGACAGCCTCTATGACCAACCCAAGAGAATCATGGGATGAGTCCTAAGAGGAGACCTCAGTGATGGCAATATTGGCCTGAATAATGTTAGACAGTGCAGCTTGGAAACAGTCATTCGGTAAAACGTAGAAAACTCTATAAATGTGTGTAATCAAAATTCCGGTGGTCATGACGGGGGTAATGTAAAGAGTGCATTATATTTACTGATCATAAATAAGTGTGTGTGTGTGTGTGTGTGTGTGTGTGTGTGTGTGTGTGCAAAAGCATCTTTATGTATGTGTGTGTGTGCGTATTAGTGATGAATGCCAAGTCAGTATCTGCATCCATATCCACAGAGCAAATACATCCTCACCTAGGTGAGGATCACGCAGATTGTGTGGTCGTTATAAATATTTCTCAGAGTGCGTTTATGGATAACTGACTCATTTCACACCCACTCACTTCATCTTACACTCTCACTCACTCACTCTCATACTTAGTTTCAGTCACTCAGTTCACTTTCACGTACTCTTACAATCCCACACTTACTTTTATACCCCCACTGTAGCTGATAATCGCGTACTCAACCATTCACCCACTCACCACCACACAGTTTACTGCTCAGTCTATCACATCACATAAATCTATCACATTACATATATTTACCTTCATACCCAGTTACTCCCTCTTTCACATATTTACTCTTACACTCACCCATTCTCTGGATCCCAGCAATATTCCATCATACTCTGTTTCTCATTTTCTCTCATTCATTTACACATTCTTCGACTTTCTTACACAAACTAAGTCTCCTCTCGTATTTTCCACCATTCTCACTTTCTCTCTCTGACTTATTATATTCAAGTTCTCTCACCACTATCGCATTCACTGTCCTATATTTTCATACAGTGTCACCTACACGCTCTCCCTCACTTCCATTCACTTGTTTCCCGATGTTCTTACACTCAGTTACTCATGACAGTTTTCATACTTACTCTCTCATACCACACACTTACCTATTGTCAGTTATCTATTCCCAGATCATTTGCTGTTTCACTTGCTTTATCATTCACCCATTTATTTCGCTTTCACGCCTACTGATATTCACATTCTAACTCTCCCCAAGCATATAGAGTTTGAAGATGTAGGTGCACGGTTGTCACTTCTTGTAATATCAGGTCCGTTAAGCTGCACAAGCGATTAATTCAGAGCTGTAGGTGTCTTTGCATAAGTTCAAATTTGTTCCCAGATGTTTCCGGTTATTTTTGTACAAAAAAGGTAGTTATTCTGGCATATACGAACATAGTATTGTTATTACTGATAGCTCGCAGGTATGGCCAAGCACCAAGATTTTTATGACTATTTCTGAAGACTTTGTTAATAAAAGAATAATTCGAAACTTTCTTCGGCGTCGCTGACTACACTCAGTGATGTGGGATAAAGGTTCATCACAGCTAACAATTACAGATGTTTAAGGAGTGCGAGGGAGGTAGGGAGTGTAAGAGAGGCAGAAAAGTGTGAAGAGTGAAGAAGGGTGAGGCACAAACACAGCGAGACAAGTAAGATGAGAAAAATGGGACGAGAGGAATGAGAGGGAGAGGGAGATGATACAGGGGAAGAACGAAATGAAAGCTGGGGAGGAAAAATACAGAACAGAAACTAATAGTCGTGTTAGAAAAAGCTATGTACAGTAAGCGCCAATAGTCGTGTCGCGGTTTTGACCGAAGATTAAATGTAACTCGTGAAACATTACGAAAGCCCTACCAGACGGCGGAATATATCAGACGTTTAGCTCGAATGCTTATGTTTTCGCCAAATTTCACGACACGACTATTGGTGCTCACTCTACATGGGTTTATATTGTAGATAAACAAAGAGAAAGACAGCCGCAGTCATATACCTTCACATAATTGGAGAAAGAGAAATATACATGGGTGTGAAGCAAGAAGGGACACAAAGTAGGCAGGGGTGCAGGCAGGAGGGCGTAAGGAAGGTGGAGGTTTGTGACAGCAAGAAAGGTGTGGAGGGATGAGAGGCAAAAAGAAAGATGAGGCAGAAGAAGGTGTGAGACACTGACGATGAGAGGCAGGCAGGAGGTGTGAAACAGTGAAGATGAGAGGCAGGTAGGAATGTGAGGTACGCTAGGGTCTGAGCAGGCAGGAGTTTTGAGGATGGATGGAGTCTAAGAAAGGTAGGGTTGTGAGGCAGGCAGGAGTGTGAGGCTGACAAGGGAATGCGCAGGCAAGGGTGTAACCAAGCAGGCGAGAGACTTGGCAGGATGGGTGAGGGTGGCAAAGATTGAGGAGAACAGGGATGTGAGAAGGCAAGGGTTTGAGCAGGCAGGAGTGTGAGGCATGGAGGGGGAAAGGCATCAAAGGAGAGGGAGAAAAAGGACAAAATTGTGAAAGTGATAAAGTTCCTCTTATCTGCTCCTTTCCCATTTAAATGCCTTTGTCTTTTTCTCATTGTGTTTTTTATCCATTTCACAGAGACTTCTCTCTTTTTCTCTTTATAGGGAATGGGAGACTGGAAGACAGAGTCTGAAATATAATTGGACAATGAAAAGATGCTGAAGGGAAGAGATAATGGTTGATAGACGATGAACTATTAAAATTTCGGGAAGGAACTGTATTAGAAGTGACATATCAGATAGATTTGTTGAAAGATTGGAATGTTTGGGTCACTCCGACTAGAGGTGAGAAAAGGGAAGCTGGAAGAATGAAAGATCGACATATTGTAGCTAGTGACAAGGAAAAAAGAAAGCCAGTGATAGGTAAGCTAGAAACCTGATATTAATGGTGAAAGAAATGGAGAAAAAAAAAATGGCTGCATCACTGAGAAAATGGAAGCACAGGAAGTTGTGAAAAATATCAAACGATATTGAACTGCAGAAAATGAAGGATTATGAATTTTAGAAAATAATTATACTGGAAAAGAGAAGTACTGGTTGATGAGTAGGATGAAAGATTATTATACTGGACGAAAAAAAAATATTGCAATACCGGGATATGAAATATGCCGAGCTGTTTACTGGATGACTAGGATATTGAAAGACAGGGCGCCAAGACTCTGCTCTCTCCCTCTTTCTCAGACAGGATATAGACTACAGTGAATGCGCGAGTGCACCCGTTCGCTGCACGTGTGTGTGTGTGTGTGTGTGTGTGTGTGTGTGTGATATCTTTGGGTTAGTCTGCGAATTCTGCGATGACAAAAATAGAGGATGTGAAAGAGCAACGTGCGTGAGTAAAGTTTTGTGTGAAACTCGGGAAGAAAGCCGCTGCAACTCATAAAATGTTAAATAAGAAATATGGTAACAGTGCTTTTGGGGTCACACAAACCTACAATTGGCTTGAACATTTTAAAAATGGACGAACGTCAACATGTGACGATGCACGTTCTGTTCGCCCTTCCACCCTAAGTCTACTAATACCAAGTCGGTTCACTTTCCCTCACGGCGCAGGGAGACGTGGCTTGTGTGTGACGTCAGTCGGCTTAAGTAACAGAAAATGTATAAAAGGGCAGACTCAAATTAAACATTTATATCAAGGGAAAACGAAGAAGGGGAAGAAATGCGGACTCATTTAACCATATAACATAACAGTAGGTTCCCTCACACCCCTAAGCCTTCCCTCACACCCCCGTACCTTTCCTTACACATTTCAGTCCCTTCCCTCACTTCGGACTGAAAATGTGTCATGATCTGGAGAGTGCACCGTACACCCACTCACCACCACAGTCAGGCGTCAAGTGAACTTGGATTTCGTGCCAGCTGACGTCACTCCGTTGCTCTGCCCCCTGCGCTAGCTTGGACCCGTTTTAGGTGGAAGTGTTCCGACTTGTTATTAGTAGACTTAGCTTCCACCAGTTCATCTCCAGACAATGTAGCCAAAGTTCGTGCAGCCATCCCTGAAGGTAGCAGGTGGACAATTCACGATTGTTGGCCTATCGTGTGGAACTTGCCAGCGCATTCTGTCTGGCGAAGTGCGACAAGAACTTCCAGACAAGTCGTGCTCGAACAAATGGGTGCTTCACCATGACAATGTACCCACGCATACAGTCCTTGTTATTCAGCAGTTTTGGTCATTAAAATTAAGGGCCCGTTGTCCCCCAACCCCTGGTATTCACCAGACCTGGCCCTTTGTGATTTTTTTTTCCTCTTTCTGAAAATGGAAACCTATCAGAAAGGACTAAGACCTGACACCAGTTAGGACATCCAGCAGAAATTCACAGAATGTCCTGAACAAGCTGATGCTCAAGGACTTCCACAATGCGTTCCGATCATGGAAGATGAGCTGGCATCGATGTCTGCATGCCCAAGGAGACTAAAAGGGACGGTGGTCTATATATATATATATATATATATATATATATATATATATATATATATATATCTGTCTATCTATCTATCTATGTAGATAAATATACAGAGAGAGAGTGAGAGAGAGAGAGAGAGAGAGAGAGAGAGAGAGAGAGAGAGAGAGATCAGTAGTTATGTATGCAATGTTTTACCAGTTCTACCAAGCCCCTTTGTGTCATTTGGATGGTTATTCCCTCGCAACGCAAGAACACAGATGATTTCAGGATTTTTTTATTTATTTCGGCGGGAGGGGGGATTTAAGCACTCCCCAAAAGATCTTTCACAACTTTTGCCTTTGGAGTTAACTGATATTCCTAACCCTTCTTTGTAATGTTTGGCACAAACTTTAAGTAGCAAACAAACGCAAACTTAAGATTAAACCATTTAATATATATCAATGTGTATGTACGGGTGCATATGTAAGAATACACCTTGCTTGGGTTGTATATTACAATGCATGTTTACAAAGCACAAAGCATAATGTCACCCACTGCACACCAAGCCAAATTTAATCCCTTGCAGCCTTCAAACTTTACCACTTAGCTACAGGCCCCCTCCATTTCTGTTTCACTAGGATCTGGTGCTATGACATTAGTTAATGTACCCATGATATGTCAGTGTGATATCATTGTTGTGGTTATTGTTTATCATTGTTGTGGTTATTGTTTATGGTGTTTGACTTTACTGGGCTTACTGTGTCTTGTACTTTGTTCTTGAATTATGCAATTGTTTATTTTTTGATGTGGGAGCATGTCTTGAAGCACCCTTGTCCGCCAAGTATTCCCGCAGACTTTAGCAAAGCTCCATATTAACGATGGTTCAGCATCCGTCTAGTACTTTGTACTTGGTAACCCCTGCTCGACAGCACAAGGTGCTTTGCTTTAGGTCATGTGTGTGTGTGTGTGTGTGTGTGTGTGTGTGTGTGTGTGTGTGTGTGTGTTGCAGTGAATGGGACTAGTTTAGTGAGTGGATGGGGACCTGTGGGATCGTGTGGGTCAATAAAGTGGTGGTTATGGAAGAGTAAACAACTATAGTCTACGCCACATAAATCTTCACCAACCACACCATACATTTTTCTGATATTTTACACTCTCAGAGTACCTCGTGCTGGGGAAACTATTATGGTAGTGTTTGTCGAAGCATACACAGGGTCCTTATGTCACCTACACCATTTGTTGTGTGTTGCGGGTATGGCTCAGTTGGCTAGTCTGAAGAGTTAGAGATTTTGGCTATTTAATGAAGTTACTAATCAACAATACAATCAATGGTTTGATAAGGTAGACACGACATAGCATGAAATTATGCAGGGTAGACACTGGTAAGGTTGGCAGAGATGTTCCTGCAACACACGAGAATTATGATAGAAATATATGGAACCCCCAGTATTTGATGGTCTAATGGTTTATGGTAACTAGTATATATGCTTTTTAGTGGACTGCTTACACACACTTGATATAGGTTATGCTGGCAGCTTAACCATACATATTCACGCAGTGCTTTACGGCTGCTGGGGGGCAACTGATACACAGGGTCAAGAAACATCACTTTCCGTGTTAGAGGAAATGACTCATCCCAATCCAGTGCCTCGTTTATTGCTATAGGCGTTATCTTAGTGCAGTTAGATTTACGTAGATGGAAATTTGGTGTTGGGGTGGCTGTGGTCACAGTTGTGATCACGAACACACAGGTGTTCTACTACACCTCTTACACGCCCTCCCTGTACCGGATCAAACCAAGTTTGAAGGGACTGGAAGAGACACGCTACCTATCCAACCACTGGAGTCTCATATGTTATGGACAGATTAAAATTTCCGAGAGACTGCTGTAGATTTTTCGATTGTTTAATGCCGTTTCGGGGTTGGCTGGTCATCTACCACTCTGTGGTGTGGGTTACGGTAGGCTGTATCCCAACGAGGGTGCTATGGGTCTAGTATTTTTTTTTTTTCACTTAACACTTCATTTACAGTTTGGAAGTTCCTAAGTAAGCGAGTACCCAAACCATTTATTTATTTATTTGGGTAGATCTCATCATGATATAGTGGCCTTTACAAATTCAGAGTTTCCGACAGGTGAAACAATGCTAAAATACATGTAATAAATGTTATATTTGTGGCAGCAGGATCTCATTAGATTTCGGCAAGGTTCTGAAGTAGTGTCAAGGAACTATAGCCTGTACCTCTGCAACTGTTCACAGGCGCAGTTAATTTCTCAGCACATTATTTACTTAAACTAAAAATGCGATGACAATTTTATAGACTGCATCACCAGACGAATCGTAAATATGTACATGATTTTTTATCGTATTTATTCAGACTCGTCTCTATTACTGGCTGGACAAGCAGACTTAGAAGCATATAATGGTATGCATCAGTCGGCAGCATTTAAGCCATAATCCATTATATAGGTTAACATCATCAGTAGCTGCAGCGTAATGTGGTGTAGAGCAGTGTAGTGTAATGCAGTGTAAAGTTGGCGTAAGAGTATTGACTGTTATAATACTGATGATATACTGTATTGCAGCTGATAAGTGGCCGCCATTTAGTCCAGAAGCAGCAACTCACAGTGAAACCACATCGCAAGATCTAATCATTTAATTTTCATACCAAATGTTCAAGACATTTGTACACATAACCTGTCAAGAAAGCTGGACCCATAACCTAGTCCTTCTACGTCTTTAAAACCTCCACGCACCGAGACAGATATCAAATCTAAGATGATGAATAATGCTTTCCCAACAATCGGAAGGCAATGTGCATTGATACTAAACAAAGGAAATGCATAGGTAAGAATGCATACATACATACATACATACACCTATATCACAGTTGGGCTACATACACATAAATGAATCAGCTGGATATAAGATCCGGGATTAAAAGTACAGTAATACCGTTTTCCTCAGGGACAAAGTGTGCACGGTTGGGACGAAGCTTTCTGGTACCTACATGATGTGAAGATGTCAATGCACGAGACCAGACGAAAAATTTCATATGATCATTCTCTTTTAGGACACGCATACATACATAAGTAAATACACAAACACAGAAAGGTATTGTAAAATTCTACAAGTTCACAGACAATTGCCCAGACAGCAAAAGATGTTCTTATCTGTTTGGCCTGTCTTCTATTTTCCTAATTTATTTAACAACTTTCTCTCACTGGCAGGATTGACGTCAGATCAAGCGTGGAAGAAAAGTCAAGAGTCAGACTTGAAATATAAGTGAAAAATGTTTTGGAGTGTGTCGTCTGAGTAAGTTTGGATTTACAAATTTTTTTTATATTGGGCTTATACAAGGCATGATAAGTATTCAAGGTGGTAAAGGTGTTAAATTTACGGCCCTTGCAGATGCAAAAGTGTGCGATAAAATGCAGCACAAAGGAATACAACGATAAACAATTGGCAGCAGACCTGTTGGCTTTTGAGGATGTTTATTGTATGGTTATAACAAATAAAATTTTTGTAAGGGTTAAAGGAAATGACAAAAAAGCAAGAAGACCCTCTCCTCTCCTGCTCATCAAACACTTTAAACAAAGCTTGTAGAAAACAGCGAGAAGGACCATCGCGGAGCAAAGAAAGGCTGTCAGGGAAATTTCATTGGAAAAATGGAATGGAAATCATATTCTACACTACTTTAGCCTAAAAGTAACATTTTCAGTAAATTGTACATATCTATGATATTTTGCGGATGTGTCCTCAAGGGTTTGAACAGCAACATACTTCCGAAGTGTACTGTTTTGCAGTGAACACACTCAGCTGGAGGTTAATAGACCAGTACTTACCCAAGGATTTTTTATAAGACTAGAACTTTATCACCTTTTGCTACACTGGAGGGTAAATTATTACATATATTTACAGCTCTGCTGAAAAAAAAAAAAATGTTTAGCTCTATGCGACCGCCATCAATTTCATGACTAGTACCTCAACTGTAGTATAATTCGGCCAGTCCTGTGCGAAGTGTTTTTGATGGTCATATTGTCATGTCCTTTGAAGATCGTGTATGACTGAAATGAATGCCTTCTTAATGGGTTAACCCATTTGCGCCCAGCGTCCTCAATATGGGACGGAACTGGACATTTTCAAAATTTAATAAAGAAGGGAACCCGGGGGAAGGGACCTATGAGCTTCGTGACTATGGGCCGATAGGCGGAGGGCGGAGGTGCTAGGCGCTCCGCAAAATCCCTCGCACAGGCACGTTAGGATCTAATGAGTTAAACAAACTCGACTCTTCAGTGCCATCATTCTCTCTCTCTCTCTCTCTCTCTCTCTCTCTCTCATATGTATGTATGTATGGGTTATACTGAATATATATTTAACAAGGTGACCAGAATTGGACATAATACTCAAAGTGTGGCCTTATTAATGACTTATACAAGATGAGAGTGATATTTCTCTGTTTATATTTTATTGTTCTACATATGAAACTGACTGATTTGCTGGTATAAACAGCCTCTGTACATTGTTTGCTTGATTTAAGATAATTTCTTATTATAATCCACAAGTGTTTCTTGTGATTTACATTATCAAGTTTATTATCATTTAGAGAGCAGATTGATTTACCGATTTTATTCCCAATGTTGAACACTTTGCATTTAGTAATACTGAAATCCATTTGAAATATTTTGATCCAGTTAATCAGTCCATCAAAATCTTCCTAAACTACCTACCTCTCTAGAGGTGTCTCTGCTCCGTAACCAGTTTTAGTATCATCAGTAAACCTGGGAGGGAAAGAGTTAAAGCAGTTTTTACATACCTGTGTAGGGCGATGAAATGTTGTACTATATACTGTCTTTATTTATCTATTGTTTATTCATTTTTGCGAGTCAGACAATTTAATGGAGAACAAAACTTGACTATTACAGAAGTTAAAAAATCAGTCTTTTTCTGACAAAGGTGATGAGTGTTAATTGACTTTGATCTACTTTTGCCTTACCCACACATCGTCATTTTAACCTCACCCTCTCTCCACCACTCTCCCCCCCCCCCTACCCTCTCAGCCACCGTTTCTTTCCCTCACCAACTCTCAACCACCCCGCATTTCTCTCACCATCTCTCCGCCTCTCTACCTTCTCCTCATCCTCTTTCATCCACTCTCCTTCCCCTTCACCCTCTCTCAGCCACTCTCCCTTCCCCCTCACCCTGTCAGCCACTCTCCCTTCCCATTACCCTCTCTCAGCCACTCTCCCTTCCCATTACCCTCTCTCAGCCACTCTCCCTTCCCATTACCCTCTCTCAGCCACTCTCCCTTCCCCTCACCATGCCAGCCACTCTCCCTTCCCATTACCCTCTGTCAGCCACTCTCCCTTCCCATGACCCTCTGTCAGCCACTCTCCCTTCCCATTACCCTGTCTAGCCACTCTTCTTTCCCCCTCATCCTGTCTAGGCACTCTTCTTTCCCCCTCACCCTCTGTCAGCCACTCTTCTTTCCCCCTCACCCTCTCTCAGCCACTCTTCTTTCCCCCTCACCTTCTCTCAGCCACTCTTCTTTCCCCCTCACCTTCTCTCAGCCACTCTTCTTTCCCCCTCACCCTCTCTCAGCCACTCTCCTTTCTCATTCTGTATCAACCCGTTTCATTTCCACTCAGCCTCTCTCGTCATTCTCTTTCATTAGATGACCAAAACAAAACCTTAAATGTGTGTGTGTGTGTGTGTGTGTGTTCTTACCTTACCTAATTGTATCTTTACAGGAATGAGTCAAGCTCGTACTGTCCCGTGTCTTAAACCGTATTTATCGTACATATCCTTAAATCTGTGAATTGTTTTGGCACACACTATTTCATTCGGTAGTGCATTCCATTTATCAATTGCTCTGTTTGGGAAACTGAATTTCCTTACGTCTTTATCACCTCTCTTTTTATGCAGTTTTTTGCAGTGTCCTCTTGCTGATGCTTCTCCATATGTTAAGTAATCATTTATGTCTATTTTCTCCTTCCCTGATATGCACTTATATAGCACTATCATGTCACCTCTTTTCCTTCTCTCCTGTAGTGTTGGTAGATTCAGTTTATTTAGTCTTTCTTCGTAGCTTAGGTCCCTTAAGCTTGGTATCCATCTTGTAGCGGCCCTTTGAACTTTTTCAATCTTCTCTATGTGCTTTTTGAGATGAGGACTCCAGACTACTGATGCATATTCCAGGGTTGGTCTAATGAATGATGTTATTATCCTTCTTAGCATGTCTTCATTTATGTATGTGAATGCTATTCTCATATTTGCAAGCAGTGTATACATGTTCCGTACCTTCTCACGGATGTGGTCAGCCGGAGATAGTCTGTTATTGATAATCACACCTAGGTCTTTCTCTCTTTCTGATGTGTATAGGGTTTTATTTCCTAACTTATAATCCCAATCACGTCTTTTTCCACTTTTACCAAACTTGATTACATGACACTTGTCCACATTGAATTCCATTTGCCATGTACTACTCCATTCATGAAGTTTATTTAATTCTTCTTGTAGCTCTTTACAAGAGTCTGTGTTAGTAATTCTCTTTTGTATTTTCGCATCATCTGCAAACATATTCAGATAGCTCTCATTTCCAGTGTTACTGTTTATATCATTTATATACACTAAAAACATGATTGGTGCCAGCACTGAACCCTATGGTACTCCACTAGACACTTCTTTCCATGATGAGTAGTTTCCTCTTTGTACTGTTCTCATTTCTCTTTTTATGAGAAAGTCTTGCATCCAACAAAACAGTTTGCCTCGAATTCCTCCTTGATGGTACAGTTTCCATAAAAGTCTTTGTGTGGTACTGTGTCAAAAGCTTTCTTGAAATCTAAATAGATACTGTCCACCCATCCTTCCCTTTCCTGTATTGTGTTTGTTACTCTGTCATAGTAGCTCAACAGATTAGTAACACATGATTTTCCTTTTCTGAAACCAAACTGTCTTTCTGTTATCATACTGTGTTCTTCTAGATGACTTACCCAAGCTTTTCTTATAAGCTTTTCTAATACCTTGCTTACAACACTGGTCAGTGATACTGGTCGGTAGTTGAGTGGATTTTGTCTATTTCCTTTCTTGAATAAGGGGACAATATTTGCTTTTTTCCAAATATCAGGTAGTTTACCTTGACTCAAGGATTTCTTAAAAATTTAAAATAATGGTTTACTTAACTCCTTTGCACATTCTCGTAGTACCCAACATGAAATTTCATCAGGACCACTTGCTTTTCCTCTGTCTAATCTACTTAACTCCTCCTGTATTACTTTTCTGCTATTTGTATATCTGGTAGTATGTGTGGACATGCATGTTCCACATAGTCCCTCTCAAAAAATCTTTCTTCTGTAAAAACTGATTGGAAATTCTTATTTAGTGCTTCACAAATATCTTTCTCTTGTGTATAAGTGATTCCCTCGTCAGTAATTGATTTTATTATATCTTTTACTTTGGTTTTGCTTCTGATATAGCTGTAAAACAGCTTTGGTTGATCACTACTTTTATTTATTATATCCTCCTCAAACTGTTTTTGGGCTTCCCTCCTTATTCTTGTATAATCGTTTCTTGCCTGTTTGTAATTATTATACGCCCTTTCACTATTATGTCTTCTGTATCTATTCCACAACAAATCTCTTCTTTCTTTTGATTTTTTACATTCTGTACTGAAGCATTTCTGTATCTTCTTATCTGCTTCTTTGTGCTGTGGGATGTACATCTGGACTCCTATTTCATAAAATTCACAGAATTTTTTATATACAGCATTTAAATCTTGTCCTCTAAGCTCATTTTCCCAATCAACTTCTAAGAAATACTTCTTTAGGTCTTGATAATTTCCCTTTTTATAGTTTAGGCTCTTTTTGTAACTGTCATTGCTGTTTACTGTGTCATATGCTATCATGAAGTTATAGTTTAGTACTGCATGATCGCTTTTGCCGAGTGGTGGGTGATATATTGAACTGTCAATATCATTTTCTTGCCTAGTAAATATTAGATCTAGCACTGAAGGTACATCAAGTCCTCTTTTTCTGGTGGTTTCCCTCACATGTTGCGTTAGCAAGAACTCTTGTACGAGATCCAGGAGCTTTAGGTCCCAACAGCTTTCTTGGCTAATTATATCTAGAGTATTCCAATTTATATTTGTATTGAAATCCCCAGTTAGTATAATTCTTTCCCACTTCTCTTCCATTTTAAGTAGTAATGATCTTAAACTCTGAATTGTACTCTCTGCCAGGTCCTCATATTCATCTCTTTCCCATGTGTTTGACCTGGGTGGCACGTACAAATTGGCTACAATTACTTTACCTTCAGATGTGTTGATCTCTACTGCAATCAGTTCTACTTGTGATGGTATATCTAGTTTTATTTCATTGACTTTTAGATTTTTCTTAGTTAATATTATAATTCCTCCTCCTTTTTTTAAATTTCTGTCTCTTCTCCATATATTGTATTCCTCTAAGTTTAGTATGTCATTAGATATCCTTGGTGTTAATTTTGTTTCAGTTAGGCATATTATTTGTGGTTCATTTTCTCTTACATAATCGTTCATCTCTAGTAATTTAGATACCATTCCATCCACATTTGAGTACATCAACTTTATCATCTTGTTTATATACTTGTCATGACATGGTTCTACTACCTTCCTCCTTTTTATTCCATCCTGTTTGTGTACCACATTCGTACCTGCAATCCTATTACTTTGTAAAAAAAAAATTTCTTCTTCTCCTCCTCTGATCTTCCCTAATTTTTGGTTTTTGCTTCCTCCCTTTTCTCTTTCAGTAATTCCAGTTCCTCTTGTGTTAGGCATCTTTTTATCCATACATTTTTGAACTCCTCTTTTTCCATAAGATTCTTTGCATTTTTTAGTATCTCTTCCACAGTGTTTACACTCTGGAAAGTCACCTTTAGAGGTCTTGTCTTGCTTTTCTCATATTTCCCTTACCTTTTGTGCTCCTTTATGTCTTTACTACAGATTTCCTCTGATACTTCTTTCAGTAAGCTCATTACATTTGCCATCTCCTTTTTGTCTCTTGTGATCTTATTTTTTACTTCTTCCTCTTCTATACCAGTGATTACTATAGATTTGTTAATATCTACTGAATTTCTGACTAACTTTGGATTGTTTTGGATTATTCTTTTCACCTCCTTTTTAATGCTTTTTTCCTCCACCCTTGTTTCTAAGTCTTTCTTTACTTTCACCATTTCAGCATACGTGGTTTCCACATCATTTTTGTAGCTTTGCACAGCTTCATTCACTTGTGTTATCTTCTCCTCAGTATCACTGCTCTGGTCAATAAGACTGCTTACTTGCCTAATTGTCTCTGTGTCATTTTTGAACTCTCTTCCATAACACTCTCGTGATTGAATACTGTACTTGTCATTTCACTCATTTTCTTCCTAAGTGTACTCAATTCCACTGTTAGTTCACTGATGGTTGTGTCTTTCTTATTGGCCTCCCTTCCTAGTTTTTCTATTTCTTCCTTTTGCAAGTGTGTGTGTGTGTGTGTGTGTGTGTGTGTGTGTGTGTGTGTGTAGACAGATAGATAGGCACGTAGACAGATACTGATATTGGTATATATGCAGGTAGGTAAATGGACGTAGTTATATTTTTCATACTTATTTATTAATACACACACACACACACACACACACACACACACACACACACACACACACACACACACACACACACACACAATTACATCTCATTCGGTCCTCTTTCAATTCACGACAGACCGTCCCTTCCTTGCACACTAACTTCTTCCCTCCTCCTCATTGCTGACTCGTCCCACCTTCTCCCTTCCTACTTCCTCCTCACTCAGTCACTCCTTCATCCTTCTCTCAGTTCTTCTTCCTGCCTCGTTCATTCATGACTACCTCCTCCTAACTACCACCTGTTTTCTTCATGACACTTCGTGACCAACATTTTTGCTTTACTTGCCTCTCCTCGCCCAAGCATTTCTCTCCGTCCTGCCTTGTCATGACCCTAATCTCTTTCTACCCTGCCTACCTTGTTTCAATGTCTAAATTCTCTCGCATGTCTTCTGTTAACCAACTCACAGCACCCACCACATCCCTAATGCTTGCTTATCTCCCTGTCTGCCTCCCTACTACACTGCTGATCTTCCTTGCTGCAAGTCTGGTCCCCCGCCTTCCACTCTGCACTCTTGCATCAGGACCTACTTCTCTTCTTGCTGTCTCCCTTACTGCTGCCTCCATGCCTGTTGTCACCCTAGCTACCCATCTGCCTGTCTTCCTACTTGCTCTCGTAATATGTCTCTTCCCTGGTTTCTTATCTGTGTCTCTCTCTTCTCTTACTGGGACCACATTTGCAAGGGACCTGCTATGCGTCTAAGGTCTCTACCACGCTGGGTACCTAAGCTGCCTAACTTCTCGACCCCTCTCGGCCTGTTTGACTTTCCCTCCTCTCTGTAACACCGTCAACCCGAGTACGTCATTCTCGTTATATATTTGCTGCTACTGAACGACTTTATTCAGTGCACGTGAGACTATTAAAACTTACAGATTACATTTAGCCTACATTTACCCTTCGCAGCTAAGGATCCTCCCTATACTGACTAAGATCGCCAACGGAGAGCTTGATTAGACTGAGAAGCACTCTATCTTGGTGAAGTAGTTAACATCTTTATTTCGCAGCCGCTTTCTCGACTGGTCTTGAGATAGTAGGCAAGGCGGGCGCGTATTTACTGTTGTGGTCCTTAATGTTCTGCTTAGGGAAGACTTTAATGTATCATCGCCACGCCCATAACGGACTACCTACGAAGTCCATCTGCACATCTTGGTTTACACTCACCTTGACCCCAAAAGAACCACCTTCTCAGCCCGTCTCACACACTTCCTTCTTTACCAGCACCACCATCATTTTCTAATCCCACCCACACCCATACACACGTTTACATTCCACGAGAGATATATTAACTACACCTGATTACCAGCATCGTCGCTCACGCAACTTTCATCTCCACAGGGTGTACTCGTTCACCCTGCATCACCAACCCCCCACCATCTGGGTTCATCCTATCCACGTCTTGCTGCCCGCTCCACCCATTCTCTGCTCTCCCACTGTTTATATTCATCGTGCCGGCTTAACTACAACACCCATTCAGACACTTCGTGCTATAGTGTTGTCTCCTAACATTCTAATAAGATTTTCTGAAGATGGTTTTCCCTCAAGAACGATGGAGCAAGACACACCTGACACAGCCAAGCGTGTGTCCACTTGACTCGTGAAATTAAAACCACACCTGGACCCTTGATGACCACTTGGTAAATATTTGATGCACTCAGCCATCCTCTCTTCCCTCATCCAAAGTTCTCTCCTTCAGTCAGTGGGGGGTTAGTTTAACTTATCTCTCTCTCTCTCTCTCACACACACACACACACACACACACACACACACACACAGACAGCCGCGAACACCGTGATAAAGCTATGTCTATATTAACAATATACAACCTACGCAAAGGACACTTAACGTCGCAGCCGTCATTAGAATGCCTTTGGTTTGGCTGTGCTCACAGAACACCACAGACATTGACTGAGATCCTTCCCAGACTCAAAGTTTTATATCAGCTGCATCGGGTCCTATTAGCCTCTTACATCCAACAACATTTCCACCTCCATAATGATATCCACCATACACAATGAAAAAATTATGGTGCCATCTAAATAAGGTGGCTGATATCTGAGCTCCCTGGTACCGGCCAAATCCGTCATGGTGTGGGGTGGGCTGTGTGTTGATCCACTCTGGTGCCAGTTAGCCTCCCTCACGCACATTAACTTGGCCTCTCTAATTTGACACAAAAATGCAGACCTGCGTGGCGTGAGTCAGGAGGATTAAGATGCCACAGAAATGAAGTGTCAGGTAATGTCATCATCTATCATGTCGCCCCATCCATTCTTTCTCTCTTGACATTGACATGAACCATGTTGTCCCGGTGGCCATGGCCCTCCCACTCTCTGCACTCAGTTACCTTCGCTACTTCAATTTACCTCGCCTTACTAATTTGGAACGAAAGCATAGACCTTCGTGTTCATGTGTGTGTGTGTGTGTGTGTGTGTGTGTGTGTGTGTGTGTGTGTGTGTGTGTGTGTGTGTGTGATGAGACTAATGTTTGCTTGTGCTCACATGAATTTAAAATAAAGCACACACAAACACACACACACACACATACACACACACACACACACACACACACACACACACACACACACACACACACACACACACACACACACACACACACAGACCCGTTAACCACCGCACACCCACAGCTGTCCTCTGCCTTTATCAACCACAATTCATATTGCCATCTCATAACCTATGCTAACCTAGCCCAGTGTAACCTAACCTCACCTCACTGCCTCAAAGCCTCAAGCGACTCGCTCTCTTAATATCTTCACCGTAAAATCCTCTGGTGACAACGAAATCAAAATATTTACATTATGAAGCAATCAGAATAACTGTCACTGCTCATAACGTCTTCACAGTCAGACTGTCCCCTTAACCGATGATAATCGTCTTGTGTTATCAAGGATAAGATATGAAAGTTGGCTTTGTACGGAATAGTTTAATGGATATTACCTTAAATACGGCAGGTTTCGTTGACAGCGTACTCTGTCCATTGCGTCTCGCCGCATATCTTGATCGGTGGCCTTGACACTAGAACCACCAGGTTTTCTGTCCCTGCTCAAGAACGACTTCTCTTCCTGCCACGCAACACCATACAATACACTCCCCCCTTTATGGCTACATCTCGTTTTCTGTGTTTCGCTTCTCCTCCCAGCCATGTCACTCCCATATACTTTCCCATCATTTCATTTCTTTCACTGAGACAAGTTGGAGTATTTACGCCACGTGCTTTTACACCTGATATATTGCATTTCATAGCACTGGTATTTTATTTCGTGTCCTCACCTCCAGATATAAGTTAGAGGACCCGTTCTCGTGGTCTAGTAATTAACCTACGACACACCAACAGTGAGCTGATCATTAGCAGCCCTCACATGTCACCTGACAATTAAACACTAATACACACTATCTCTACAATCATACCCAAAGGACATTACATTCATATCAAGGGTTATGGCTGTTGTGGGGGTGTTTTTAGATATGTCCGGGAGGCCAAGGACGCCTTAATGGTCTGGTAGAAGAAGTCTCGGGCCGGAGAAGGCCGAGTGTATGCACACTACGGGTGGAATCTACAAGGTGCCCTGAGATTTTTCAAGCTGTAAAGACAAGCGGTGATCTCCAATGACTCCAATGATCTGTATTATGGAAGTCCTGTTTCCGGCCCCCCTACGCCTCGGACAAAAAGGTAATATGGAAATGACTACCTTTTAACACTCTCAGACTGTTATTACTCACAGCTGAATAAACACGTCTGGCACTACCTGGAATACAATACCAGAGTGGGCTAAAGAGCATATTATACGACATGTCAAATTCCTCTCCACAGGGTTCCCTGCTGGCCGTCGCCCTAGCCACTACACCACCACTCTAGTGTTCAGTGACGCTGGTATTTCTCTCTCTCACTCTCTCTCTCTCTCTCTTGTAAAGTGAAACTGTACACAGACTAAGACGTAAGATGTAGTAAGGGTTATTACATTGGCAGTGATGGGCCGGATATCACCCTAATGTCTTTTGCTATAACTACAGATATCTGCCTACCTACTTGCCAACAAACCTACTACCCAGACCACAGTCATAATCATCTCCCCACCTACTTACCTTCAGTCCTACTTACTGGGACTTATCCATCTTCTTAGCTGCAGTACTGCTGACCTACCAAGATATACACCGAACATCTGACGTAAATACTGACATATTTGCCTGCTTACCTACCGTCATGTGTACCACCTGCCAATATATAGACTGTTTTATCTCTCCATTTCCCTGTCTACCTACCTAACTATCTGCATACGCACACTACCTACATGCCATTTACCTGCCTGCTAATCACTAACAAGCTTACCAGTCTATCACCCTTCCTACTTCCACTCATAACCTTCTGATTTACCTACCTGCTTATCGGCATACGTACAGTCGTGGCCATAAATAATCATCTACCTTCGTAGCCCGTGCCTCAGACTGGCTCGTTTATGCGCGGCAAGTCACATTGTAGTAAGAGGAGTTGAGAGGGAGGGGCCAAAGAGAGAAGGGAAGGTGGCTGGGGGGACGAGCGATGGTGCTGGGGAGGAGTGAGGGAGGGGAGGGAGGGTAAGTAGGGGAGGGAGAATGAAATGCGAAGTTGTGGCCAAACAATTTGTCTATTTTCTTTCAATCAGGGCATCATATAAAGGTGTTACTGTTCGGTAGATAAAGCTGCAATACACCTTGTATACCAACGTCAGATAACAAACTTTAGATAGGTGGTAATATCAAGGACTGGCTCGTGAGAGAGATTTACTGACGTGACAGATCAAACAGTTGTGCGGAGCCAGATATTTGTGTGTATGAGGAGTAGACTGTAGCACCAGTCGAGCAGGGCAGTACTCCCAAGGTGGATGGAAAGCTGATGACAGGGAGAGCTGGAGCTCCCGTTTCATCAGCCCTCGGGACTAGGTCCCGACCATCCCCCCTTTGCTGAACTTTTTCAGTGTCTCAGTAACACAGAGAGTAGACCAGCATGCTCTCCAATACAAGTTACTCTATCAACACCAAGCTACATGCACAGTACACACCACACTTCCTTAAAAAAAAAAAAAAAAAAAAAAAATGGCGTCGAATAACAGCCTTGGAGTCCCCAGGGGGGGGGGGACCATAAATGCCCCCATCTTCTGCCCCTCTCCCGGTGACGACTCAAGATGCCTGGAACCACTGTCTGACTCCCTTCTTCTTCATTTCTGCAACATTCGTGGCCTTTCCTCTAACTTTCGCTCTGTTGAGCACCACCTCTCCTCCTCTAAACCTCACCTTCTTTTTCTAACTGAGACTCAGCTGTCTGAGGCAACTGACAGCAAACCCTTTTCTGTATCCTCCTACTTTCTCTATACTCATTTCAAAGCCAAAGGTGGCTGTTGTGTATATATATATGCAACAACTTATCTTGCTCTCATGTTCCTGAACTCGATTCTTCAGAATTCTCTACACTCTGGCTTCGGCTTTCCTGTCATTCTCTGACTAAATATATTTGCACTGTTTACTTATCTCCTAATTCTTCTGACTATCAAAAATTCTTTGACTATCTTACTTCTATGATGAAAAACATTCAATCCATCTCTCCTTTCTCTGAAATCTCCATTCTAGGAGATTTCAACGTTCACCACCACCTTTGGCTCTCCTCTCCTTTCACTGATCCACCTGGTAAACAAGCCTACACCTTTTCTATCCTCAGTGACCTAGAGCAGCTTGTACAGCACTCTACCTGTATCCTTGATCGCCTTGGAGAGAGCTCCAACATACTTGACCTCTTCCTTACAACAAATCCTTCTGCTTACACTGTTAATCCTTTCTCTCCGTTGGGCTCCTCCGATCACAACCTTATCACCTTAATCTGTCCTATCGCTCCGGTACGGCCTGCGGACCCTCCAGGGAAACGTCGTCTGTGGCACTTTGGAGCTGCAGATTGGGAGGCCCTCAGGCAGTACTTCTTTGATTTTCCCTGGAATGATTATTGCTTCCTTGGCCGGGAGCCACCTGAGTGTGCCTTGTGCATTACGGAAGTTATTCTCCCGGGCATGGAAGCATACATTCCCTTCTCATATCCTTTGACTAATGCAAGAAAGCCTTGGTTTAATCACGCTTGTTCTAATGCTGTCTGCAACAAGGAGAGGGCCTATAAAAGGTACGAGAGCCAACCCATCCCTGAATCACATCTTTTTTACGTTTTTGCCTGGAATCGTGCTAAGTCTGTTCTTCGCTCTGCTAAAAATAATTTCATCTGAACTAAATCCTCTCAACTCTTTAACTCGAATTCTTCCCGCTCCTTCTGGCACCTTGCCAAAAACCTTTCTAACAACTTTACTTCATCATCCTTCCCTCCTCTTTTCTACTGTGATGGCTCTGTAGCTATTTCTTCTACTGATAAAGCAGATCTCTTCGTTCAGATTTTCTTCTTCAATTCCACCTTAGATGATTCCGGTGATGTTCCTCCATCAATTACCCCATCTGACTTCCTCACGGCTGACATTAAAATTTCTTCAGCTGATGTACTGTATTATCTGCATCACAGGCCTCAATACTAATAAGGCATATGGGCCTGATGGAGTCCCTCCTGTTGTTCTCAAGAACTGTGCTTCTTTGCTTACACCCTCCCTAGGCAAACTCTTTCGCCTTTGGCTATCAACTTGTACCTTTCCTTCTTGCTGGAAGTTTTCTCTCATTCAGCCAGTCCCAAAGAAGGGTGACCATTCCCAACCCTCTAACTATCGTCCAATTGCTTTAACATCCTGTATCTCAAAAGTTTTCGAGTCTGTTCTTAATAGAAAAATTTTAAAGCTTCTTTCCTATCACAACCTTCTTTCTGATCGTCAGTACGGGTTCCGTCAGGGACGCTCCACTGGCGATCTTCTCACTTACCTTTCAGACTCCTTGTCATCCTTTCAGGACTTTGGCGAAAGCTTTGCCATTGCACTTGACATCTCAAAGGCTTTCGATCGAGTCTGGCATAAATCTTTAATTTCCAAACTGCCCTCTTACGGTTACTATCCTTCTATCTATGCCTTCCTCTCTAGCTTCCTTTCTGGTCGTTCTATAGCTGCTGTAGACGGCCATCGTTCTTCTCCTAGATCTATTAGCAGTGGTGTTCCTCAGGGCTCTGTCCTATCACCAACTCTCTTCTTTTTATTCATCAATGACCTTCTAACCTGTACATCTAACCCTATCCACTCATACGCTGATGACTCCACCCTTCACCTTTCCATTCGATTCCCGCAACGTCCATCTCAGCAGTTACTTCAACAAACAAGGGATGAGGCTATGGCACACCTAATGTCTGACTTGGCTCATATCTCTAACTGGAGTAAAAATAATCTTGTTGTTTTTAATGCGTCAAAGACTCAGTTTTTGCACCTATCAACCCGACAAAATCTTCCACAGGTATACCCACTAATGTTTAATAATATTCAGCTTAATCCTGCATCATCCTTGAACATGCTTGGGGTTTCATTTAATCGGGACTTATCATGGAAAGATCATATTACATCTCTTGTAAAATCTGCTTCCAAGAGATTGGGTGTGCTAAGCCGACTCCGTCCTGCTTTACCCCTGCATAATTGTTGACTCTATACAGGGGTTTTATCCGCCCCTGTGTGGAGTACATTTCTCATGTGTGTGTGGGGGGGGGGCTCCCCACATACAGCTCTTCTCAATAGGGTGGAGTCAAAGACTTTTCACCTCATTAACTCTCCTCCTCTTACTGACTCCCTTCAACCTCTTTCTCTTCACCACAACGTTGCATCTTTATCTCTTTTCTATCGCTACTTCAATGGTCACTGCTCCTCTGAACTGTCTACATGCATTCCTCCACCTCTACGACGGGCGCGTAGCACCCGTTTAGCAGCAAACTCTCATCCCTTTTCTGTCCAACTCTCTAATGCAAGAGTTAACCGTTACTTCCAGTCCTTCATTTATGCAACAGGTCAGCTCTGGAACTGTCTCCCTCTGTCTGTATTTCCTGCTTCCTATGATCTCCAGTCTTTCAAACGCAGTGTGTCCAGGCATCTCGAAATGATAGGATCTTGAATTTGGCTCTCCCTTGTATTTTGTTTTTCTCTTGGAAGGAACAGTTTTGCGGGCTCGTTGCCTTTGGTTCCTTCTTCCTCACATAAAAAAGAAAAAAAATCGATGTATTTTGACTTCAGATGCAGAATGGAATCTGGATGGCTTTGACTTCAGTAATGTTTGTGTTACGAAATGTCCTCTACCCTTACATGTAATTAATTTTTGGAACTAAATATTATATGCAACCTTTGACATGGCTGTGTCCACAGTAAATATGATCACCCTCGCTGTAAACACTCCTTCTATACAGTCATCATCATGTCAATTCAGTAATTATTTAATGATTTCTTATATGAAAATGCTATGTAGAATAATTGTGCATAAAAGGTAAATTATTTTGATGTCTGTGCTCATGGGTGGATATGATAACGGTATCTCTCATAATTTGTTAGAGAGAAAAGAAACAAAATCCTACCCAAGCTCCCAAAATATATCTGTGTCAATGTTTACCGACACTTGTCAAGCCAAAGCAACCAGGAACGCCTTAGTAAGTAGTCCAACGGTCTCATGCCTTAAAAACCTCATGCAGGCTTCGTGGCACCGGAGAAACAATATTGTTGATAGTTTGTTGGTTTCGTCTTAACGGCTCTCACTCGTCCTTGGTGTGCTGGAGGAGGCGGGCCCGTGCCCTCGCGTTCTCTGGCTTCCTCGCGTTGACAGCCTGGGCCCACACAATCTCGATGGCTGCGCACTAATGTTTGATCTGTTATGTCAGTTTACTTCTCTCACGAGCCAGTCCTTAATATCACCACCTATCTAAAGTTTGTTATCTGACGCCGCTATACAAGATGTAATGCAGCTTTATCTACCTAATAGTAACTCCCTTATTTGATGCTCTGGATAAGAAAGAATAGACAAATTATGTGGCCACAACTTCGCATTTCATTCTCCCTTCCCTACCTACCACTCCGCCCCTCCCTCACTCCGTCCCTGCACCATCGCTCGTCCCCCCACCCATCTTCCCCTCTCTCTCTGGCCCCTCCCTCCCAGTCCCTTTTACTCCAGTGTTGCTTGCCGCGAATAAAGTAGCTAGCCTGAAGCACGGGCTACAAGAGGATAGGTGATTATTTATGACCACGACTGTACAATATACTTATCTATCTGCTGTCTGATTTATATAACTTTCTACCTACTTACCAGTACGTAACAACTTTACATGTCCTTATATCTGCCTACTTACCTCCCCACCTACCAACTTACGTACCTACCTACATACCTAGCAACTTACCTGCCTTCTTTCTTACCTACCTACCTGGATACCAGCCTACCTACCATCACCACCCCAATAACCTGAACTATTTCATTCCTTCACACACATCACAGTCTACCATAGTCACATCCATATCTACCACTATCGCTACCGCCGCCGCCACCGCAGTTACTATCATCCCAATTTCGAACACAGTAACAGCTACTAACATCGCAAACAAAATCACCGCGACAACTACTACCATCCCTACCACAATCGCCATAACTACCCCAAACCTCACAGTTTTTGGCATCGCTACCACAATCACCACCACAACTACGACCAACTCCTCCCCAGTTACCAATATAGCTACCTACAATCACTACCGCAATCACCGTATCTGTCATTATCACCATCACAATCCCTACCACAAGTACCGTCATCGATACCACAACCTTCTTTATACCGACATCACCTTTATTGGAATTATCATAATATTACTGACAATATCATATAATATTACAAATGAGATTTATACATGAGTGGACTGTATAGAGGTTTCCTACACAAAGCACCTACGCAAATCAACACATGGAGCCACAGTACTAGAATCCTAGAATCCAGTTATGTCATCTCAAGAGCATATGATTAATTATATCACCGTAAATGACCAACTAAGTGTATCCGATCATAATGTCATTAGATTTGAGATATATCTCCCACACACACAACCAAAACAGAATATCATCTCCCATTGTCCCCTCCAGCAGATTTTGTTGACTTGAATAATGCCATAATTAAAGTCAGTTTTAGTAATACGACTTCTAAGAGACATAGGACTGTTAACCCTGATGAGCTATCACCGAAAATTTATACCCACATAAGAGAAACATACAGCCATCAAACAGAAAACCTCCGTGCTTTACCGTTAATATTACATAAGTCTTGGGAGAAAGATATCATCTACAGAAATTAATATATATATATATATATATATATATATATATATAATCAGTATGATACAAAGCAACACCACAGAACAAGGATATAAGTAAAAGAAGTTAATCCAGCAGACTAAACAACAACACGAAGTCAGCTTAACAGAAGAGAGTTCTAGAAACCCGAAGGTATTTTACAGCTATTAAGAAGCAGAAGCACATAAAAATCAGAACTCTGATGTTAACTAAACAAACCTGAGAAATAACGAGAAATACTGCAGAAATTGACACAGCTCTGAATTATTTCCTTTGCTTAGTCTTCACTGCAGCATCTGGTAGCGTATGTTTGGCAAAATGGGTTGTGTTGAATACTGTACGTGCTGGTCGCTTATGACTACACCTTACCACGCAAGCAGTCTCTCTCTCTCTCTCTCTTTCTTCTGTATGTTTGTTCGCATGTTTGTTTACATTTATGTTTTGGTTGTTTGTGTCTGTATCTGCTTGTGTTCGGGGATGCTTGTTTTAGTGCTTATGTGCTTGCTTGTGATTGTGTTTGTATACTTTTCTCAGTGTGTGTGTGTGAGTGTGTGTGTGTGTGTGTGTGTGTGTGTGTGTGTGTGTGTGTGTGTAATTCAGTACAGGCACTTTAATTCACTTCCGTGTCACATTATACATACAATACCACTGGCTTCCTCTCCCAGCCTTTGCCACTTTCTCTGCCTCTCGCTCGAGGTGTGTCAGTAAACAACAGGAGGCATCTCTGGTAAGGGTAATTACCCAGTTAACTAGGTCTCACGCAACATGGCCCTCAGGGAGTCAACGCACAGTTAAGAAATTAATCTTATCCCAAACTCTGCGCAAAATAGTAAGATTACCTTTTCATTACAGTCTATTCTATTTTTAATATTAGAGTATTTCTTCAGCCTGTGGATGATTTTATTTAACATTATAAGAAGTGCTGGGCTAGGGTGAGTCATTTATTCAGTGGCAAATAATGTTCCTCAAATGAGTATCATTTATTCTTCATGTCCAGCAGAACACAACTTGAATGTGTTTAGCAGAAGCTGCCTACTAATGTCAAGAGTGTGCACGCCGGCCAGAAGGGTGCATTAATACATACAAAATAGACCACTAGAATAAATCATCTTCGACTGACCATCCCCTATCCTTGATTACCTCTCTGAATAACTGTTAGTCAATGAACCCATTCCGTGTATATGGTTGTTATAAGCCGCTCACTGTCCGAGGATAAATTTACTAATTTATCTCGCTGAAGCGAGAAGAATACTAATGCAGACATGAATATCAATCAGTACAAAATACTGAGTTCCTAGCAGCAGTTATGTAGTTGGAGTGCGGTCGATCAAAATCGATTTTCCAGAATCTTTCAGGCAACTTCACAAATGTGAACAATAATTCATTTCCCACACATCCATTTATAAATGCTTCATCAGTATTGAGCTTTTCAATTCTCACAGCTTTCTTTGCTCAGCTCCCTGACACAGACGGTTTCAATTATTATTCTCAGCTTCTTCAATTCTTATTCAGTTCCTCACTCCGCCATTTTCTCTACGTTTTTGTCCCTTAACAATGGTTCCCCAAACTAAGATCTATTTTCCTTCTGTTCACCTTCCCTATACCCTCCACATTTACCTTTCCGTCTTCTCTTTCCTACGTTATTCATCTGTTTGTAATCATCCCTCACACAATTTCTTTCCTTTTCCCTCTCATACATCCCACACTTTCGGTCTCCTAAATACCTACCCATGTTTTCCAACATTCCGTTCTCCTCTCCCTCCCTCCTTATATCTTTCACACTTCCTTCTGTCCTCCCTCCTTTGCCATTTGTCTGGCATTTCTTCCTCATATGTGGCTCCCACATTATCCATCAGTTCCTTCCCTCTCACACATTCCCTCTACAAGTATACCTTCACATATCCGTCCCTTATACAACTCCCATATTTCCTCATTTGCTCCCTCTCTCCCTCCCCTCCCAATTTCTCTTCCAATATATTCTGCATTTTCCTCCTCTTCCATCACTTCTTCAGTTATTCCAGTTTTCCTTCCCATACCTTCCACATATCCTCCTGGTCCATTCATTTTGCCCTTTCCAAGGTGGCCAAAATCTTGTTGTGGATGTGAACCAATGTGCAAGCTGACCAAATCAAAATTTTCTACCACATTTTTTTTTCCTCACAAACTCTGAGCCAAAGGTATGGTGGGTTTCTGTTGCACCCTGATGGTGAAAATATACGTGAGCAATGAGAGAGTCGGCGATGTGGGAGCCGAGGAAAAATGCATCAACATCATCATCATCATCATCATCATTATCATCATCATCCCAACATCTTTTTCTCACCCAATGATTAGGTAAGGTAGGATCAAAGGAGCAAGAAGAAATATAACAGAAGGAAAATTATTCAACAGCATACCCAGTTAACTGTGGCATAGTTTCATTCACTCACCCTTCTAACTCCCAGAGTCCTCTTTGCACCTCATAATAATTACACTTACTGAAGAGGTACATGTTGGTAGGAAAAACTTAGTAGAGGGAAAACTAATCAACAGCATGACTAGTTATCTGTACTACACTTTCATTGACACTCCATTCAAGTCCCCGAAATTGTCACTCCACGTTATGGTAACTGCACCTGCTGAGGGTGGAAATAATGCCGATATCAAAAACATAAGAACGACATAAAGTACAAGATTCTGTAAACATTTTTCTTTCATACACATGCTTAACTAAGGGGAGCCATCAGTAATTGGTAAAATTGTTAAATTAATACACTTAGCCCTCAAGAACAAAAGGTCATTCATTAGGTACAAATAAAAGGCTGGAGAAAACAAGAAAAAAGAGAAATGTCGCTGCATAGAAAGCTGAGGTGTGATAATAACAATAATTCTCCAAGAAAAAAGTGCTCCGTTGTTACCCATGCTAGTGAGAAAACTACCCAATGGCGCGGCGCCCCCCATTGTTAGTGTCAGTAATATTCCAGGGTGTGGCAGCATCACCCAGTGGCGCGGCGCCCCCCATTGTTAGTGTCAGTAATATCCCAGGGTGTGGCAGCATCACCCAGTGGCGCGGCGCCCCCCATTGTTAGTGTCAGCAATATCCCAGGGTGTGGCAGCATCACCCAGTGGCGCGGCGCCCCCCATTGTTAGTGTCAGTAATATCCCAGGGTGTGGCAGCATCACCCAGTGGCGCGGCGCCCCCCATTGTTAGTATCAGTAATATCCCAGGGTGTGGCAGCATCACCCAGTGGCGCGGCGTCCCCTATTGTTAGTGTTAGTAATATCCCAGGGTGTGGCAGCATCACCCAGTGGCGCGGCGCCCCCCATTGTTAGTGTCAGTAATATCCCAAGGTGTGGCAGCATCACCCAGTGGCGCGGCGCACCCCATTGTTAGTATCAGTAATATCCCAGGGTGTGGCAGCATCATCCAGTAACTGCCATCATTACCGACTATAGTGAAAGTTTATAATGAAATCTCTGAGCCCATTGCCTTGACAATGACCTGAATGACAACCAACACCACTTCACCGCAACAACCATACAGATATTCCTATGTAATTACGGAGAGATTTGAGACAGAATCGCTATCAAATGGTCGGTTGGGGGCCAAAATAATAAAAATAATCTAGTTATTAAATGTTTTCGTTCTAACTGGAATTTGCCATTAGTCCTTTAAAATCACGGTTCAGAATAAAGAACTAAAGTGAGGAATAGTGCACTGTATTCTTGGTGACAGAGTGTGTTGGTATATAGGATGAAGTATTACAAATCACATGCAGTTAGGGGAAGAGACTGATGTTGGCAAAGTCTTAAAAAAATAAAATAAATGTGTCCCTGAAACATAAGTAATTTTATTATTTTCCATAAACATACTTAGACTAAAATAACTGGGTACACTTATGAATTAATGTAACAACTTCATTTACTATCATTGGCGAAATGTTATCAATTATATATTGTCAGTAATGATTCGAGTCGACAGATATTATTTACTTGAAGTTTTCGAATGACTAATGAACCTGTTTGAGATAATATTTCATATTATAAGCTATTTTATCCGAGAAAGATTTTAAAGCAAACTGCACTTGTTAGCACTCCACCGAAGTATGTGGTTACGATTATCTGTATAGTATAAATATATCTTTTATGTAGAGAGCTGATTAAAGTGGAATTGAGTTGGATTGAAATGCCTTACTTTTATGAAATCTGCATACCGAGTGAATGAATGGTATAGATCCATGTGTTCATGATGATGCGTAAGTCAACCAAATATAAATATGATTCAGAATGAATGAAACAAAAACGCAGTGCTGGCAGCCTACCCTGGAATGACAGCATCAAAGGATCAGACAATGGAACGATGAGGGGAACCTGGGGATTAATTTAGGGTCAATTAATAGCTCCTGGCAGGGGCAGCTGAAGTAATTAATGGTAATATTAAATTCGATGGGAGAACCGAGACATGAAGGTCATTTGTCAGGTAACTGGATTTACAGCCAGGTGAATGTTGTAGCGCTTACCATTACCAAAAACAGGTGGAATATTACCAACGTCTCTCTCTCTCTCTCTCTCTCTCTCTCTCTCCCTCTTAGCCATTAAGGCTCATTTCCGTAACCTTCCATCCAGTTTCATCAGAACATAGACTTGCGTCAGTATCTCCTTGCCGTTCACCAGTTACATCCTCCCCTCTCCTTTCTCCCCCTCATCTTGTCGAAAATTATCTCCGGTTTTCTGCTCTGTCTATCCGTTAGTCTGTCAGTCTCTACAATCTTTTCCTCCGTCTCCTTTCCTTTATCTCTCAGTATGCCATTACGTTTCCATTCCCATTTCCATCCCCTTCTCTACACATCCAAGACTCTCAGTAGCGGACCTTTGTTCTCCATTCCTCAACCTCTACGGTGACGAATGCATTATTTAAATTATTTACAGTCCATCAGTATATATGGATTCGAAACACAAAGTGGCTCTTATTTCGAAACTGAGGGCTATTTCATTTCCCTTACATGTTGCTTTGCTCCCTCCACCTACATCTTGCCCATCTTCTTCATCTCCCTCTGATCACAGTTTCTTTTTACTATATATCTGGCTTCTTCCCTCTCCTCTCGACACCTGGAATATGTCAGCAAAAGCGCTTCAACGAGTACATTAGAGCTGTCTGCCCTTTCCATGTGTTTATTGGATGGTCTGTACAGTGTTTCATATAAATATATTTCCTAAACATACCTCATCCCTTTAACTGTTATTATTAGTTTTTAGAAAACAGAAAACATGTTTATTTACTCTCAGTCCTTGTATTGGTCTCACTGAATTGAATGGTGGTTGATTAGAGACATATTTTGGCAATACATCAAGGATACAGGTTAATCCTTCACGTATACATTTTTCTGATTATCACAGCCCTCCCCCCTCTCCATCGCCCCATATCTTACACTGCTTGTATCTTTTCTCTTTGAGGTTTTTCAGGAATTCCATTTGTGGTTTCTAATGAGGTTTTCCAGACTCTTTCATGCGTTTCATTTAACAAAGCAACAGACGCAGGCTAGAGGAAGGTAATTACAGTAAGCTTGCCTTTTTTGCTTACCTTCTCAAGGTTTTTAGAAATAAGAATAACTTTTCCAGGTTCAAGGAAGAAAGACGATAACAGGAGGTGGTGATACTGAAGTGATGAAGACTGGAAGAGTCTTGGGGACGGCAGTCTGAAGCCCATAACTGAATTCTGACTGTAGTACAAGAATTTTTTGGTCTATTACCCTTATTCTCATTTCCTGCAACACTATCTTTCTGTGGCCTGCTGATAATGCGATAACCACACTGACCAAATAAATTGTGGCAAGTGATTATTAAAGTGTAAGAGAATGGATTGTTTATTTTAAGGTGACCAGATTGAGCTTTATTTTTTTATTTTTTATGTGTGCTGCTCTGGGCATAGGCTAAACATCCCAGCCCCTATGGCTATAACACACACTATTCCCAGCCCGCCATCGAACTCGCGTCACATCAGAGAACAGAACACCTCTGTAACCACTTTAAGATCTTATTTCATTAACACCCTCCGTTCAGTGACGTGTTTTCTAAATCTAATTTTGCTTGCTTCTGATGATTTTATTCAGCTTTGGGAAACCTCTTGTACTGAAGGTGTAAATGATGGTTTGGTCTAATCTCTCCAGTTCTAAAAAATACTTTAAAACTAGATCAAAATTATGGATACAATAGGAAATAGAATATACAAAATACACCAATGGACTGAAATGGTTAAAAAAATAATAATAATATCGTACCACAAGCTTTACCGTCATGTCATACAAACATCCCAGCTGATAACATGACGATGGCCTTGACCTAGACAGTAGTGTAATGTTTTTGTACAGAAAGCACATCATTAGTGCCAAATCTGCGGCCTGTGAGGGTTTGTGTGTTTATCTGCCGGTGTTTTATACAAAGACTGGTGGGCTTCAGAGAACGACTGATTACTTCATATTCATTACTAATTACATATTTATGCAATGGTAAAATGACAGCTCTCTCTCTCTCTCTCTCTCTCTCTCTCTGGCTTACCAATCATTCCCGTATCTCATCTCTGATATTATTATATCCGAGCGAGAGCGGGTATTACATCTCACTGGAAGTGTGTGAGAGAGAGAGAGAGAGAGACAGACAGACAGACAGACAGACAGACACAGACAGACAGACAGACAGACAGACAAACAGATACAGAGACTGACAGACAGACAGAGACAGAGACTGACATACAGACAGACAAAGAACAAAATAAGCAGAGTTCATCCTAGTTTAGCCAAACTTTAAGAAAGGGTTAAGGGATTGCCAAGGATTTGACCTGTTGTTTTTGGGAGCAGTAGGTCAAAGACCAAGGTTCATTTGCTGGGTTAAAATCTGACTTAACAATAACCGGTTACTATCTGATTTAGACGAAACATGTTGACTAGTTCTGGTTAAGACAGGAACGAATTGAGTCAGTTTTGAGAATAATCAGTCAAAAATCAAGGCCACAGGGCAATGTCAGTATTAGACCCGTGTGCCTGTGTGTGGACAAATAACTAAAAGTAATTGTGATGTGACTTGGATCAATGTTTGTGGAAGACTTGTGGGTCAACCACGGGGCCGACCTATAGTGTTTTAGAACAATAAGTCGAAGGTCAAGGTCACATGGTAAGGACAAGTTAAGCAGATTTTATCCCACCTTTATCTTTACGGAAGGGTTAATTGTAAGGCGAGAAAATAATATTAGACCAACTTATACTGTACAGTGCCTATCAGATTTAGATAAAACTTTCTAAGAAGGTTTAAGGTAAAGCAAGGAAGAAGAGATTCGATTTTGAGAACAACCGGTAAAGGTCAAGAAGGTCAAGGGACAAGATTAAACGTGCGACCCATGGAGCAAGTGGTGATCAATCTCTGAGTGCTTCTGCGTGTTACCATTGTACCATTAAATAATTTCTAGGTCTTTCACATGATTATTTTTTCTCTCGTTTCCACTTTCTTGTCACCAAATAATATTTATCGTCAGCCAGATTATTCTCTCCTCCTCTGACATCAGATTTGACCATTAGGAAATGCAAGGATATTGTTTTTCTTATGTTTCCTGTTAGTGATCTACTTGTCATCATCAACACCGTCATCTTAGCCAAATTCTCAGTACCATACTAGTGTGGTAAGATTCACTATCAGAGTATAGAAAAAAAGATAAATTCAAACTGCCAGTGTCATAACAGTGTCTAGCCTACAAAGGTCTTAGTATAGAAACAACTAATGAAAACTATACCTGCCCCTACAGTTCGAAAACTATGTGGCAATATAGACAACGTTGGGTTCAAGAACTTTATCTCCCAAACAGTACCCTTCCCCTCCCCGAGACACACACACACACACACACACACACACACACACACACACACACACACACACACACACACACACACACACACACACACACACACCGTGCTTGCATTACCTTGGTGGTGACAGGAGTGGGGTTCGCGAGAAAAATGATGGCCATCTGGATGTGACACTTGAATGGGTTCAGGAGAAAAATGAAACAGCGGTGATGGTGTGTGCTGAGAGAGACGCTCGGTTTGGAGGTGGATATTGTGACGGTAAACGATGATGGGAAACACACAGTGGAATAGAGAAAACAACACGAGGTGTGTTTGGAGGAAAAGAGAGACAGAAAGACTAGAAAAAAAATCTACATTTGTAAATGGAAACCGAAGAAAGACATTTTTGTTTAGATGCTGTGCCTCAGAGGAAGAAGGTTGTGGGTAAGCTGGAGAGAGAGAGAGAGAGAGAGAGAGAGAGAGAGATTGGCATACACACACACACAGACACAGACACACAGACACACACACACACACACACACACACACACACACACACACACACACACACACACACACACACACACACACACACACACACACACACAGTTTCGTACATCAAAACATAACACCAAATTTGATGGTGTTAATACCTCCGATAATTTGCCAACATCAGTTCACATTAGGAAGTAGCTTCTCAGTAGAAGTAACATTGTCATGAAAGACTTTGTAGTTACCGTACTTGTAGAGAAGTTATCTATTAGACTTGTGGACGAGCGGTTGTTATACTTGAGTTGTTTGTAAGTAGATAATCTTGATTCCCATTTGTCATGCAATGACAGGAGAGGTAAAGAATAGTATGGGACTATTTTTATTTGTCTTGGAAATATTAACAAAGTCTCTTTCACACGAGTGAGTATAAGTAGAGTCCCGCTAGCTACCTCCCTGTCTCGCTCTCTCTCTCTCTCTCTCTTCCAAGTTGCTAAGCCTTTCTCCCCACTACCTGCCGATTCTATGGCCTCTCTCCTTCTGAGCTCTCTTTCCTAAATTCTGGTGAAACAGGGGTCGTGTCACGTGTGTTACACTGTGGTTGGAAAGTTCCAGAAACCTGTGTGTGTGTATGTGTGTATGTCACTAGGCTTTGTTCCCCTGCTATTTCGCTGACAAACTAACTCCATCATCTCCTGACATTGCTACTTCCTAATCTGTCGTCAGCTTTTCCTCAGTTTAACTTGCAAGATCATTTCCCATTCCCAGGCTCGCATAGAGCTGTCTATCTGTCTATTTATCTATTGTAAATATAATATGGACTCATAACAACATTAAGCATCGTTGTTATTCCACGATACCCCAAGGTATTTCCACCCGCCCTTCTGCTTATCTTCAATTAAATCATTACCCTCATTAGCCAATATTGTCACCATTCCACAATACCCTACAATAGCATCACTCATCATGGTCTCAGTTTACTTTATTACCTTCAATTGTCAATGTTATCATCATTCAACAGTGCCTCAAAATATTGTCACACAGTCTTCTGATGGTCTTCCAGAAAATCATGTTAAGTCTTTTCTTCCCACTCCCGCCTAAGACATTAAGATTCCCGCGGGACTCCAAATATAGTTTTGGCTGCAGATTGTTTTAGCTCAGAGACGCAATGGAGGTTACTGGTGTTGCCTCACCTACTAGAATTTTGCTCCTTCATCAAAGAACAAAAAAAAAAAAAAAAAAAAAAGCAGGTGCAGAATATATCATATATGAACGCTTCTCTTTAATACGTCATCATTATTCTTAACAATTCCCAGAAAAAAAAAGAGTAATAATTTTTAGAATTTTATGAATTATGTGTTAGTTTTTGTAAATTGTTGAAGTGTATCATTTTTCTTGCCTAGTATGAAGCACTGACAGGTAATTCTAGTGTTTATTAGCCTTACATGAGTATATTCAGATTCTGACTTTATGAAGATATACCGGTATTAATGGACATTGGGTTTTAAGATTGCAGGAAAAATGTTTGCCACAATTAAGGTTCTACCTCACCATACTGCAGGAAGGCGATTGTCCAGTCTTCGTGCAGGGGACTGCTGCCTGAAACGAGGCGAGATCACTCCAAGGCTGAGGCAGGGAACACGTTGGGGATATTCTACAAGACTCACCGTGTCGTAAACATATCCCGTCAATGCAGTCAAAAAAATGTTGAGTGACAGAACACTTAAATGCGGAAAAATGGATGTAAGGGCAGGTTTGTGTGGGTGAGAGAAGTGTAAGAATCACACACACACACACACACACACACACACACACACACACACACACACACACACACACACACACACACACACACACACACACACACACACACACACACACACACACAAGTGATGGGACACCAATTATCACAGTGTTTACGTTATTTGCCGAAGTCTGTTTACCTGTCGGACATATAAACACCAATTATTTTATTTTCCTTTGCCGTTGTGAGGCCATACCGATAAGTTTTGCATGTGTTTCGTTATGGTGTGTGATGGTGGTGTTGAGTTACAGGTTACTGTGGCAGGCGAGGTTGTGGTTTGGTTATGGTGTGTGGTGGGGGTGTTGAGTTACAGGTTACTGAGGCAGGCAAGGTTTGGTTTGGTTATGGTGTGTGGGGTGGTGTTTAGTTACAGGTTACTGAGGCAGGCAATGTTTGGTCTGGTTATGGTGTGTGGTGGTGGTGTTGAGTTACAGGTTACTGAGGCAGGCAAGGTTTGGTTTGGTTATGGTGTGTGGTGGTGGTGTTGAGTTACAGGTTACTGAGGCAGGCAAGGTTTGGTTTGGTTATGGTGTGTGGTGGTGGTGTTGAGTTACAGGTTACTGAGGCAGGCAAGGTTTGGTTTGGTTATGGTGTGTGGTGGTGGTGTTGAGTTACAGGTTACTGAGGCAGGCAAGGTTTGGTTTGGTTATGGTGTGTGTTGGTAATGATTAAGATAAAACGGAATTATTTTTCATATTGATGATGAGGGTGGTGTGTTTGTTTTTTGGCGGATGTTGAGGTAATGAAGGTGTTATTTTGTGTGTTGGTGGGTGTTGTGAATGTTATTGACTTAGGGGTTATGACATTATTGTGGTGATTTGAATGTGGGGATGTTAGTATGGTGGTAACGTTACCGTGTTAATGGCCTTACTGGCAGTGATCTTACTGTGTGTGTGTGTGTGTGTGTGTGTGTGTGTGTGTGTGTGTGTGTGTGTGTGTGTTTAATGTTTTTGTAGTGTTCCTGTGTGTGGTGCTACCGTTCGTAGTAATGCCTATTACGGCAATGGATTTATTGTGTGTGCTGTTTTTGTGTTGGTAGTGTTACTGTGGTATGGTGTTACCGCCGATGTTGATGACTGCTGTGGCGTATATACCTGTAAGATGCAGAGGAAAAAATGAGATGGATATTAGGGTAAGAATAATGGATATTGTTAGGTGAACACTAAGGGAGAGGGTTATAACACTGACAGAGGTACCAGTGTAGATATGAACTTAATGACAAGAAAGCTGCACTGAGAGAGAGAGAGAGAGAGAGAGAGAGAGAGAGAGAGAGAGAGAGAGAGAGTTATAATTATATTTCTTTTTCAGTCCTACCTTTTTATTTGCGCTATGTGTAGCTTCTTCTCCCATATAATTTCATGACGTCTTTAGGAAACCGTGGAATGCAATAAAATAACAACAGTGCCTTTTTTTTTTCCACCATCAGTTTCTTTCAGCTTACAGAGGTCTGTCATCGTCTGTGTGTTAACGTCTTATTCTATTGTAATTTTAACTAGGTTACCACACTTTGGTATGTATTCAAGTCTCATTTGGCTTGTTTATTTACTGGCTTTTTAACCTCAATGCCTTATTTTCCTACTGAACCGGCTGCTGATAACATTTACACATTTTTTTTCTTGTTTAAGATTTCTGTGAGGATCTGTCTCTTCTCCCCTCTGGGGCTAAGATGCGAATGAATGTGTTTGAGTGGATGAGTAAATTGGGTATGTGTCGTCCTGTCTCGGCTACCTCCCTTCCCTTGCAGAAAGCAGCCTCGGTATATACTGTAGATACAGAGTGATTAACACAAATCTGGCCATATTTTACTTTACCCGTGCTCTCACGTCCACTCCCTCCTGCATACAAATGGAGTTTCTCACACTCGTTCAATTCTGCATCAATCAGCTCACACTGCTGCCAGACGGAACGACTGATTTTACATGCGCTACTCTGTATTCAGAACTGAGTACAACACTGAAATATGTGGGTGATTCGTTATGTTCCAGCATAAAGGTGTGAGATTTTGGTGAAGCAACCGGCACTCAAAATTGCATCCCTACAAACTTCCTTCATATAATAAATAACGTTGAAGGACAAAAGAATTTTTGTTTTTAAATTCTTTTAAATTTTTTTTTGCTATCTGATAGTGATGTTATTCAGTTTGGGCGATGCTTTTTGAATTGGAAGGATTGGAAATCGTCTTCGTCAATCTTTTCACAAATGGAGGTCCTCTTAACGCCGAGAAAAATCGTCCTACAGAATGGCGAATAGAATAAAATGACAATATAGTAGTGAAAGAAGTCTTATGTTAATGTCTTTCTAACTCTGCCTTTGCTGCCGCCTGACGGTTTTATTGAGCCCAGGAGAGACAGCTCGTAGCTGTTGTTGTTGCTTAATCCCGGTCTGTCTTGCCAAACAGACCCGTCGAACACAGGTAATCAACTACTTTTGTGGAGGCGTCCTACACACACACTAAAGTACATACACCGGGTAGGGATCCGGTGACCCTTTGTGGTAAACAGCTCCTCACCACGACTGACGCAAGGTCCTTACCATTGTGTGATGCAGGGAAATATGAGAAGTCTGGCTTCTGGCTGGACCTGCAGCTGTTCCTGCCATGGGAAATACACACCGCCACCACAACAATACCCTTCATCGTCACGTCTCGTACTTCACATAGTGAAGGGGTGTAAACTTTGGAAAAGAATTCAAATTATTAACTAGTTACATATTAAATTACTGTGTAGCCATAATAAGGAAGCTTTGCGTAACTATTTATGGTATTGATTGTTTTTGTAAGCATGGGTACATTATATATCTGTCCAAATAACTGGCTAACTTTATGTTTAATTGTAACCATGTTCATTTCGGATAATGAGAGGGACCATAACTATATTTCTGTAAAGTTACGGTTTTACTGCTTCTATGGTTTTCACTAAAACGTATGACAAAGAAAACTCTAAACAGATTTGAATTTGGTACTTTCCACTAGGCTCAATGACAAAATATTCAGCCAAAATTCTCAGCAAACATTTTTATCATGGCATTTTCAGCCAAATAGCTGTACCTCAGTTTATAAGATATTTCAGTTTAAAATATGCAATTTTTGCACCAAAAATTAATATATGATCTTCAAAAATAGGTCAAAGTATTTGGGTTACCCTAGGGTGCCTTCCTTTATAATATTATTAAGATCTAAGAAAAAGTGCAAAAGAAAAATAATAATAAAAATAATACTTACCAAAACAATTAGCTTCGTTTTATATATATATATATATATATATATATATATATATATATATATATATATATATATATATATATATATACATACAGTATATGGCGAAGCTTATTTATCATTTGGTTACTGTTCACCCAACCTCTTAGCTCGGCGTTATGACTGGGATGATATTTATGATGTTGGCAATGATGATAATTGTGATGATGATGATGCTGGTATGTATTTAATATATAGCGTTCAGATAGATTTGATTTCGTTTTATCCAACTTGAAAAATGGCTGTTGAGTCAAATGCATTTCACTCACCAATAAGCTACAGGTAGTCAGTGCTCCTCTTATTCTAACCACTGTATATCGCTTGTACTCAGAAGCCCATCAAAACCTGTCATTATACAGAGTACCGTAAGAGCTGACTTTGTGTGTATGACCGAACTGGTTGTTGTACTTTTTGTTACTTTTGCATAACTAATCGTTTGTGACACTTTTATCATGCAGTATTAGTGTCTTGCACTACAGTTAACTCTCTGTTATGCATTATACAACACCACATCACACTTTACACTACTGCAGCGTACTGTAGTACACCTCACCACATTACACTGCACCATACCACACGACACCACAGCACACTGAACTGCATTACACCACACCACACTACACCATACCACATAACACTCCACTAAACTGCACTGCACTGTGCGATGCTACACTGCACCATAACACACTACACTACACCATACCACACCACACTGAACTGCAATACACCACACTATACTACATTGCACGACGCTGCACTTCACTCTATTTCGCCACACTACACAACGCTGCACTAAATTACACTTCTAACCACTACCCTACACTCCACTACACTACATTACACTGCACTACACTACATTACACTCCACTACACTACATTACACTCCACTACACTACACAAAGCTACACTACACTACATCATGCAACATTACGTTACACCCCACTACATTGCTCCGCATTACACCACACTACATTACACTATACAACAGTACAATCCAACAACACTACACTACAGTGTAATACACTCCACTACACTGCTTACGAAGGGACTGAAGGTGAACAGCAAGATATATTGGTACAGGAAAAGGAAGGGACTGAGTGAGAGATTGAGGAAGAGAAGGGAGGGAGGAAGGGAGGAAGAGACGGTGAAAGGACAAAAAATAAGAATGTATAAACATTGCAGGAGGAAGAGAAGGGAGGAACACAGACAGTTAAGGGAGGGATATATATATATATATATATATATATATATATATATATATATATATATATATAGAGAGAGAGAGAGAGAGAGAGAGAGAGAGAGAGAGAGAGAGAGAGAGAGAGAGAGAGATTCAATGGAGGTAGGAAGAGATTGGACTCCTGCTCACCATCCTGTTATCTTTCCATATTTCCTCCATTATCTTCTGAGATATTTCCTGCAGCCTGCCTCTGGTTGTAATAACAGGTCCCATAACTCTGATTCCCTCACCTCACTTCACCTCACACACCACTCCAGCAAATTAAAATGTTCTGTAGGAGAACGATTGACCACTGAACGTGATAATGTTGTGGATTGTGAATATATTAAAAGGCAGACATTACCACCATTTTTTTTTTTTTTTAGACATTTTATAGAACGCACCAAAAACATACAGGTGGGTAGTATACGACCAATAATATACAGGCGAATACAATCGACGAATATTTTGCAGCCACTATTGCATGCTGTTGTAACATTCTCTCTCTCTCTCTCTCTCTCTCTCTCTCTCACACACACACACACACACACACACACACACACACACACACACACATACACACACACACGTGAAACTAGCATACAAGGCTTCTTGTAGGGACTGTTGTGTCTACGGTTGGTTGGGATGAGTCACACTACTGTCCTTCATGACTCAATATTTGCTTTACCCTACGTAATAGTCATTATTACTGAATATACTATCTTTTTGTCACTAATATTCAGGGATCTTTAATCCGAATTATTAATATAAATTGGCACATATAGAAGTTTCTGTTCGTTATATAGATAGTATATTCAGTAATAATGACTATTACGTAAGGTAAAGCAAGTATTGAGTCATGAAGGACAGTAGTGTGACTCATCCCAACCAACCGTAGACACAACAGTCCTTACAAGAAGCCTTGTATGCTAGTTTCACGTGTGTGTGTGTGTGTGTGTGTGTGTGTGTGTGTGTGTGTGTGTGGCGGGGGGGACACAACCTGGCCGCACAATGGGGTGGTACTGCTACTCTGCGGCCAGGTTGTGTTAGGAAGAATACTGCCACCGTATTCCCTGCGTGTCGTAAAAGGCGACTAAAAGGGGCGGGGTGAGGGGACTAGGGACCCCCTCCTCTGTTTTTTAGTTCCTAAAAAGAGACAGGCCAGAGAAAGGGATGGGGGATGGAGTTATCCCCGTACCCTGAAGATTGGGTCTATGAATGTGCGTGGATGTAGTACGATTGAGGCTAAAAGGGAGGAGATTGGGAGAATGTTTGTGAGAAGAAAGTTGGATGTGTTAGCTCTGAGTGAAACGAAGATGAAAGGGAAGGGGGAATCTGTGTTTGGAAGTGTGAATGGAAGATTGTCAGGTGTTGATAGAGGAAGGGCAAGAGAAGGTGTGGCCTTGTTAGTGAGTCCGGAAGTACAGAAATGTGTGATTGAATGGAAGGAGGTGTCATCGAGACTGATGTGGGTGAAAGCGAAATTTGAACGTGAGTTGTGGGTGTTTGTGAGTGCATATGGGCCTGGTAGTGAAAGGGATGAGCAAGAGAGGGAGTCTTTCTGGAATGATGTTGATGAGTGTCTGCAGAGTTTTGGAGTGAATGTGAATGTGGTAATGATGGGAGATCTGAATGCTAGAGTGGGAAATGTAGCAGTTGAAGGCGTAGTTGGTATGCATGGTGTGCCTGGAAGAAATGAAAATGGGGAACGAATGATAGCGATGTGTGTTGAGCGAGAGATGGTGATTGGGAATAAGCTGTTTGAGAAGAAAGATATTTATAAGTATACATGGGTGAGACAGGAGGGTGGAAGGGTTGTTGATAGAGCTTTGATGGATTATGTGGTTGTGTCTAGGAATGTAATAGGGCGATTATTGGACGTGAGAGTTCTGAGAGGGGAGGGTGGAGGTATGTCTGACCACTACTTGGTGGAGGGAAAATTAAGAGTAGGTAAGAAATGGGTGAGAGCTAGGAGGGTTAGGTGTGGCAGGGAGGTTTTGAAAGTGAGTGAGTTGGATAAAAGAGAGAAAAAGATAGAGTATCAGGAGAAATTGAAAGATGAGTGGAACGCAGTGAAAGATCGGGAAAATGGCAGCGTGGAGGAGGAATGGCAGTTGTTTAAGAGTGCTGTGGTGGGGCATGCAGAAGAGGTGTGTGGTGTGAGATGTGTGGGTGGTGGTGTAAGAAAAGGAAGTGAATGGTGGTGCGAGGAAGTAAGTATGGCTGTGGCTGAGAAGAGACATGCATATGAAGTGTGGCTGCAGAGGAAGGATGAGATGTCATATGAAAGGTATAAGGAAAAGAGGAATAGAGCGAGAAGGGCTGTGCGTGATGCTAAAGTGGCAGCAGATGAGAGGTGGGGTAGACGGCTGACAGAGAATTTTCAACAGAATAAGAAAATGTTTTGGAAGGAGGTGAAAAGGGTTCGAAAGGGAGAGTCTGGGAAGGAAGAACGAGTAAAAGCAGAGGATGGAAGGATGTTAACTGAGATGGATGCAGTAAGGAAGAGATGGGCAGAGTATTTTGAAAGACTGTTAAATGTAGAGGAGGAAAGGGTGGCTGAGATTGTGGCAGATGGAAGGGTGCAACGAATAAATGTGTTGGGAGAGTTGAATGATTCTTTGATCACGAAGGAGAAAGTGGAGAAGGCAGTAAAGGAGATGAAAACAGGGAAAGCTGCAGGTATGGATGGGTGTGCTGTGGAATGCTTTAAGGGTGGTGGAGTGACTATTGTTGACTGGTTAGTAAGATTGTTGAATGTGTGCTTTGAGAAAGGTACGGTGCCAGTTGACTGGGCAAGTGCTTGTGTGGTCCAGTTGTATAAAGGCAAGGGTGATAAGTATGAATATACTAGCTTTAGGGGCATAAGTCTATTGAGTGTTGTAGGTAAGGTGTATGGTAGAGTGTTAATTATGAGAGTTAGAGAGGGTACAGAGGGAGTGATTGGTGATGAGCAGTGTGGCTTTAGGAGAGGGAGGGGATGCGTTGATCAGGTGTTTGCTGTGAGACAAGTGTGTGAAAAGTATTTAGCGAAAGGCAAGGATGTGTTTTGGGCATTTATGGATTTAGAGAAAGCGTATGATAGAATTCATAGGGAGGCTTTGTGGACTGTTTTAAGATTGTATGGACTTGATGGTAGGTTACTAAAAGGGGTGAAAAGTTTTTATGTAAATAGTAGAGCGTGTGTAAGAGTGGGAAATGCTGTGAGTGATTGGTTTCCCGTGAGAGTGGGGCTGCGACAGGGATGTGTGATGTCGCCTTGGTTGTTTAATATTTACATGGATGGTGTTGTAAGGGAGGTGAATGCAAGAGTTTTAGGTGGAGGTCTGAGTCTAGTGAATGTTGATGGAGGAGAGTGGAATCTGTAGCAGCTGCTGTTTGCAGATGATACTGCACTGGTGACTGATTCAGAGGAGAAATTGAGACAGTTGGTAGAGAAGTTTGGAAGGGTGTGTGAAAGGAGGAAATTGAAAGTAAATGAGAATAAGAGTAAAATGATGAAGTGTACGAGGTTGATAGATGGTAGTGGGATGAATATAATTTTGAATGGTGAGTTGCTTGAGGAGGTAGATTGTTTTAAATATTTAGGGTCACATGTTGCTGTGGATGGAAGAATAGATGCAGAAGTGAAGTTTAAAATAAATGAAGTAGGAAAGGTGCTGGGAGGAATGAAAAAAGTGTTTAGATGTCGTTTGCTTAGAATGGATGTAAAGAGAAGGCTGTATGAGGGTGTTGTGGTACCGACTTCATTATATGGGGCTGAAACATGGAATATGGGTGTAGCAGAGAGGAAAAGTTTGAATGTAATTGAGATGAGGTGTCTGAGGAGTATGTGTGGAGTGACGCGTATGGATCGGGTGCGAAATGATGAAGTGCGAAGGAGAACTGGAATTGTTCGGGAGATGGCTGGTAGAGTTGAGCAGAGGGTGTTGCGATGGTTTGGGCATATGGAGAGAATGGATAATAAGCGATTGGTGAAAAAGATAACTAGATCTGATGTGAGAGGTGTAAGGCTGAGAGGAAGACAACGAATAGGATGGATGGACAGTGTGAAGAAAGCGCTGGATGCGAGAGGGATGTCTGTTGAGCAAGGAAGAGTGGCTGTGCGTGACAGAAATAAATGGAGAGAAATTGTGAATGAATAAGTGATGACGCAGCCCTGAGGGGATATTCTCCCGCATTTGGTCTGATCAGCTAGTCAGGTCTGGTGCGGGTAAGGGGATGGGTCTGTTATGATGTGGCAGGGGTAAACCAGTTCTGCTGTCGGGCCCTGCTGCGGATGTCACTGATTGCATTGCGCATTTGACCCTTGTGCGGTGTGGTGCGGTGAGGATCTGTCCGTCCTCCCCTTTGGGGCTAAGATGCGAATGAATGTGTTTGAATGGATGGGTAAATGGGGAGTGTGTCGTCCTGTCTCGGCTACCTCCCTTTCCTTGGGGGAAGCAGCCTAGGTATATAGATAGATAGATAGATAGATAGTATTCTAGCCAGTTTAGGGTAAAAAGAACATGGAAAAGTGGTGTGGAAGCGAGGGGGGAGGGAAAGGTTGAAAGAAAAAAGGGTGAATGTAGGACGAAAGATTTAATGAAGCCCGACCAAGGAAAAACAACGATCCATACAAAACGAGAGACAGACAGACAGACAGAGACAGAGACAGACAGACAGACAGACAGAGACAGAGACAGACAGACAGACATACAGAGACAGAGACAGACAGACAGACAGACAGACAAACAGATAGACAGACAGACAGAGAGGATATGAATAAATTATAACTCTTACCAGTATCATAAATAAAAGAGAGAGAGAGAGAGAGAGAGAGAGAGAGAGAGAGAGAGAGAGAGAGAGAGAGAGAGAGAGAGAGAGAGAAAGAATGTCTGACCCAAACCAGCGTCGCATCAGGGAAATAAAGAGAAGAGATAAAAAAGCTAAATGGATGTAGTGCAGCGCTCACCTGTAACTGCTTCTGAAAATATAGCAACGTTAGATTCCACAAAATATGCAAGGGTTGTACAGTACAATGTGGAGTGAGTAAAGTGGCGGGGTTGAGTGTGGGACGAGAAGGTGAATTGTGTAGGGGGAGGAAAGGGTGGGGAAGAGAGGTGTAGGGATGATGGCAAGGGGGAAGTAGAGGTAGGCAAGGTGTTGATAATGAGGGGGAGAGGAAGGGATGGGAAGGGCGGGTGATAATGGTACACTTGAATGGGAGGGGAAGAAAGGTGGACAGGTAATTGTAATGAGGGGGAGCTGGGGGTAGAAAGAGGTATTATAGTCTTAACTTTACTCGGTCTCTCTAGCCATGCTTCTCATCGTCGGCTTCCTTCCTTCCCTCTCTCTTTCCTCCCCGTCATTAGTTTCACATTCTTCCGTCGTGTTTCATCTTGTGTCACGCACAGCAATGTTTCTGATCGTTTGTGTTCTCTGTCATGACATTTGCTTTCAGCATTTTTTCTTTTTTCTTCCCTCATTTCTTGCCAGTTATTTTAAATTGTTCAAATATACAGTCAGTGTCAGTATTTTTGAGCTGCTTCTGTTTTACCAGTTTTGTTTTCACTGCTTTTTTTTTTTTTTTTTTTTTTGTAGTCATAGTAATTACTGCTCCATTACATTATTTACCCCGGACGTAATCTGCTCTACAATGACGAAATTCACATTTTGTTGTACTTCGTGTAGCTTTTTTTACTGTAGTTATTATTATTATTAATTTTGCTAGTTCCTTATATTTCGAAGCTCCAGTTTGTTTTCCTTGTCCTCGCACAAATGTTGAAGTATACAGCCACAGCTCTGTACTTTTGCTATAATCTATTTTCACCTCACCGCTTCTGTCATATTCCTGTGGCACAAGCTTTTTCTCTTAGGTATATATTTCTTGTATACCGGTACATAACTTTCACTGTATTATTACATACTTTGTTTCCCATTTACTGCTTCATAATAACAACATCATACTTGCCAACTACAGTGCTCTTTCCAACAATAGTTTTCTTAGCTGCTTCTTATTGAACTTATTTTTTGTTGGTGTGGGGAGTGCGTGTGGGGCTTGATTGGGCTATACAGTAGCCTTTGCCTATCATTCCATTTACTCTGTATTATAATCATAAGTTTCATTCCATAGCCTACAGCTGCAGCTAAACATGTCTATTTGTGAAGTAAATCTTCCTTTCTTGTTGTACAGTGTCCAGCAGATGCCCTCTCTTGCTTCTCTCCCTTTTAGTAATTAGTCACCAATCTTCTGTTCACAATTACAGAAGCAGGCATTTGTTTAATAGTTTTCCTCTTTGTATAGTTTCTCTTCCTCTTTTTCTGGATCCTACCTTGTCTCACTCTTCGGTGGGAATTAGGGTTCGGGTTCCACTAAACTCAATGAAAGAGTAACATTCGGGGTCCAAATACTAATCACTTGCCAAAATATATTGTTGGCTAAGGTACAAGCTACCTACAAACCACTTTTGAAGACAATTCACAACTCTTCGAAATTCAGTCACCGCATATCACAAAAACCAAATCTATATTAAATAATATATGACAGCAGTATAAGAGAGAAGTGGAGGAACGATTGGGCAAATATGAATTGGAGCAGATGGGAGACGTGGAAGGTGTGTGTAGGATATTTACAGAAGAAATATGTGCAGCATGTGATGTGGTGTGTGGAAGGAAGAGAAGACGGAGGGGGGTGCAAGGAACAGCGTGGTGGACTGAAGAGGTGAGACAGGGTGTGGCACAAAAGAAGAAAGCATACAATGAATGGATGAGAAATAGGGGCGTGGAAGAAGTTGAGAGGCGGAAGAGAAAGTTATATGTAGAAAGAAAGAGAGAGGTGAAAAGATTAGTAAGAGAGAGTAAGAAGAGAGTGGATGAGGAATTTGGAAGGAATTTGAATGTAAAGTGGAGGGACTGTAAGAAAATGTTCTGGAAAGTGGTGAAAAGAGTAAGACAGGGTGGAAGTGAAGTTAGCAGGGGAGTGAAAGATAAAAATGGTAGATTACTAGTGGAGAAGGGAGAAAAAGTGAGCAGATGGAGAGAACACTTTAAGGAACTGTTGAACATAGAGGATGGAAGTAATGCGAGTATAAGTGGCTGAGGAATGGCTGGGAGAAGGAGGGAGGTGAGAAGATAGGAAGAAATCAGTAGGATAGAAGTTGTGGAAGCAATGAAGAAAGTTAAATCGGGGAAAGCCCCAGGAATTGATGGAGTGTGTGGTGAAATGTTGAAGCTTGGAGGAGAGATAGTAGTAGAATGGATGTGGAAGATGTGCAAATTGGCCTGGGAGGAAAGTAGAGTCCCGGAGGATTGGAAGTCAGGTATAATAATTCCCTTGTACAAAGGAAAAGGGGAAAAAGAAGTGTGTGGTAATCATAGGGACATTTGTCTTCTTAGTATAATAGGAAAAGTGTATGGTAGGAACCTTATAGACAGAGTTAGAGAAAGAACAGAGAAATTAGTTGGAGAAGAACAGGGAGGCTTTAGGAAGGGAAGAGGTTGTGTAGATCAGATATTCATTCTTAGATCTTTAGTGGAAAAGTTTCTAGAGAAGGGAAAGAAGTTGTATGCGGCTTTCATGGATTTGAAGAAAGCATATGACAGGGTGGATAGACAAGGATTGTGGAAAGTGTTAAGAATATATGGAGTAGATGGGAAGTTGTTGAATGCTGTGAAGAGTATGTACGATGGTGAGAAGGCTGCAGTGCGTGTGGATGGTGAACTAAGTGAATTTTTCTCTTTGAAAGTTGGGTTGAAACAGGGATGTGTCATGTCTCCATGATTGTTCAATCTGTACATGGATGGGGTAATAAAAGAGGTACAAGGTAGGGTAGTGGATGTTGGAGTGGCCCTGGTGAGAGAGGATAGTGTTTGGAAACTCCCTGTACTGTTGTCTGCAGATGATACTGTGTTGTTAAGTGAAGACGAAGGGGAGCTGCAAGGTTTGGTGGATGAGTTTGGGAGAGTGTGTAAGAAACGGAATCTAAAGGTGAATGTAGGGAAGAGTAAAGTGATGGTCTTTGAGAGAGGTGAAGTCAGTGAATGTACAGCGAGGTTGGATGGTGTGGAATTGGAAAATGTGAGTACGTTTAAGTACTTGGGTAGTGTGATGAGTAAGGATGGAGGGTTGGAGGGTGAAGTGCTTGAAAGGGTACAGCAGGGAAGAAAGGTTGCTGGTTCTTTGAAAGCAGTGATAAGAAACAGGGAAGTGAGCATGGAAGTGAAAACGTTACTACATGACAGTATTGTGATACCAACTCTAACGTATGAAAGTGAAGCTTGGACGTTGTTGGAAGGACACAAGTCAAGAGTGAGAGCAGTGGAAATGAGTTATTTAAGAGGAGCCTGTGGAGTCACATGGAGAGACAGGCTGTCGAATGAGGATATAAAGGAGCGTTGTGGTGTGGATGTGTATGTGATAGGAAGCATTATGAGGAACACACTGAGGTGGTTTGGCCATGTGGAGAGGATGGAGGGTGAAAGACTGACGAAGAGAGTGTATGTGAGTGAGGTGGAGGGGGGAAGAGGGAGGGGGAGGCCGAGGATGAGATGGAGGGATAGGGTGGAGAGGTATATGAGAGAGGGGTGTGTGAGTTGGGAGCAGGGCAGTGAAATGGCGGGGGACAGGGCGACTTGGAGGCGATTTGTTTGTGGCCACCCCAAACGGGATTGAGGCGTCTGGCAATAGATAGATGGATAGCCATTCGGTCGTCTTTGAGTAAATCCTCACCAAAATTAATGGACTTATGCATATCCACATAGTTGCTAACAGAAGTAATTGATTAAATATTGCCAGCATTCCAAAGAGAATGCAGGATGATCTTCACACCTGGACCGTACACTGATATACTTCTATGAAATTGTCTGATAATTAATGTATGGACAAGAACATAGGTTCCAAATTATGTGCGTTTGTGTGGTTTGACCTTTGACCCTCAAAATACCTTTAAACCATCTAAAAAGAAATTTAAAAAGGCGTCAAGGGGTCTGCCCAGGGAACAACTGTGCCAAGCTAGATGCGAAATTATGAAGATATAAATGATGGAACCAAAATGATGTGTACTGAAGACGGAGTGAACAAACAATTGAACAAATGCTGTAGGTTTCCACACTATGGTGTGGAGACTTAGCGAGACACATTGCTGGAATATTCCCTTACTTCTGCTCCTCTCTTCATCTTCACACGTCGCCAATTCTATTTCTAATCCTTTACCTCTTCTCCTCTCAATTATCTCCTTCTCTCCCCTTTCTTACATATTTTCAATGCTTCCTTCTTTTCATTTTTCACTCCACTTCTCCTCCGTCATCTCTTTAACCTGCAGTTTATCTACTGTGCGTCTCAATCGCTTAGCGTTGCTCTTACAATAACGTTGATGGGGATGGGAAGGACGTAAGTGGCGAGAGGAGACAAGACAGAGTAAGAATATCCCCTTTGTTATGAGTGGTGACATCTTGAGAAAATGAAATTCACTGTCAGTATCAATAATAAAACACGAAATATGCACCATCATGCTGAGGTGTTAATACTACTTGAGTAGTGGATGGTGTGTGTGTGTGTGTGTGTGTGTGTGTGTGTGTGTGTGTGTGTGTGTGTGTGTGCTCCTATTCCTTCCCTCCCCCTCTCCCATATTTCTTCTGTCTTCTCCCTCCTTCTTCTTCCTTCCCTAATCCTCTTGTCCTCACTCATCTCTCATTCCCATTCTTACAATCCCTCAAAATGCTCTCGCCTCTCCTCTCCCATCCTCTTGCTCCTCCCCCCCCCCTTTTCTCGATCTCTCCTTCCTTTCTCCATTCCTCTCCCTTCCCCTAATTTCTCTCTCCTCTCTCCAACTCTCTGTCTTCTCTCCACCTCTCGCTTTTCTCACCAGTATCTCCTCTTTCCGCGTTGGTCCCTTTTGACCCACCCATCACATTCCACACCTTTCAAGTCTGCATTCCTCTCCCTTCCATGCTTTCCTATCCCTCTCTCCTTCCCTCCCCTCTTTTATCATTTCCATTCACTCCTCTCTTCTCTCCCCCCACACCCATTCATTCCTCTCTGCAACCTCTCCTATCTCTTACATCTTATCTCTCCACCATGCCCTTCCATCCAGCCTTTATCTCCGTTTCCATCCTCCCATCCGATAAAATCTTTCCTCGATACTTCCCTCATCTCTTCACCACCCTTACTACTTCAGTTACTCTTTTCACTTTTTTTAACACCTCGTTCATTATTCTCCTCCCATACTCTACCCATCTCCAACACTCTCCCTTCTCTTTTTTTTTTACTAGGTCTTCCTGCTCTCCGCCCCATCGTACTTCATTTCCTCCCCAGCTTCATTCATTCCTCTCTTCTCCCTGCCTTTCCTCCTCCCTTTAGCATTACCATTTCCCTCACCCCCTCTTTCCTTCCATCATCTCTTCTTGCCCCCATCCGACTTTTCCAACACTCTCACTTCCTCTTCTCTTTACTCATTTCTCCAGTCCTTCCCCCCTCTTATATCGTTCTGTTCAACTCTCCACTCCCCCTCCCCATCAACCCCATACCATCCCCCTCCCCATCAACCCCATACCATCCCCCTCCCCATCAACCCCCAACCATCCCCCTCCCCATCAACCCCCAACCATCCCCCTCCCCATCAACCCCCAACCATCCCCCCCATCAACCCCCAACCATCCCCCTCCCCATCAACCCCCAACCATCCCCCCCATCAACCCCCAACCATCCCCCTCCCCATCAACCCCCAACCATCCCCCCCATCAACCCCCAACCATCCCCCTCCCCATCAACCCCCAACCATCCCCCCATCAACCCCCAACCATCCCCCCCATCAACCCCCAACCATCCCCCTCCCCATCAACCCCCAACCATCCCCCCCATCAACCCCCAACCATCCCCCTCCCCATCAACCCCCAACCATCCCCCCATCAACCCCCAACCATCCCCCTCCCCATCAACCCCCAACCATCCCCCCATCAACCCCCAACCATCCTCCTCCCCATCAACCCCCTGCCATCCCCCTCCCCATCAACCCCCTGCCATCCCCCTCCCCATCAACCCCCTGCCATCCCCCTCCCCATCAACCCCCAACCATCCTCCTCCCCATCAACCCCCTGCCATCCCCCTCCCCATCAACCCCCTGCCATCCCCCTCCCCATCAACCCCCTGCCATCCCCCTCCCCATCAACCCCCAACCATCCTCCTCCCCATCAACCCCCTGCCATCCCCCTCCCCATCAACCCCCTGCCATCCCCCTCCCCATCAACCCCCTACCATCCCCCTCCCCATCAACCCCCTGCCATCCCCCTCCCCATCAACCCCCTGCCATCCCCCTCCCCATCAACCCCCAACCATCCCCCTCCCCATCAACCCCCTACCATACCCCTCCCCATCAACCCCCTGCCATCCCCCTCCCCATCAACCCCTTACCATACCCCTCCCCATCAACCCCCAACCATCCCCCTCCCCATCAACCCCAAACCATCCCCCTCCCCATCAACCCCCTACCATCCCCCTCCCCATCAACCCCCTACCATCCCCCTCCCCATCAACCCCCTACCATCCCCCTCCCCATCAACCCCCTACCATCCCCCTCCCCATCAATCTCCCTCTGTTCCATTCATTTTCCTTCCTCTGTACCTTTATCTTCCTTCCTCTCCTTCATTCCTTTCCTTCTTCCTCTCTCTAATCATTCGTCTCTCTTCCTTCTCCCTCCCATGTAGGAATTTGGTGTGTGTAGGTCAAGAAAATAAAATACTGGACTAATTAAGCTGAGAGAGAGAGAGAGAGAGTAGTGCAGAGTGTATAGAAGTTATATTATATTGAACTCATATTATTCTGTATCAATTATTGTTCTTGTTAAGCATATATATTCAGCATATGGTATTCTGCCAGTGTTTAGTCATTTCTTTCTTAGTCCATTTGTGTTCTATACTTATTGCTTTTGTTTTAGTCTTCTCTCTGTTACCCATTTTATACCAACACATAATGTTTCTCTCTCTCTCTCTCTCTCTCTCTCTCTCTCTCTCTCTCTCTCAAAGACACTCATATAAAATCGACGGCACTAACAACCTTTCATCATCATCGATATATCATTAAGATGTGGTACAGTTAAGGACATAAGAGCAATGGAGAGTAAAGTTACATAGACAGATAATCATACTGTACTGACATGTTATGAGAGGTAAAGGTACCCAATCAACACGCTGATGTCAATATATCATTCGATTTTATTTATTTACTGGTGATTTAGTGACTTTTAACACATCCTAGCTATAGGCACTTACCTTCCACCGACAAGCATAAGTCTAATCCCCTAACATCCTCGTATGTTAGTTATCGCTTGGGCACTAATAACCACCATATCTGTTGTGGTATGCAAGAATTATCACATTCTTCTCTGGTGCCGTATCTTATGAACTCTCCTTAGCTGAAGCTCTACAGTATATAAGACTGTGTTTTATAGTCTAATCTTCATTCGTACAGCTACAAGACACAAACAAATTAGGGCAAATACTGCAGCGGCAACTTGTGAGAGGAGAAACGATGTATGAAATAGTTAACTGTTGTAGGGACTTGCTTAACGTCATTGTAATAAATATAACCCCTGATGTAATGATGTTAGTGCAGTTGTTTTTATGACGTGTCGGTGAGGCTGTATGGAACTACAGACAACATGATAATATCGAAGACAAATCCACAGATTTTCCTGGTAGTATCTCAGATCGAATACGCTTCCACACTCCCTAGCTTAGCCCATCGCAGCATTACACGACGTTACTTGCATACCGAAAAACTTTTTTTTTTTTTTTTTTTTTTTTTTAACGTTATAGATTACTTCCACTAACCCTTTCAGGATATTTTAGTCATACTGATTATCTCTTGTATTACGGCGATATTGTGCAGGACGTAGAAAGTCACTACATACTTTAGACTCATATTCCCTGTTCCACACTGCCATAATTCACAGAGCTATTCCTTACGCTATGACACTACACTCTGCTACATTTTCAGACGAAACACTCCCCCACGTTGCTACACTAAACTATTGGTACACATACACCACCCATTACTACATTAATCATTGCCACTCCTGAAACTGTAGCCACTCACTCTGCCGCACCTCACTCCGCCTCATCACACACTGCCGCCCCGCACACTGACACACCTCGTTCTACTATCACTACACCACACGTTCCCATACCTCACACTAATTTACAGCACATCACCAGATCTAACACTGTCATAATATCACATATATTGCCAACCTCCACACTGACACACCAGACACTAACCCACCACATTACAGCATCACGTCATACATTTCCACATCATAGATTGTCGCACAACACATACGTCTACAAAACACACTGCCACACACTACACTGTTTTACTGAACGTTATAATTATGACCACAGGCCATATCGACAACTGCCACACCACACACTACCACATCCCCAAACATGTTTCTACCACCACATGACTATTTCTCCTATGTGTCAACGAATTATATATAATATCCTTCAGTCCCTCTGGTACCAAGACGCCCATTGTATTTATGTCGGTTAGGTGGGAACATGTGAGAATATGCGAGTCAGAGGTGAAGGCACTGACTTATCGCAACGACTCAAATCCTGGAGGTGACTGGGGTGTTATCATCATGTACAATGCTGACAGAGGGGAACTTACGCCATATTCCTACCCTTTACTCCAGCACTCCAGTCACGTGTTTTAAAGCTTATTTTCGTGCTGCCAGACGGTTTATTCTGTTTCATGATAAACTTTTGAATTAGATGGAATAGAAGTATCCTTCAGTAGCCCATCACTATTAGAGCTAAATCTGTCAATCTACCTCTCTATCGATCTATATATTTATTTACCTATTCTATAAAAAATAACTTTACCAAATCACCCCGTCACAAAGCCATCGACACTTCATTAGCAAAGTTATTAGAGGATATGTCAAAGGCCTAATGAGATAAGTGGACAGGAAAAATATATTTGCGACAATTAAATGGAAATTTGCACTGGCGCTTATTTTGTTTAGGCTCCCACTCACCTGCTCTCCTGATCACCGTTGTTAATTCAGTTGGCCTGGTAATGAAAATAATTAGGGAAATAATTGGTGCTGAACCACTCTCTCTCTCTCTGTCGAGTTCTTATCTCTTATTTTTCTTTCCCCTAACATACACACGCAAAACTTTCGTGCAACTTACTATTCAGGCCTGAGAAATGCCTTGGATGAGAAGCACTAGCGATATAGCTATGGTAGAAGGCTAAATATTTCCCACAAACAACAATATATATATATATATATATATATATATATATATATATATATATATATATATATATATTATCAGATGATTACAGAACCAAAGTAGGGGAGGAGTTGGAATCAGTGAATTGGAATGAAGTAGATCTGAACAGAATGTGGAGTGGATATAGGGATTGCTTAGTCAGAAATGGTAAAGCTGTGTGTGATGTGGCAAGAGTAACAACAAAGAAGAAAGGTATGGCACGGTGGGATGAAGAGGTTAAGAGAGCAATGGAGAAAAATAGGAAGAAATGGCTAAAATAGTTACAGAACAGGAGTTCAGTTGAAGTAAGATGAATATACTGAGGGCAAGAAGCACGTAAAGAGACTAGTGAAGAGGAAAAAGTAGGAGGTAAATGATGATCTAGGAAGAAAAATGAATGCAAGCTACTCTGAAAATGGGAAGTAATTCTGGAGAGAGGTGCGGAAATGTAGAAGTGAAAGTGGAAAGAAATGTGATGGTGTGAAGGATGTAGGTGGTAGATTATTAACCCATGGAGATGAAGTAAGGACCAGATGGAAAGAATATTTTGAGACCCTGTTGAGTGGGAATATAGAGAGCAGAGCGGCGATAAACGTGATGTTGATTGGTTTTGAGAGTGTGCAGAGAAGGAATGCGTTGCCAGGAGACGTGACACTAGCACAGGTGAAGAGTGCTGTGAAGCTGCTGAAAAATGGGAAAGCAGCTGGGGTTGATGAGGAGTATGCGAAGATGCCTAAGTGAAGTGGAGACTGTGGAATGAAGTGCTTGTTGGAGATATGTAAGAAGGCATGGATGAGTGAAACTGTGCCAGCAGAGTGGAAAAAATAAAGGTGAGCGAAGTGAGCGAAGAATTATCGTGGCATAAGTTTATTGAGTGTGGTAGGGAAGGTATGAGGAAGAATTATTATAGAGAAAGTAAGAGAGATGTCAGAAGTCCTAGTGAGAGATGAACATGGTGGCTTTAGGAATGGCAGGGGATGTGTGAATCAAATGTATGCAGTAAGATAGATAGTGAAGTAATCTTGTGAAAAGGACTATAAGGTGTTTATGGCATTCATGGATATAGAAAAAAGCATACGACATGGCAGACAGAGAAGGATTGCGGAAGGTTATGAGCATGTACGACGGAGATGGTAAGCTTCTAGGTGCCGTCAAGAGTTTTGATGATGGTAGTGAAGCATGTGTAAGGGTAAATGGGCATCTAAGTGAATGGTTCACGATCTGTGTGGGCTTGCGACAACGTTGTGTGATGTCCCCATGGTTGTTCAGTATATATATATATATATATATATATATATATATATATATATATATATATATATATATATATATATATATATATATATATATATATATATATATATAGGGAGTGATAAGTAAAAGCACGAGTAACGGAGAGGGGGATGGCGTTGGTAATGAATGATGATGGATAGAATGTGTCAAATTTGTTGTAAGTGATGATGCAGTACTACTGACAAATACCGGACAAGAACTTGGTACACTATTGCAGAGTTCTGCTGATGTCTGTGAGCGTTGTGTCTTGAGAATAAATGTAGAAAAGAGTAAAGTGATGGTTACTGAATGAGAAGGTGACTCCCAGTGTGATGTTACAGTGAATGGAGAGGGACTGGAATTGGTGAGAGAGTTCAAATACCGTGGTACAGTGATAGAAAAGAGAGGAAAATGTGCAAAAGAAGTGGAAAGTTAAGTGACACAAGGAAGTAAAGTAGCTGCTGCAATGAATGCCTTGATAGGAAACAGAGGCTTGAGTGTTGCACCTGCACGACCTAACATGAAGGAGGGTTAGTGCCAACTTTAACATATGAACGTGAGACTATGGTGTGGCATGGAAATGGAAAGCCAAGTATTAGAGCAGTGGAGATGGGACTGCTGAGGAATGTATGTGGAGTACAGAGCGGATAGGATGCGAAATAATGTGATTCGTGAAAGATGCGGAGTGAGGAAGTCTGTGGACACCAGAATCGAAGAAAGTGTACTGATATGGTATGGACATGTGGAGAGGATGGATAACAATAGAGTGGTGAAAAAGTTATATTTGAGCGAATTTGAAGGATGGAGGAGGTTAGGTAGGCCAAGGAGAAGGTAGAGGGATGCTGTGGATGAGTGTGTGAGGAAGAGAGGTTTGGAAGTCGATGAGGCTAGGGGACTGACAAGGGATCGAGCTGGCTGGATGAATATTGTAAGGAGAAGCTCATGATCAGGGACGTAGCACCCCGTTTTAACGTGACAGAGTCCGAATTGAGTCTGTCGGATACGTTTATATGAAGCTACAGAACTTGATGAATGTTTTTGACGTATCAGATAGAGACAGGATCCCGGAGGCCTGAATGGGGAGAGAATGGAAACATGGCCCACTGGATTCAGCAAATCTGGGCTGTCTGTATGTTGCAACTCCTCACCCTGCCTTAGGGAGGTAATGGAGGTCCGGATGATGATACATATTGTATGTTATATATATATATATATATATATATATATATATATATATATATATATATATATATATATATATATATATATATATATATATATATATATATATATATATATATATATATATATATATATATATATATATATATATATATATGTATATATATATATATATATATATATATATATATATATATATATATTTGTGGTAGGTGGGGGCGCTCACCATCCACTCACTCGATGTAGTGCTGCTCTCGGGTGTCTGCCCTTTCCTCTCCTCTCTCCATTCCTTCCTTCGTCTTCTGTCTTTCTTTGCTTCATTCTTTCCTCGTCCTTTTGCCTACGGGTGACTTTACACTCCCTCTTATGTCTTTCTTTCCTTCATTCTTTCCTCTTCCTTCTGCCTATGGGTGGCTCTACACTGAGTGACATGCCTAATGGTTTCCTGTACACCAGGAAACCGTTTACTACGCTGGGTGGTAACCATGTAACCAAATTAGGCGCCTGGTGGTTTAGTGGGTAATTACAGCGCTCCAATCGGATTGAGTCGGTGAAGGTTTATATCCAAGGAATGGTTGGGGTTATTGCTCATGTAATGCCACTCAGGGATGAGTGAGGCTGGTCACTCTCATCTAAAATATATATATATATATATATATATATATATATATATATATATGCCAACGGTCATACCACGTTGAGTACACCGCTTCCCGCCCGATAAGCGAAGTTAAGCAACGGTGGGTCTGGTTAGTACTTGGATGGGTGACCGCCTGGGAACACTAGATGCTGTTGGCATCCCTATGTGTCAAGTGTGGTTGGTGGAGGATTAGTGCCCCTCCCTATAAAACAATTAACTCTAAGCCCTTGGTCACCTCGTTTGGGATACATGGCGTCTGGCAATGAATGAAAATATATATATATATTTCCTCTTCAATCCTATTTGCTTCCCTTCCCGTCCATTCTCTTCTCTATTCAGCCCAAAGCCTCTTCCCACCTCCCTCCCCACCTCCTCTCTCTCTCTCTCTCTCTCTCTTACCTCCTCTGTTTTCACTCGGTCTCTTTATGGATTTGTTTGCGTGCTTTCCTTCACGGCCAATATCTCGCACAATGTTGTGGCCGGGAGGCTTAATTTGGGATGCAATACTTGGCTTCAACTTTGGCAATACATTTTTTTTTTTTTTTTGGTGTATTTATGTGTATATTGAAAAGAGAGAGAGAGAGAGAGAGAGAGAGAGAGAGAGAGAGAGAGAGAGAGAGAGAGAATGAATAACGAGAAGTCGGTAGGGCAAATGACTCACTCAGCAAGTGAGTGAATTTAAAGCATGCACGACATCGGTTCACGGCACTTAGTGATTTCTTCAGTTAATTTTGTGTTACACAAAAAATCATTCTAACAAGACGGATCAAGAAAAAAAAAAAAAAAAAAAAAAGACTGAGTGCACTGGAAGATTATTGTTGATGAAGGAAAGATGGTCAAGTGATGGTCTATGTCGAGGCCGAGGAAGTGAACTTTGTGGCATTAATGTGTAAAGGTTATTGTCTCACAGATAAATATCTGATCATATGTCAGATGTCCAATTGTTTCTGTGGCTGTGGTGGTGGACGGCGTCAAAATCCGGTGGAGAAGTGGAGCGAAGTATCAGTGTATGAGTGGATGTGGATAGATTTACAGCTAAAGTCACTGATGAACAGATGGAAGATTGTTTAGATGACAAACAGTAGTCGTCTATAACAGCAGACAGAATTACAAATAGGACACACAGACTGACGCAGACACAGAGAAGCACCCCCCCCACCACCACCACACACACATATACACCCAAACGATGAAGAGCCTAAACGGACGCGACATACAAACGTAACCACTATCTGAGTGAATCAAATATAGATGCAAACAGGAGAGGAAGAATGAGGGAGGAGGTTAAACGGGTAGGAGAATAATATAGAGCACGAGAAAGAATGCAGAAGAGAAGAAAGAAAGAAGGTAGGAAGATGGGTAGGAGAAAACCAAGTTAATCGTGAAGGAAGGCTGAAGACGAGGAGGAAGGAAGGGAGAGTACAAATGGGGTGGGTACGAGGATGAAGAGGTTGGTGTAAGAAAGATATGAGGACACTGGACAAGACAAAAAAATGACAGGGAGAAAGAAAGGGGAAGAGAAGGGAAAACGAATGGAGGAAATGAAGGGAAAAGAAAGGGCAGAGGCGGTGAGAAGCAGAATTCAGAATAAGAGAAGAAAAGAAGGAAGAGGAAGGGAAATGAGATGAAAGGTGGAAGAAAAGCAGGAAAGAAACGGAAAAAAATAAAACGGAAAGAGCAATGGAGATGAGGAAGGAAGAGGAGAAGGCGAGATGAGAAGGAACAGAACAGGAGAAAAGAAAGGAGTAAAGGGGAGGAAGAGGAAGAGTGAAGAGGAAGGCTGTTTATGTTAGGTTTGCTGGTCCCAAAGTGGTGGTAACTCCGTTAGTGTAATTGCTTGGTCTCCTTACCCGTACCCTCACCTTCACCTGTGAACCATCATCTGGGGTCTTACGTAAGCTATGTTGTCAACTGAACACTCAGCATAATACACTGACCAAGAATCTCTCTATCTGGGATGAAATGGAGGGAAGATGGAGGCAGTGGACTAATGTCGCAATAACGGACTAGGTAACTGATTGATGTTTTTATGAATTACTTATGTACTTATTTCGTTTTTGTTGTTTATGGATTTCATTATTTATGCTTAACTCTTTCACTGGGTAATAACCGGAGTTTTCACCTCTTTTAATTTATTGCAACTGACGCCTATCTTTTGATTTGCATTTTTGCATGAAATAATGAAAGCTTTGCCGTCAGAGAGAGTAAGAGAGAGAGAGAGAGAGAGAGAGAGAGAGAGAAACAAATAAAGGCATACAGATACATAAGAACAGAGAGTCGGACAGATGTAGAGATAAACTGGTTACTAGGCACACAGATAGACAAATAGATAGATTGATAGAGAGGTAGATAGACAAACAGATGGACGGAAAGGTAGACAAGCAGACATATGGACAGGCAGACAGACAAATTTGATATGTATACATACAGACAGAGAGATAAATAAACAGTTAGACAGATAGATTTATAGACATATAGGTAGGCAGAGACAGAAAGATTAATAGGTAGGCAGGTAGATCGACTGATAGATAGGTAAGGTAATTACATAAATGCATACATACATAGTTACATACGTACCCTGTGGCTGAATCGGTAGAGAGGCGGCCTGCAGTCCTGAAGGACCCAGGTTCGAATCCCGGCTGGGGCAGGGAACAGTTTAAGGATTTGAATTTCATAAAAAGCAGACTTTCCTGATCTGCCAGATGACCCGCCGACATGTCTAAAAATACCTCCGGTAATACCAGTACACCAGTCCTGTATGAGACAGTGCTAGCATGTATTTAATATGGAAGATGGGTGTTAGCGCCGAAGTGGTGACATGTGGAGATGTAGGAGGACTACTGGGCCTTGGGATAGGCTACTGCCCCCGAGATATAAGCCCTGAAGCCTTTGCCCAGAGTTGGACATGTAAAAAAAATAAATAAATAAACAGGCTGACTGACTGGTTGTTTGATAAGGACAAACAGAATGAGAATGACAAATACTGTAGGCAAGAAGATAAACACAGAGACGGACCTATAGACCTCCAGAGGAAGACCAAACTAGAACACTAGTCAACACGTCCCAAGAAATATGGGATGAATTAGGAGTTCGGACCAGAAGAGTTCCTTGGAAGAACATAAAGCCCCACACACCCCAAAAAGGCCAAGACTAATTTTCTTCTTTTTCAGTTTAGAAATAGGCCGGTTTTAAAAGCTATCAATTACTTGTCTTTCGTTCACGAGTTTTCTCTCTCTCCTTCCCTATCCATTCTTAATGGAGTGAGAGGGTGAGGAGGGGGGGGGAGGGAGGCGGGGACGTGAGGGAGGATGACAAGAATGCAGGAAGGTGTTGCGAGAGAGGAGGGAGAAAGATAAAGTAAATGCTATAGAGGGAGAGAGTGTAAAAAGTGATGGATGGAGGGATTTCGTGTGGAGAGGGAGAGAGGAAAGAGAGAGAGAAAAAAAAAGGAATCGAAAATGGATACTGGTATGTATTGAGAGAGAGAGAGAGAGAGAGAGAGAGAGAGAGAGAGAGAGAGAGAGAGAGAGAGAGAGAGAGAGAGAGAGAGATGGGGGTTGGGGGGTTTACAAAGAAAAGTTAGTATCTGAAAGACAATGTGGTTCATGCCGAGGAGATATTTCGTATTGCCTGGGAATGCATACCCACTACACACTCATTCTTGTATGAGTAAGACCACATCGAGGATTCTCTTACACAGCTCTATTATAGTGCTATTAACAACATCCATGGGGAGTCCGTTCACGGTGAAGCAGATCTTCTCAGTCTCTTTAGAAGTTTTGTGCCTCTAGCTTGGATTCTTTCAAACCAGTCTATATCTTTCCTAAATGTAGATGACCAGAACTGAACAGCGTACCCTAGAAGCGGCAGTGTAATGGATTTATAGACTGTAAGAACAGTACCTTTATTTCTATAACGAAACTGCCTCTAGATGTAGCCTAGCAATTTCTGAGTCTTTTTCACTACTTCGATGCACTGTTTGGATAATTTTAGTCACTACTGATCACTACTGATCCTTAGAATTCTCCCCAAAAGTGAATAGTCAGACCTGGAAGTTGCATTGGCAATAAGCATCACCTATCATTTCTCGAAGTTAAAAATATTTGCCATTTCTCTGAACACTTCTTTAGTCTACACAGTTCTGCCTGGAAATTTTCAATTTTTCGAAGACTGGTCATATTTGCTCCAAGTATGATGTCAACAGCAAACTTTGAGATCACACTTAACAAACCAACATCTGTGTCAATGACATGAATCACAAACAGGAGTGGACCAAGGACTGACCCTTGTGGAACTCTAGAAGTGACTAAAATCCAGTCAGAAGAAATTCCATTAACTACTACTCTCTGGTTAGCGAGTTTCCTATCCAGAGTGTAACCTCCCTATTAATACTGAGTTCATGCATTTTTGACGTAAGTCTGAGAAGAGGAACTTGTCAAATGCCCTTTGAAAGTCTTAGTAATGAATGTCTGTTGTTTGTTCCTGCCACACTAACTCAAATATTTTGTGGGGGAAAAATCCAGCAAGCGAGTTAGGCATGGTCTGTCTCGTCTGAACCCATGCTGGGGGTCCATAATCAGGTTGTGATTTTCCAGTTTTTCGACTGTCCTGTCTACAGTTATTCCTTGTAACAGCTTAACTTTGATAGAGGACAGGTTAACTGAACGGTGATTCACAGGACATTCGTGGTTCCCACACTTCAGGGTTGGGGTCACATCTGCCATCTTCCAGTCTTCAGGCACTTCCCCTCTTTCCAGCGACTTGTTGATGATTTCTGCAAGTACAGGAGCTGCCCAATCTTGTATCTCTTTAAGAGTACTTGGGAGGATTTTGTGTGGACTAGGTGACTTATAAATATTTAAATTGCCAATTCTTCTGCTACCACCTCATGTGTACATCTGGGGATGATAGAATTATTGCTCTCATCGGCCAGTACTGGTCTTGCCATGAGATGTGTACAGTATCTACCAAGGTAAGGACCGAATCATAATATTATTTAAAATTTTAACCACATTCAAGGACGTGATTTGCATTACACTTTATTGAGCTTTAAGTGGCCCAATACTACCTTTGAAAGGTTTCCTGCATTTTACACTGTTTACATGGATGAAAAAATATTTACGGGTCTCTTTGCATCGTGATGCCACCTTGACGTCTTCATATCTTTTAGCCAGCTTCACCAGAGATTTCACTCCCCTTGATAGAATTCTGAGAGAGAGAGAGAGAGACAGACAGACAGACAGACAGACAGAGACAGAGACAGACAGACAGACAGACAGACAGAGACAGAGACAGACAGATAGACAGACAGACTTACGTGAGAAACAGTATGAAACAAAGACCAAGAACATCTACCTTACTGGCCCTTTCAAGAAACATAAAATAAGGTCATAATTGTGATTCGTTCATTCAGAGATGTTTGGAAACATTGCGTTCTACTCCTTCGCTCAAGCGAGATATTTATTTCTATATTCATTTATTAATTATTTAGTGGAAAAGTTTCTAGAGAAGGGAAAGAAGTTGTATGCGGCTTTCATGGATTTGGAGAAAGCATATGACAGGGTGGATAGACAAGGATTGTGGAAAGTGTTAAGAATATATGGAGTAGATGGGAAGTTGTTGAATGCTGTGAAGAGTATGTACGATGGTGCGAAGGCTGCAGTGCGTGTGGATGGTGAACTAAGTGAATTTTTCTCTTTGAAAGTTGGGTTGAAACAGGGATGTGTCATGTCTCCATGGTTGTTCAATCTGTACATGGATGGGGTAATAAAAGAGGTACAAGGTAGGGTAGTGGATGTTGGAGTGGCCCTGGTGAGAGAGGATAGTGTTTGGAAACTCCCTGTACTGTTGTTTGCAGATGATACTGTGTTGTTAAGTGAAGACGAAGGGGAGCTGCAAGGCTTGGTGGATGAGTTTGGGAGAGTGTGTAAGAAACGGAATCTAAAGGTGAATGTAGGGAAGGGTAAAGTGATGGTCTTTGAGAGAGGTGAAGTTAGTGAATGTACAGCGAGGTTGGATGGTGTGGAACTGGAAAATGTGAGTACGTTTAAGTACTTGGGTAGTGTGATGAGTAAGGATGGAGGTTTGGAGGGTGAAGTGCTTGAAAGGGTGCAGCAGGGAAGAAAGGTTGCTGGTTCTTTGAAAGCAGTGATAAGAAACAGGGAAGTGAGCATGGAAGTGAAAAAGTTACTACATGACAGTATTGTGATACCAACTCTAACGTACGGAAGTGAAGCTTGGACGTTGTTGGAAGGACACAAGTCAAGAGTGAGAGCAGTGGAAATGAGTTATTTAAGAGGAGCCTGTGGAGTCACATGGAGAGACAGGCTGACGAATGGGGATATAAAGGAGCGTTGTGGTGTTGATGTGGATGTGATAGGAAGCGTTATGAGGAACACACTGAGGTGGTTTGGCCATGTGGAGACGATGGAGGGTGAAAGACTGACGAAGAGAGTGTATGTGAGTGAGGTGGAGGGGGGAAGAGGGAGGGGGAGGCCGAGGATGAGATGGAGGGATGGGGTGGAGAGGTATATGAGAGAGGGGGGTGTGAGTTGGGAGCAGGGCAGTGAAATGGCGGGGGACAGGGCGACTTGGAGGCGATTTGTTTGTGGCCACCCCAAACGGGATTGAGGCGTCTGGCAATAGATAGATAGATAGATAGAATTATTTGTACTTGCACTCCTCAGACAGTTTTATACAGAACAGGAGCTGCTACTGAACTGAAATGCTAAATACAGCCTTCATTAACTCCTGTCCTACTAGTAGTATCCCCAGAGCTGAAGATAATCAACTGGAGAGAACAACAAACTATATACAATATACTGTACATACGCTTACCTAATGAAGGACTTATTAGACTGAAGGTCATAAGCAGTGGGAGATACATACTGAGAAAGTCAGTTCTATGGATAATTAGTTGTGTAAGTGTGAGACACAGAGAATATGTTAACTTTTGCGTTAAGAAAGCTGGACTATAGACGGGTGGGAGTGCTTACTTTGACTGGTGCTGCTTGCCTACCGTAATGGAGTAGCGATGATATTTGAGTTCTGGAGAACCCTGGCCACTGAAATAATTGTAGATGGAAGAGACATCGAAGAGACGGGGAAACGGAGACGGAAGGGAGGTAGAGGGAAACGATGAGTTTATGAAATGAAAAACATGTCATTTCACCCTGAGTTTTGATTCATTGTATGTGGTGAACTCCCACCCATGAGAGCATTACTCCATGTACTGGTAAATACAACCACTGTACACAGACAGTATCTCTGCACACACCACATCCACGTTGCCACCAACACTACACACAACACCTCCACGTTACCACCAACACTACACACAACACCACCACGTTACCACCAACACTACACACAACACCTCCACGTTACCACCAACACTACACACACCTCCACGTTACCACCAACACTACACACAACACCTCCATGTTACCACCAACACTACACACAACACCACCACCTTACCACCAGCACTGCACACAACACCAACACCTTACCACCAACACTACACACAACACCACGATACCACCAACACTACACACATCTCCACGATACCACCAACACTACACACAACATCTTCACTTTGCTGGACAATCTGACAACAAGCACAAAAAATAAATAAAAAAATAAATAAATAAATAAATCATTCAGCCAAAGTGAATAACCAGTGAGTTGGGTGGAAGGCGTGGGAGGGAACGGGATAGCAACAAACAGGCTCTTTGATGAAGCTGACAGTTTCATTGTTGGATGCAGCGGGGAACAGGACGAGGTTTATAAAAGAAACACGTCGGTATGAAAACAGTAACCAGAGAGTGAGAGCAACACAACACGGCCATCAGTTAACAATCTATTGTAACGTGATTGTTTGTGCTTGAAATGAAACTGAATGTTGAAAAGATTCAGTGGAGAATACTGGAACCTTAGACCATCTCGTGTATTATATCCGTTAGGAAAATACACGTATGGGTTGCCTTAACAATTTCTTAACACTATTAGTGCAATTATTTTTTAATTTTCAGAGGTTCATTTCCTTCGGAAATCCAAGTATCCGATTCAAGGCATAAATAGTACAACCAAAGTCCATTTGCTAGGCCATGCAGTTCTCCTATGGGCAAGAGATGGCTTTAGACACATATGCGTGTGATGATTAGACCATAATATTGGTATTGATGGTGTTTGTCTTGGTGGTTTTCTGGTATTTTGGTGCTACATTATAGACAGTGGCGGTGTTTGTGGTATTTGCATAACTGTAACAGTGAAGGTAGTGACTCTGGTGGTGGCAGTGGTCCTGGTGATGATGGTGGTGGTCGCGGAGGTACTGGATGTGTGATAATGATGTGGTGGTGGTCGTAATATTGGGTGAGTGGTGGTAGTGGGGATGATGGTGGTGGTGGTAGAGGTGGTATTATCTGAGCAATGGTGCAGTGATGATAGTGCAGTGAATCTACTGATAGTGGTGGTATCCTTCTTTTTTTTTTTTTCGATTTTGTAATGGAGGTGGTACTGTTGAACTGGAGCAAGTGGCGATATCCACGAGGCATTGTAGAGAGAGACTGTGGAGATGGTAGCAAGTGGCAAGACTACAGATTTATTCTTAGACTGGAAGAC
>NC_137062.1:25267534-25282534 GCF_032717465.1 Coenobita brevimanus
GGGTAGATGAGTGTGAAGTTACATGCGAATGTTTTTTTGCTTAACCATGTGGAGCCTTCCGGGGGCTTGAATGATGAGTAAGTGGGAGTGTGGCTCACACATTTGAGCTTCTGGCCCTACTTCACCCCGCGAAGAGGTGTTAAAGGAATTGTGGATGATGATGATGATATATGCTGTACATTATTCGTAATTAGTGCAATAGTTAATGATATATGTCAATTAGTTGGTTATAGGACAAAGTACAATAGGTGGGATGGGTGGGATGGGCGTACATAGTCGTGGGTAGTGGCGCAGAGTGTGGTTAATACACCGTGTGAGAAAGGCACTGCAGTTTAGTCAACATACTCATGGAGAAGATTTATTTTTTATAATTATCTTCAAAGAAAACGAAAGGAGCAACTTTGAACACAAACATTAGTTAAGTATATACGCGGTGCTGTCGCATACTTTGCGTCTTGTAAACCATGTAACACTAAAGGCATCGTATCAATTGGTTTAACATGAGTTGTCTGATGTCATGAAATTTAAACATGGAGTTTCATCACCCTTTGCCTCACTTTGTTCTACCTGCATCGTTTAGCTTTCTCCATCTTCTCCCTTCATGCAGTGTCTCTTAATCTGGAATTGTAGACCACTCACCTTCCTTAACATCCCAACTACTGTACCTCACATTCCATCTACCTTACCCCCCACATGCCTTACCTGCCATTTGCTTCACATTCGTCTTACCTCACCTTCCCCCTGCTCCACCTTCTCCTTTCTTGCCTTACCCCTACTCCATCTTCCGTCATGCCTTCTCTCATCAGCTTCCCACGCCTATCCTTCCCCCTGCCTCACTGTCCCCCATTCCCACCATCCCTGACTTACCTTTACCTGCTTCACCATCCCTTGCTTCAACATTCCATGTCTCACCTTACCATACCTCATTTTCCACATGCCTCATATTCTACGTGTCCTGCCATCCTATGTATTATCTTTCTCTGCCTTGTTTTCCCGTCTCACCATCCCTGTTTCACCCTCCCCCTGCCACACCTTTCCTGCATTATATCACTCTTCACCTCCTGTCTTCCTTCTTTCCTTCCTCCTTCTCCATTTCCCCTACCTTATTGGTCTCTTTTCGTCCCACCATCCCCTTCCCACTCATCTGCTCATTTTCCTGCCACCTCCCCACCACCATCACCTCAAATATAGTTCCTTTACCTTCTCTCTCATCAGACTTTCTCCCATTTGCAGCTTATTTTGCAGCTTATTTCACGGAGGTCATAAAAAAAAAAAAAAAAAAAAACCTACAACTGCATATCCCCTCTCTCTAACACTTCTCCGTGACAGTGTCATATGGACATTAATGTACTATTGCAAATCAGCATTCCAGATAAGGACAGGGCAATTTTATATTAAACAGCAAGAGAATAACACGACCCAGACGTGTGTAGTGAATCTGCCTGCCCATGTATGCCGTGTGTAAACCGACCGATACACTACACTGATGTCCCAGTTTCCTTCCCACTTCGTTCTGCTCTTCCCAATCCCCGTTGTGCTCTCTCTCTCTCTCTCTCTCTCTCTCTCTCTCTCTCATATTTTATTGTATGATTTTTATTTATAACAGAGCAATAAGGAATTAAAAAAAAAAAAAAAAAAAAAACGGCGCGTTGGGTTGCCATACGTCCGGATTTTCCCGGACATGTCCTGCATTTAGGTGTCAAAATCGTCCGGGGAAATTTTAAAAATTCTCCAAAAGTCCGGAATTTCAGCTTCCATCACTTTTTCTCGAAAAGTTTAATGTATCATTAAACTCTGTAATGGAGAGGGGGGGGGGGTGAGAAAGAGAGAGAGAGACCTTTATTGTTTTGTCAGCTGGTAAGTGTTGCCAACTTGGCTGGTTTAGCACTAGCAGCCAGCTAAATTATCCTGCCTTTTCCTCCTGTTCAGCCACGTATTTATATATATAAAGAGAGAGCGATAAAGTAAATGGAAACTGCATACAATTCCCGGTATTGGCTTAGTTTTCATATTTACACTGTAGCATTTATTATTCTTATGATCTTATCATACATCTAAGGCGCTTTACCATTTCTCAGTCATAAATTTGTCAATTCTGTACTTTGCCTGTTGTCCATAATATTGTAAAAAGATTAAAGATTGTGGTACAGTACATTAGTAATTTGTGTGCATCTATCTATCTATACAGTATATATATATATATATATATATATATATATATATATATATATATATATATATATATATATATATATATATATATATATATATTTCATGGTTTCATAACGCCAAAGATCCAAAGTGTTTGATGGGGGAGGGCAGGGGTTTCAGCGGAGACGTCCGGTATTTTGTTCAGAAATGGCAAAGCTAGCGCAAGCGGAAAGAAAAACTGAGTACCAGGAATACATTCCAATTCATCCCGAAACCTTCACCTCGCACGTAGTTCTCTTTGCATCGTAACCACTTCAATATTATTATCAGTAAATTAACCTGAATTAAGCAGATGGAGAGAGAGAGAGAGAGAGAGAGAGAGAGAGAGAGAGAGAGAGAGAGAGAGAGAGAGAGAGAGAGAGAGAGAGAGAGAGAAAATAGTGGTGTGTGTGTGTGTGATGGACTCCACTTCGATATAACTAAAACTTTGGGGTTGGTGCTCAAAATATTTATGAGGAATGTAGATATAGTTATGTAGAGTGAGAAGGAGCAGTTTGGTAAGGTAAGCTTATTTGTAAGTGAGGTTGGAATGCAAGTGTTACAGGGTGTTATTTGCAGTCACACCTGGGTCAGTAACATATAAATCAGATGGAAAGACATACCACCGTGCTGCATCTATATCTGTGCACAATCACTATTTCTATGGCTGTTGGCTTATGAACTGTCTGCTTGTATCCCTCACTGATCACGAGTGTGTAGCATCTGTCAAGCAACGCACTCACTTCATTTTAGTATAGATCCTTAATGGCAGACTTCACCGATGCTTTCAGTGCTTCATCTATGCTACTGCATACAGTAACTCTACAACTGTCTTCCATTGTCCGTATTTTCCTCTGACTGTTACATCTCGTCTGTTAATCATATTATGTTCTAGAATCTCGAAATGAAAGACTCATTTTTTTTTTTTTTTCTGTATTCTGTTCAGTATTTCTTGATTAAAGCAGACTGTTAAATGCCCAACCAATGTCTCTATTTTATTTCCATAAAAAAAATTGTGAAGAATAGACAAAACATCAGTGAGGGAAGTAGGTTGTTTCAAGCACTGTATTCTCTTGGGTTAGGGACGCTTTATACGGCTTCATCGACAGGGATCTATTACACTTCAGAATGCAGTCATTCTTATTTACCTTACTATCGACAAAAATTGCTCAGACACCGTAGAAGGGACTCCATGTAGGAGGTGCATATATATATATATATATATATATATATATATATATATATATATATATATATATATATACACACACGGTTGAGCCAGGGTTCGCGCCCCGCCAGGGTAATAAACTTTGGGAGTGTTCACCCGGCCAAGTACTACATTGGCGGACACCAGGGGTGCTGTGGTTGAACCAGTGTCGCTTACTATAAAGTATGCTTGCATCCAGTCGGCTTCCGCGGGCCAATTACACTTGGTTCACAGACTACACACACATCCAAAGCCACTCCAACACGACAATTACACTAACAAGCACTTCTCACACCACATACAATCTCTACTAGACAGCCTAAGCCACTTGGTAGAGATACATTGGCCGGACCTGCAGTGGATACTCAAACGGCTGATGATGATGATGATGATATATATATACTGGTTCCTCTGAAAAGGTACAACATATCGAACGATAATGTAAGTACTTTCGTGTGTGTGTGTGTGTGTGTGTGTGTGTGTGCGTGTGTGTGTGTGTGCGTGTGTGTGTGTGAGAGAGAGAGAGAGAGAGACGTGAATCAGATGTGGAAGAGGTGGTACAGGAAGGGCGGAAAATGAAGGCTTGGGCCAGTTAACGATACAGTTAAGAGGGATTCGATTTTTGGACTAACACGAGATATGGTTCAGGAGTGTGGGAGTGAGGCAGAGGGAGAGAGTTGGAAGGAGAGAGAGGGGTAGAGAGTGGGGAAAAGAGAGGCAAGGGGAAATGAGGAGAGGGAGACGAGGAGTGAGTGGGAATGAAGGAAGTGAATGACATATGAGGACAGTGCAAGGAGATGGAAGACTTGAAATGGTATAATTAGGAATAATGGAGAACAAAATGGCATAGGGTAATATAGCAGGAGAGTTATCAAATGTGCGGAGAGAGAGAGAGAGAGAGAGAGAGAGAGAGAGAGAGAGAGAGAGAGAGAGAGAGAGAGAGAGAGAGAGAGAGAGAGAGAAAGATCATTGTATGAATGAAGTTTTGTGAAAGGAAGTGATGGAAGGTTGCAAGGATGAGTCAGATGAATACAGAGGAAAGAAAAGTGAGACAGGAGGGTAATTTAGATTAATAGCAGAAGCACCGACGGGAGACTAGTGGTGCTGTGAGACAGAAACATGGTTGCCAGTGTGGATGGGAGGAATGCACAACGAGAGGAAACGAGATAGGAATGCTAGGAAGATAATTTGGTTATAGATTGAAGGGAGGGGGAAAAAAGGAAGAATAGGAGGGAAGAAGGATGGAGGGAAGGAAAGTTGAGAGGGGAGAAGAGAGAGATTGGAAGGCCTGAGAGGGGAAGGAATGTGGAAGATTGACCGAGAAAGGTGATAGTAAATGGCAAATCGGCAGAAGTTGGATAAAGTGAAATTAATAGGTAGAGATTAATGAAAAGGAGGGAGAAAGTAAAGCAAGATGAGGGCAACAGTGCAAAGACGACGGGAGAGAGAGAGGTAGAAAAGTGGGAGAAAAGGGGAAGGGAGGAGGGGAAGGAAAGTGAGAGGTTAAAGGAAAGACAGGAGTGGGAGGAAGACAGAGAGAAGCGAGGTGAGAGAGTGAGGAATTAGAGTGAGGAAAAGAAAGAAGAAGAAATTACAAAAAGGTGGAAGAATTAATGGGCAAACGTGGTGAGAGAAAAAACCGTGAAATGGGAGAGGAAAAGAGGCGAGGAAAAGTCAGGAAACAGAAGGTAATCAAGAAAAGGAAAGAGAAGAAGAGGATGACAGAGGAGAACATGTGAGGGGAGAAACGTGTGAGGGAAAGACAAACGATGAAGAGATAACAGAGTAAAGAAAGAGGGTTGGGTAAGAGAAACGCTGATGACAACAACAGGTGACAGGAAGAAGGACAAACGGAGACGGGGTGCAAGAGAAGGGATGTGAGGGAGAACGGTGGAGTGTGGAGGAGAAGGCCGAAAGGAAGACAAGTCGAGAATGTACTCTGCAGAAAACTATATGTGTTATTTTCCTTCTCCTCTCTCTCTCTCTCTCTCTCTCTCTCTCTCTCTCTCTCTCTCTCATCACCATCATAATTAGAATCATAAACATCTCTTGTTCTCCGTCCTTATTCCCGAACCTCCATTCTTGTCTCCCATCTCAACACCGACTCCCCTTTCCTCATGTCTCTTTGCCTGCTTCTCTTTTGTCTGGTCCCAAATTGGCTATTACTCAACGGGGGAAAGGAGAGGTGTCCCGAGATATGACCTTTCTTTTTCATCCAGGTCACATCTCCTTCCGAGAGGAGGAGGAGGAGGAGGAGGAGAATGATGATGATGATGATGATGATGATGATGATGATGATGATACTGAGTAGCTATGTGATAGTGGGAAGGAAAGAAGAAAATACCATATGAAAGTCACGGACTGGTTGAGAAATAGAGGAGTGGGATGATGAAGTCTAGCTTTCAGCAATTCCATTAAGAACGGGGAAAGAGTGAGTAACATGAGACTGATGCAGGTGAACAGGCGAATGGCGGAATTAAGTGAATTATATGGCTGGAAAAATACATGGCCAGGGGTTGCACCTTAGTTTTATTTACCTGACAGTTCGCGGAAAGTTTTTACCGCATTAGTATTACGAAACTTTGTGTGTGTGTGTGTGTGTGTGTGTGTGTGTGTGTGTGTGTGTGTGTGTGTGTAGTTGCACTGTGTGGCTCTATCACATAATGGCATACGTGCTGTGTATTAGCACTGACTGTGTGTCTGTCAGCTCGAGATATTTTCTAACAAGGAGACTTTAGGTTTCAGAGTGTATGTGGGCTGCAGGGGTATTACTGGTGCAGCCAGTGATGGTACGTAAAGTGCTGTTCTGTATGTTATTCAAGATGTTGTCAGTATTATATAGGATGGAGGCCCATTATAGGGGGGAAACTAAGGTCGTCACTGATCTGATATACTGTTTGTAGAGTTGAGGCAGTGTTTCATCTTGTTACCCAAAGTCGGTCCCTATAAGTGTCGTAAGTACGGTGAGTCTATTGGTGCACCGCATCTTAACGTCTTGTATGTGGTCCATCAAGGTATGTCCAGTGTCATATGTCACTCCAAGGATCTTACTGGAAAGGGTATGTGGCACGGGTACATTGCTAAGTGTGATTGTAACGGTGCATCTGTGCTTGTGATTGTTGCTATGTGCGTGGTGGTGAATTTGGCTGGAGCAATTGTCAGCCTCTTGTCCTGAAGTGAATTGGGATAGTCTTGTTGCAGTGTACATGTTCTGTCTGAGACGTGGTGTTTAGTTGAGGCACCATAACAACAACAGTAAACACCACGTCATGATTTGCCGTAGAATGTAACATGTGCTTGTCTGGCTGATAAATAGCTGACAATGCTCAGCGTTTGGTATTGTTCTTCATGTTGGTGTTGTGGATTTTTTTTTTTTAGTTTGCATCGGGGGATGGCATCAATCGGTTTATGAACGTCTATTGTTGTAAGAAGCGTACGTTGTGTGGGTTTCACTGAATTGATGCCATCATATGTGCACCGTGTGAGACTGGTTTGTAGGGTGCTCGTGGAGTGTAGTGGTGTAAATCCGAGTTGTGATTTAGCAAGGGAAATATGATGTATGATATAAATGGTCTGGCGTTCAGTTATCTTAGATGATGCGCTAAGAAGAGTTATGGATCTGCATGAAGAAGGATGTGTTGGGTTTTGTTTGGCTTGAGTATAGTGTCTGTCGCTACTGAGTGTGAATATCCTGAATGAACAAAATTGGACCAAAGTTCCCCTTAAAAAAGTTTGAACTGACCCAGCCGTCTGACTGGATGTGAAGGACACCAACGGACGCAAATGACCTGAACGGACCTAAATGCATCTAACTGGACCAGAATTTTACTGAATATAAATGAAAAAACCTGACCGAGCCAAAATGTTTGAGAAACACCTGATCGGACCTAAAGTGGCATTGATGAACTTAATTGCACCAAACTGCACTGAATACATATAACTGGTACTGTAGGCATAATATGTTATGACACAGTATTATATGTAACTATGTAACTATATGAAAACAGGTACAGTAGTTGTGTCTGAAGTTCTCCAGGAAGAGACAACTACACATCCCCTAGCCTAGACTAATTAAGAATGCCAAACACTTCTGATCAGGTGCCGGAAACATAACTGATACATACACACGCACATACTGACACACACACACTTTAGCCGGAAGCCAGAGGGGAATATAAGTCCGAAATCACATATAGGAGGGTTAGAGAAGGTTAGAGAAGCACAGAAAGAACCAGAGAGAGAGCCAGGGAGAAGGGGTTAGAGAGAGAGCCAGAGAATACGATCCAGGGCAGGAGGCAGGAGATTGGGTCAAATGGGAGGTTTTGCTGTCACATTACATTATGCTGTAAATCACACTTCAGTACAACTATGTACAATAAACTCCGCAACCCAAGAGTGCTCTGTAACTCACCTCACTTATGATACACAAAGGGGGAAGATGAAAACAAGAAAGAGACCTACCTATTCACTTTAGTCAATGACACACCATTTTACTAAGCAGCGGCAAGTTCGAGCCATACAACGCCTCACGACTTGACGGTGCTTCGATGATCTACAGCCAACCTCCCTATCTCTCTACGTCTATCTACGGAGACGCTCATCGATATTGGCGGCAACGGTGAACACAGTAAACTACAATAAACTACGCTCATCTATACTACATTCTCCTCTTACTTCGGTTCTTACATTTATGCTTTTACTTCGACACATGCCCAAAAATTCTCTCTCTCTCTCTCTCTCTCTCTTTCTCTCTCTCATCCGGTTTTCTTCTGTTCAACATTTTTTGGAAGGGGATAAAATTTGCAGGCTGTCTGTGCATTTCCCCTGTCCCATTTCTTCATTTATATAAACTCGCTTAATTGCCGCCTTTAGCGGCCTTTCCGCTCTATGTCAAAAGGCCAGAAATGAGTCGTAACTCGGGAACTGGCGGCCCGATTGGACTGGAAGTTGCATCATTCTTCAACTCAGAGCTTTTTAACGGTACTTTCCTTTAACAATAAATGCTCTATAATGCTCCGTTTTTGCTGTGTTAAGGACACAGACGAAGAAACCAACAAACCAACAAACACAGAAATCGGATCATTATAATACTGATATAAATGCATGCAGGCGTTAATAACGTCACCACATGAGGACCCCTGTGTGAAGTAACTGTGTTGTAAATAATTTATCGGTATTCTTTCATGGCTGGACGTCCTTCCATGTAATTAACGGTTATTGGTATATGTAGGTCATTAAAGAAGCATCATTAGCCCCTCTCATTATGAATAATAGGGCGCTATAGCCAGAATTTGCTTTTGGAACCAGGTTAAGTTTGGTATTTAATATGCTGGTGACATTATCTTGGAGGATGAGGGGATGCGATGATGTGCTGATGAACGTCCGGGACTGAAGCTTATTCAACGCCGTTTCAAATTCTGTTTGTTTTTGCTTTTTATTAAACTTCCTTTTCCTTCCTTCGTTTATCCAATGTGATGAGATGACGTCATTTATACTAAACTCTCACTACTCATTACCAAGACATGAGCGAGTAGAAGGGTAAATGTATAAGATTAAAGGAGCTTGGGGATTATGAGCCGATAAAAGGTGGGCAATAATCTACAGTAAGTACTTTTACATAAAAGAAAACTCGTACAGGAACCATGGCCACTAAACAATTTTCTGCGAGGGCTATCTTTTAAGCTATTAAAAAAAAAAAAAAAAAAAAAAAAAAAACATTCCCGTAGTAAGAACAAACCACCACAGCAAAACTGTGTAGCCCAACTCCATAAAATGAGACTTTGTCATTCGTGGAGGCTCACAACTTAGTTTGCCTCAAAAGATTTCGTGTCAAGACCAAAGTAAGTTTTAGCGTCACCTTCGTCACGGTTCCTAGCCAACGCTTTGGGTTCGAACTTATTCCTCCTCCTTCTCCTCCATGTTTTTCTTTTCACCATTATCAACACTAAAAATGAACTGTGCCTTGCCTACTTTGTTGAGTAGGAAATGTGGATAACGAGATTATGCAATAAAACAGAAAAATCTATCAATCTATCTATTGCCAGACGCCTCAATCCCGTTTGGGGTGGCCACAAACAAATCGCCTCCAAGTCGCCCTGTCCCCCGCCATTTTACTGCCCTGCTCCCAACTCACACCCCCCTCTCTCATATACCTCTCCACCCCATCCCTCCATCTCATCCTCCGCCTCCCCCTTCCTCTTCCCCCCTCCACCTCACTCACATACACTCTCTTCGTCAGTCTTTCACCCTCCATCCTCTCCACATGGCCAAACCACCTCAGTGTGTTCCTCATAACGCTTCCTATCACATCCACATCCACACCACAACGCTCCTTTATATCCTCGTTTGTCAGCCTGTCTCTCCATGTGACTCCACAGGCTCCTCTTAAATAACTCATTCCACTGCTCTCACTCTTGACTTGTGTCCTTCCAACAACGTCCAAGCATCACTTCCATACGTTAGAGTTGGTATCACAATACTGTCATGTAGTAACTTTTTCACTTCCATGCTCACTTGCCTGTTTCTTATCACTGCTTTAAAAGAACCAGCAACCTTTCTTCCCTGCTGTACCCTTTCAAGCACTTCACCCTCCAAACCTCCATCCTTACTCATCACACTACCCAAGTACTTAAATGTACTCACATTTTCCAATTCCTCACCATCCAACCTCGCTGTACATTCACTGACTTCACCTCTCTCAAAGACCATTACTTTACTCTTCCCTACATTCACCTTTAGATTCCGTTTCTTACACACTCTCCCAAACTCATCCACCAAGCCTTGCAGCTCCCCTTCGTCTTCACTCAACAACACAGTATCATCTGCAAACAACAGTACAGGGAGTTTCCAAACACTATCCTCTCTCAACAAGGCCACTCCAACATCCACTACCCTACCTTGTACCTCTTTTATTACCCCATCCATGTACAGATTGAACAACCATGGAGACATGACACATCCCTGTTTCAACCCAACTTTCAAAGAGAACAATTCACTTAGTTCACCATCCACACGCACTGCAGCCTTCGCACCATCATACATACTCTTCACAGCATTCAACAACTTCCCATCTACTCCATATATTCTTAATACTTTCCATAATCCTTGTCTATCCACCCTGTCATATGCTTTCTCCAAATCCATGAAAGCCGCATACAACTTCTTTCCCTTCTCTAGAACCTTTTCCACTAAAGATCTAAGAATGAATATCTGATCTACACAACCTCTTCCCTTCCTAAAGCCTCCCTGTTCTTCTCCAACTAATTTCTCTGTTCTTTCTCTAACTCTGTCAATAAGTATCCTACCATACACTTTTCCTATTATACTAAGAAGACAAATGCCCCTATGATTACCACACACTTCTTTTTCCCCTTTTCCTTTGTACAAGGGAATAATTATACCCGACTTCGAATCCTCCGGGACTCTACCTTCCTCCCAGGCCAATCTGCACATCTTCCACATCCATTCTACTACTATCTCTCCCCCATGCTTCAGCATTTCACCACACACTCCATCAATTCCTGGGGCTTTCCCCAATTTAACTTTCTTCATTGCTTCCACAACTTCTATCCTACTGATTTCTTCCTGTCTTCTCACCTCCCTCCTTCTCCCAGCCATTCCCCAGCCACTTATACTCGCATTACTTCCATCGTCTATGTTCAACAATCCCTTAAAGTGTTCTCTCCATCTGCTCACTTTTTCTCCCTTCTCCACTAGTAATCTACCATTTTTATCTTTCACTCCCCTGCTAACTTCACTTCCACCCTGTCTTACTCTGTTCACCTCTTTCCAGAACATTTTCTTACAGTCCCTTCACTTTACACTCAAATTCCTTCCAAATTCCTCATCCACTCTCTTCGTACTCTCTCTTACTAATCTTTTCACCTCTCTCTTTCTTTCTACATATAACTCTCATGAGACAAAAATGTGATGAGACAAGACCTGAGAGGAAAATAATATTCGCAGGAGAGAGAGAGAGAGAGAGAGAGAGAGAGAGAGAGAGAGAGAGAGAGAGAGAGAGGGAGAGGTAAGAGTAATGGTGGTGGTAGTAGTAACGGGCTGTTGTCATCGTTTCATCAATTTCCATCACACTTCACCACTACCACACCACGTTACCTCCACAACATTACTTATGCCTCCACCCTACCAAATTACCATACCACCACCCTACCGGAACCACACAAGCACCACCTCAAAGCTAAAACCCCACAACCATCACCACATTGCCATACTGCTGTGCCATATCATTACCACGCAGCACACTAACACACCACCCCACTTCCACACCACCACACTACCAAATTACCATACCACAACTACCACAACCACACACACACCACTTCACTCTTAGAACTACACAAAAACCACCAAACTAATATACTACTGCACCACCACACTACCACGCCACCACACGACCAAATTAACATACAGTCACTACCACAACCACACAAATGTCACCTCACTACATAAATGCACAAAAATCACCACACTACCACATTACCATGCCACCACACTACCATATTACCATACCACCACACTACCACATTCCCATACCACCACACTACCACATTACCATACCAACCCACACTACCATACCACCACACTACCACATTACCATACCACCACACTACCACATTACCATACCACAACACTACCACATTACCATACCACCACACTACCATACCACCACATTACCATACCACCACGCTACCACATTACCATACCACCACACTACCACACTACCATACCACCACACTACCACATTACCATACCACCACACTACCACATTACCATACCACCACACTACCACATTACCATACCACCACACTACCACATTACCATACCACCACACTACCACATTACCATACCACCACACTACCACATTACCATACCACCACACTACCACACTACCACATTACCATACCACCACACTACCACATTACCATACCACCACACTATCACATTACCATACCATCACACTACCACATTACCATATCACCACACTACCACATTACCATACCACCACACTACCACATTACCATACCACCACACCACCACATTACCATACCACCACACTACCACATTACCATACCACCACACTACCACATTACCATACCACCACACTACCACATTACCATACCACCACACCACCATACCACCACACTACCACATTACCATACCACCACACTACCATACCACCACACTACCACATTACCATACCACAGTACTACCACATTACCATACCAGCACACTACCATTCCACCACACTACCACATTACCATACTACCACACTACCACATTACCATACCACCACACTACCACATTACCATACCACCACACTACCATACCACCACACTACCACATTACCATACTACCACACCACCACATTACCATACCACCATACTACCATACCACCACACTACCACATTACCATACTACCACACCACCACATTACCATACCACCAAACTACCATACCACCACACCACCACGCTACAATACCAGCACACTACCACATTACCATACCATCACACTACCACATTACCATACCGCCACACTACCACATTACCATACCACAATACTACATTACCATACCACCACACTACCGCATTACCATACCACAATAGTACCACATTACCATACCACCACACTACCACATTACCATACCATAATACTACCACATTACCATACCACCACACTACCACATTACCATACCACCACACTACCACATTACCATACCACAATACTACCACATTACCATACCACCACACTACCACATTACCATACCACAATACTACCACATTACCATACCGCCACACTACCACATTACCATACCACAATACTACCACATTACCATACCACAATACTACCGCATTACCATACCACCACACTACCACATTACCATACCACAATACTACCACATTACCATACCACCACACTACCACATTACCATACCACCACACTACCACATTACCATACCACAATACTACCACATTACCATACCACAATACTACCACATTACCATACCACAATACTACCACATTACCATACCACCACACTACCACAGTACCATACCTACCACATTACCATACCACCACACTACCACATTGCCATACCACCACACTACCACACTGCCATAAAGCCACACTACCACATTACCATACCACCACACTACCACATTACCATATCACCACACTATCACATTACCATACCACAATACTACCACATTACCATACCACCACACTACCACATTACCATACCACCACACTACCACATTACCATACCACCACATTACCATACCACCACACTACCTCATTACCATGCTGCCACACTGCCACATTTCCATACCGTCTCCACTACCACACCATCACACAAACACTGCATAAACGTATGTCCGTACCATTTCAAGGCGAAAACACGAAACGGTGGCAAGGCACAGCAAACCAGTCATCGGAAGTCATTTTAGTGCTGACGTATGGACACAACAATATATCTAGTCAAAGATGTCACATATCAAATTTTGAGTAAATCGGGTGAAAATTGACGATCTTATGCCCATTTGAAATTTTAACTCCGACACACCTGATATTGACCCCCCTACCGCTAACTGGTGGGCGACCCCCCTGATGTTATGAGGCATGTTATAGGATACAGATTTGAAAGCTGCACCTTTAGGTTTTGGTTTCATTTCGATATGACGAGTTTGAAAGGAGTTATAGCAAGAAAGCGATTTTTTTTTACTCTTTTTTTTTGGGGGGGGGGGGGGCTTACAATCTGGGCCTTGGCCCAATCTGGGCAAAATTTTAATCAGGTGATCAGAAGGTTATAGTCCATCATCCCTGAAACTTTAGTCAAAATCGCACTCGTAATTTTCGCGCAAAGTTGTTAACACACAGACGGAGAGACAAACAAACAGAGTGAAAACAATACCCGTCCCCGAGCCCCTCCGGGGCGGGGACGGGTATAAAGGAACTCTGCTCAGCCGTGGTTAAGGAGTAAACATAGGCAATATTATGCACTGCGCCTTGGCGGTTTCTTTATTATATACTAGTGCTTCCCCGCAAATATTTCCAGGACTAACTAATATCCTTTCCATCACAGAAAATTCGTAGATACCATTATCTTTGTTCCCATACCTATATTGCCCCCACAATGACCAGTTGTGACCCAAAAGTTGAAAAGAAAAAATCACATACTTTCTCTGTTGCAATTTCTGACAATTTCGCGCCGTTTCGTCACGCACGATCTCCAAATTTTTAGTTTGGTATTTTTTGACACTCACTGGACATACTCTAACGTAATGCAGTAAGATTTAAGTCGATATCTAGTATCAGTAAAACGAATTTGTCGGCGAAGTACAAGCGAGGCTTATTTAAATCCGAAAGCGTTGAAATGTCGACTTACACCCCAAGGATGCCTAGAGTATATTGATGGCTATCTACCTACCATGTTTCATGCCTTTATGACAAATTGTCTGGCCTGCGGCCCTCTCTTGAAGCTTTTCGACGTGCTGCACTTGGCGCGTGCCATGTGTCACTTGCATCGCCTGGGTGTGATGAAACCTGTAAAAAACAAACTTTAAAGAATTGGGCTATCATATGGTGCA
>NC_137062.1:25287534-25361848 GCF_032717465.1 Coenobita brevimanus
ATATACACATTGCGCTTATAAGACAAGGGGTCACAGGCACTGGGCAAGAAAGGCTGAGGAGAGCACTTCTAGAGATAACTAGCCATGTCTATGAAAGACTGAGGGCACCAGTTCATGCTTTAGAGAATTTGACAGAACAGAGGTGAGTGTGTAACTAGACGGTTGCTGCATACCCGCTGTAATGGGAAAGAATGTATGCAAAGATTGAGAAAAGCAATAACTAGTGATGGTTGACTGACAGAGATGAAGTGTTGCGGCGAAGGAGCAAGCTTAACACACACACACACACACACACACACACACACACACACACACACACACACACAGAATGATCTCTCTCTCTCTCTCTCTCTCCTTCTCTCTCAGTCCACTTTTCTCCCCCAGATAATTTCCTCCAACCATGTATCTCCAAGGTAATTTCAGCTTTTCCACCCAGTTACCACCACCGTCACAATTGCATCAGCATCACCAGAGACTCATCCACTTAATGGTATTGTTATGTCGGAGTATTAAAGCGTTGCTGGCATGGGATTTCATGTGATTCTCATGCTATTATCTAACCTTTCCTTTGCCTCATTCCACTGCGTGCTGAACCCCATGTTGGCCATCTTATGCCACACAAAGATTCGTGACAAATAGATGTGCTTAAAGCAAGAAAGGTTGGGTAAGGATTGGTTTAAGTAAGGTTAGTTTGGGTTAAGCTGAGTATGGGAAATTAGGGTAGGGTTAGGAAAGGATAAGTTAGAATGGCTTCATTTTGGTATGGTTGGGTTGGGTTCAGCTGGACTGGGCCACACACTCATTCACTTATCATTTAAACTCCTCGAAACCTGACTTCACATCACAAACATAACCATCCACACATAATATTGGATAGTATTTTTCTTTGCAGATGCGCTTCAGTTAACAGTGATTTTTACCCACACGTCACGTCAACCTGTTTCACTCATTTCTTGCCTTTACAGTCTAAATGGGTGGAATTTCAGTACTTTACAGGAAGGAATTATCTTAGAGAAATTAGGCAGAGAGAGAGAGAGAGAGAGAGAGAGAGAGAGAGAGGAGGGAAGAGTTGTGGGATGATTAAGAAGGGAAAGAGGGGAGGAGGGAGAGAGGGCTGAAAAAGGAAGAGGAGTGAAAAAGGTTGAGAAAAGAAAAGAGGAGTGAAAGGAGGGAAGGAGGGAGAAGTGGGAGGAGTTGGCAAGATATGCTTGGATGATGATGGATGGTAGGACATGTCGTAGGTAGGTAAGTAAGCAGAGTCCAAGTCATTCGTGGAGGAGGAAAAAGATGTGTGTTGGTTGCAAGTAGTGGATGGTACGAGGGGAATGGCGTAAAGCATTAGATCGGTTGGGATGAGCTGCTTGGAATGGGTGGTTGCGGAACAACTAAAACCTGTGAAGAAGGGCGTTGATAGATTGGAGTACTGGTGCTAGAACAGATTTCTATTAGACGTTCGTTGAGTAAGAGAATGGAGGGAGAGAATTGGGTGAGAAAATAGTAGTGGGAAGGACGGGATGAGGTGATGGATGGTGAAGTTTGGCGGGGCTAATACACCATAATATTATGACGATGGAATTGCAGGTCGTCCTTGTAAGCTTCGTGTTAGTTTCATTCATAACCTAATCGAAGGGGAAAAATATAGCAGCGATAACTACAACAAAGTGATATGCGCCGTTCTTGTATATCCAATGCCTCATGACGAAGGTAAGAATACTGTACTGTGTTCAGGTAGAATGTATTCGAATCCTCATTCACTCACCAGGTTCAATCCTTTCTATTTCCGGGATCGTTCTCACAATCCATCCATTCCCTCGCGTCTGTGTCAGTCCACCTCCCCTTCAACACTCCTTCCCTTAGGCAAGGGGCACACTAGCTTCTTTAAGTTCATACTAAATCAAATTATTCACATTTATAGCTAGCCCTTCCCTTCATCCTCTCCAAATCCTCGCTTGCTTCTCCTTGCATAAAAGAATAAGCTAACACTCCTTCCACACTTAACTCCCTCTCTCTTTCTCTCTCCAGCTGCATGCAGCTTTCTTTATTTTTTCCTTTCCTGTTCACATTTACTTTTCTTGCAGAATACCAAGGTTAAAATCATAGGGTGCCAAGGTTAGGACCACAGGTTCCCAAACTTACGACCACAGGATGCCAAGGTTAGAAGCACAGGATGCCAAGGCAAGAACCACAAGACGCCAAGGTAAGAATCATAGGATGCCAATATCAGAACTACAGGATGCCACTGTAAGAATCGCAGAATGCCAAGGTTAGGACCACAAGATACAAAGGTTAGAACCACAGGATGCTGAGTTTAGGGACACAGGATGCCAAGGTTAGAAGTACAGGATGCCAATGTAAGAATCATAGGATCCCAAGTTTAGAGCCATACGATGCTATGTTAGAACCACACGATTCTAAGTTTAGGACCATAGGATGCTAAGGTTAGGACAATAGGATGCAAAGGTTAGGACCTTGGGATGCCAAGGTTAAGACACAGGATGCCAAGGCTAAGACCACAGGATGCCAAGGTTAGGACCATAGGATGTCAAGTTTAGGGTCACAGGATGCTAATGTTATGACAGCAGGCAACTGATATTGCCGTGAGTGAAATCAGTCACCAGACATGTCAGGTTATTGGTTATCAGTATTGGATAAAAGTTTATCTGGGATGCATGTGACTGATGCAGTGGATGCAATATCAATTTCAGGAAAGGTCAGGAGTGTTTAGGAGAGAAGGATGAGAGAGACTGTCGAGATGGTGCCCCCCAAAGAAAATAAATATAGCTAACGTTATGCTAATTTATATAAATATAATAATATATTAAACAAAATACTTCATGGCATACTGCATTAGCTTGTTTATATCGATAACTGTGGATTCAATATACTGTATACCACGTAATATTTCTTACTATTAACCCATGAAGTAAAACGGCTACACACAATAATACTGAGAAAAACTAAAGGCTGACGGGCGGGAACAATGTTAGGGCACGTCCACACGTGTGCCCGAACAAGTGCTAGCAACATGTATGCAACACAATAACGAACACGCTGGAAACATGTTGGGAACAGCAACATCCAAATCATGTTGGCAACATATGATGAAGTCTCAGCTGCGTGGAATGGACACTCATATCCCATCGCCTCTGCTGCCAGTATTCGAAGCTGCACTGAAACATGTTTGCATACGTCTGTCCAAATACTGTTGCATACGTGTACCCACACATGTTGCCAACCGTGGCACGTGTGGAAGCGCCCTAAAGAGCAATTTATCTAACGACGAACTAATGAAGATTCCTAACATTCAGAAAATTTAAAGATAAAAATCATGGCAGAACAGCGGTATATCCGATACGCATTTCCTATGAGGCTTATCAAAACCTATGGCCGCATTTGCATGAAATATGTGATCGACAAGACAAAACAAGGAGCAGGGACAGTGTTGCTGCTCAGACAATAGTCTAAACCTTAGACCAAAATCTGCCTTGTTTCCTCTTGTCAATCACATGTCTCGGACAAGTTTGTCTGTTTCCTAACCCTGACGAATTGGCTGCTACATGATGACAGATTCAGCTGAACACAAAGGCTTTGGCACGGCAATTAAGATTAGCAAACAGTCGACATTTGTTGCATTTCACAAAGCCCTTCAGCAATTATACTATATAATTCAATTGTTATCAAGATTATTTTAACTTACAACGCTGTAGGAGAAAATATCAAATCATCGGTCACAAGGGAACAAAATGCTTATTTTGGTCTACAACAAGGTCGCCTCGTGAGTCTGTTTAGTTTTTGTAATTTATAGTAATAGCTTACTAATGACAAGGATCTCACAGAATTTCCTGTACAAAGAGAGGGAGCTTAAGAAATTTTATTATTGTCTGCAAAGACATTAAACTAATAATTACACCATTAGTCAAGAATGTCAGTTCAGAGACAATAATGGGTATCCCCAGGCAATAACATTGCGTTGATTTCAAATATGATGTTCATTTTGCTCTGGCACGTACCGGTACTGTTTTTCCGAACTCACTACCCTCACATGCATCCCTATAGTGCAGTGGTCCCTCTTGTCACCACTATATTCATGCTCTTAACAATGTCTTTAATATGTGAAGTGTATAATATCCAACATATATATTGCCATTTGTCTACAACCACAACCACTACCCAAAGTATGTCTATGTAAATTCATTACGCTTAATATAACTCTTATTTCAGATTTATGGGTTGACAGTGCATCGCAAATGTGTGAATGATTCTAATGCTCTCTGTTATATATGAGGACGATTCACTCCAAAGAAGCTGAAACAGAAAATCACAACCGTTGTAAAGACAACTTACCTACATTATTTTGGCGCTAAGCCTGGCGACCAAGACAAACGATGGGTGCCCCATATCTGGTGCGTGACTTGTTTCAATTCACTTCGCGAATGGCTAGCAGGAAGGAAAACAGGGTTGCCTTTCACAGTTCCCACGGTGTGGAGAGAACCTAATGACCACACAACTGATTGCTACTTGTGCATTATAAAAGTTGTGGGATTTTCTTATGAAAACAAAAGCAGCATTGAAGAGAATAACATTGTACAGCAAAGCACCCTCACCTGTGTGGGTCTTGAACCTACCTCACCACGGCAGTTCTAAAAGATGTGTGGCCGTCATGTACTTATGACGTTTTCCATCTCGTATCCACACACCCCGACCTATTGCAGTGTGGGTGGTAGTGAATTTGAAACTCTTCCGATCACGATGGTTGAATGATTGTTCATAATTATATTAATGACAGGTACGAGATGGAAAACGCCAGAGGTACATGATAGTTACACATCGTTTAGCCCTGCGGTGGCGAGGTAGGTTCAAGTCCTACACAGGAGGGGACACTTAATGGTACGATGCTATTCAATCTGTCATTAATATATAGCCAAAAGCAGCATTTTTTATCCAAATTTGCCATCGACAATATAGACCTGTCGATCACAAAGAGGACCTTCCCATTCCAGGGCCACCAACAAAAAGAATGTGTATTCCAGACTTCAGATGACGATGAAGTTTGAGAGACATCTGGAGCAGCTGTCTCTGATTGTCTTCGAATGTCAGCAGTCTGGCAAAGTACCCCATCATGTCACTCAAGGCAACTTTAACAATATTGTACGTGAATCTAAATTTATCAGAACAACAGTCAGAACCACTGTACTCGCTTCAATATTGCAAGAATAAACTTGCCGCGTCCAGACACAAAGGTGACGAGTTTCAGGAAGCGACATCAAAACTAAGAATGTTTTTTCAAGTCAGACAGAGGAGCAGTATCACAGGTCTGCTCAAAGTCTTGAGAAGGATTCATTTCATGACCCTGACAAATGGCAACTTTTTATTGGCTCCAGGAAATCAGGTCTGAAGCTGTGCTACACAATGGGACCATGTTACCCAGTATACCACTTATTTTAGCTCCTGAAATGAAGGAAAGGTCCGAATCGATGGAAAAAAAAAAAAAAACTCATTGTTTTGACTGAGTACAATGAATCCCGATGGAAAACCTGTGGTGATTTTAAAATGGTCTCCATGCTGCTTGGATTGTAAAGAGGTTTCATGAAACAAAGTTGCTTCCTGTGTTTATGGGACAACTGAGTTGTGCCGTAACACTACATCCAGAGTGAGTAGACTCCCCAAAGTTTCTACGAAGCCAGTGACTGCAATGTATGGAACGAACCACTTGTCCAAACAGAAGATATCATACTTCTGCCTCTTCACATCATCATTCGTGATGAAAAACCTCATCAAAGCCTTGGATAAGACAGGTGCAGTCTTTGCACACCTGAAGAAAGTCTGCCCTAAGATTAACAACACCAAATTGAAGAAAGGCATTTTTGTTGGCCCACAAATCTGTGGTCTGATGAAAAACAATAAATTTGATGACACCCTCTAGGCTGACGAACTTAGGGCTTGGAGGTTTCTAAGGAAAACTTTTGCTAGTTTCCTGGGCAGCCATCACAGTGAAGATTACATGGAAATCGTTGAAGAGCTCCTGGTTGCATACCATAAACTTGAATGCTACATATCCCTTAACCCATGGCATCTGGTGTTTATTGCTGCTGACCCTTTCTCCACCTGGGGATTTCTGGAAAATCACTGTCTTTTTTTTTTTTTACCATAATATCTCAGGAAATACTTAGTCAAAAATAATAAACTAAGTGTCATGATACTCATAAATCACCTCAAGCTGATGGCCTCAGATTGTCCTGGCAGTGTGTAGAGTCAGAGAGAGAGCTGTTGGAAAAGGGGTAACTTTTCTTTTTTGTGGCTGTGTTTGTATGCGTGGCACAGGTAAGGCTTATACTAGCCGTCCACAATATAAAAACACTTTCAGAATACTGCAATCAATTACAAACACCATTTCCTTGTAGGCTTAGAGAAGTGTGGTGAGTGTGTGCAGTGGTGTGAGCAGGGAAGTGAGGTCACTATGGCAACGACCTTGGGGCAGGCTGGCTGACATCTCACTGGACACAGGGAAAAGTTTTTCCGTAAGTCTATCCATGACGGAAGTAGGCAGGTAACTGCAGCATGACTGGGATGTGTTCAGGAGGGTTGCCAGTGTTTGCCTGTGGCAGTAATTGCCCGCAAAATATTCAAACAATGCCGCAAAACACTATATCATGACTACATGCTACCTGGACGTCTCCAGGCAGTCATTTATACATGACACCCAGATGCCATGGGTTAAAATCCATTCTCTTCATTCACATCCCTTTTTTTTCCAGTAAACTTGGGTGATGTTAGTAATGAACAGGGTGAACGTATTCTCCAGAATACTTTAGTAATGGAACACAGATACCAGAGTAGAATTGGCACTGGTAAGATGACTGACTATTGTTGGATGATGACATGGGAAACCGATGTAGAGCACAAAAAGAAATAATCAAAAACTGTACTATGAGTACTGAATCAACAGCAAAATTTACATATAGCAGCAGAATAGCAGCTGATTTTGTTTATGTATACAGTAATCCTTCCAGGTTCTGATGTAATAGAGCCAAAGGCATGGCCAGGACTTGGTTTTGTCCGGGACTTGGGAAAATGCCTCTGGACAGGTACTTATAGACACCAACCGAACATAACTTTGAAAGCCACCTAAATAACTCCCTACCGGACATGCATAGCACCAATTTAAGACCCTAGTCACACAAATAAGGGAGAGAAACCACAAAATAAATGAAAAGGAACCAGAGAATGAGAAATTAGAAGTGAGTAAGGAAAATATTTAGAAGTGTACAGGGTACTTACGACACGTCCATGGCTGTCACAAAGATTAACCCACCTCCTCTATGGCTCTGGCAGTTGTGAAGGTGCACTTGAAACACGTACAGTTATCCAGTGTTGCGCTGCACTTAATCTTTTGCACTGTGAATTATAACTGTTTAACGCTGCACATTCTGTTCTTACTTGCGCCAGTTGCAACACGCCAGTGTTTCACTGTGCACTTAATCCTTTGCACTCTGATTTCTTAACACTGCACAACACTGTAAATTCCCATGTGGTTTAGTGGCGAGGTATCACAAAAGTGAGCAGGTGGACAGCCATAGCAACAAGTGTGCAGTTACAATGGTAGGTAGGCAGGAACTGGGAAGGATGCAGGGGTGCTCTAGCAGATGTCGTGGAACTACGTGCCAAAACACAGCTGTTTGTCATTGTGTGGCAAATTTAAAGTAGGGATGAACACATATCAGCCACTTTTTTTTTGCATTTTTACGTTTTTTGCCCATTTTTGGTGTCCAAGGACAGGAGACCAAAATTTCAAGGACTTGGGGTCTCCGGGACGTGGGCATCCGGGTCTTAGAGGGATTACTGTATTAGTTTTACATCCCAATTAATATATCCACACTCAGATCACTCGCCGCTCCATTCAGTCACTTAAAGACAACACACAGCTGCATGCACGGCCTCCTGACATCCACCCTTCTGAATCCTATCTTCCTCGTGAGGACAGGGTCCACCTGACCAGGCTGAGATGTGGGCACCATCCAGCCCTCTTAAGCTACCAGAAGAGGCTGGATGATTCCTTCGCTGATGCCTGTACAGGATGCAACACAGCACCTCATACTATTAAGCACATTATGAAGACTGCATTGCACAGAATCACCTACACCAACAACACAACATACACTCTTTGAGAGCTCTGTGGGAAAGCCCGGTCTTGGCCATGGCCTTCCTACGGGACTCGGGGCTGTTCGGCCAGACTGCCTAGGGAACAACTACTACTACTACGAACACAACAACACACACCACCAACACAACCAGACACCACCAACACAACCAAACACACTACCAATACAACCAAACACATATGAACACCACTAAACCTACTACCAACACAACTATCATAACCAGTACACCCAAACACACCTCCAGCACACCTGAACACACCATTAACACACCGAGACACATTAACACAACTCCACAGCACCACAGGACACAAGCCAACACTCAGCAACACAACTAAACAATAATATGTCTGCAATGAGGGACAGAAACAAACACTCAGCAACACAACTAAACAGCAATGTGTCTGCAATGAGGGACACAATATCGCCATAAATAAACTTTAAAACAACTAAAGACATCCAAGCACAGAATCAACACAACCAAATGTCCCAAAACACAACAACTGGTGCCAGGCAGGACAATCCTCGCCCAAAGCAGTTATTTTATTTTCAACCGTTTTCAAGTCATAGCCCTCTGAAAATCCGTGATCTTCGTTTGACCTTTCAAGTTCACTTAAGGTCAAAGGTCATGGTACCTACTAATACCTACTAAAAACCCATATGGGACTTCCTGAATGTTGATAATAGTAAATAACTCCCTATCTTCAGAGTTTCGAGTTGCAGCCCCCTGAATATCCGTGACCATGAGTTTGACCTTTCAGCGTCACTCAAGGTCAAAGGTCTTGGTGCCAAATGAAAGCCCATATGGGAGTTCCTGTATATAATAATAGTAAATATCTCTATCTTCAACCGGTTTCATGTTATAGCCCTCTGAAAGTGCGTGACCTTCATTTTGACCTTTTAGGGTCCTTCGATTACCTCCAAAATTTAATCACTTTCTTTTGGGACCAGTGCCCACATATCATGAAAATTTCATATAATTTCATCTGGCTGTTTTCCGTAATGGTGCAAAGAAAGAAACAAAGAAACAAACTCAACCAAAAACAAAGTCTCGCCGTACTCCGTCCGGGCGAGATAATCAAATATCCCAGCCATATGCGTGCCTTGGAGGACAGAACACAACACAACAAACACCATCGATATATCAGTGGGTGGAAACTTTCTTTTTTTTCACAATAACAGAATAGGGGAAGGAAAAACAAATGAAAAAAAAAATCCATACACCAGATTATTTGTGTCCTCTGTTCAAAAAATATCTGTAACAGCTATAGGTTGAAATTTGGAGGGATACAACTCTGGGGAAGCAAGTTCCAGAGACACGCAGTTTGGGGAATGAGAGAATTCTGATAGGCAGAAGTTCTGCAATATGGCTGAGTGACATTCCAGGCGTGAGAGCTACCAGACGCCCATGTAGCACGAGGGAAGGCATGGAGAGGTGGCACCATGGACGCAACTTCGTCTGAACATTTGCCATAAAAATATCTGTAAAACATTGCAAGAGTGGCAGCATTCCTTCTTACTTGTAGGGGAGGTAGCTTATTTGTAATGGCAGGGTTGTTAATAATTCTAACAACTTTGTTCTGAATTTGTCTAGTTGTTTTAATGCAACCTCTCTACATCCATTCCACTATGATGAGCAAATATTCAAATTGAGAGTGCACATGACTCTTATAAATAATAGCTAACTGCTCGTCAGTGACGAAGTTACGGACTCTGTACAATAATCCAACTTTCTTCTAGGGGGTTGAACCAAGTGATCTAACATGAGAGGTCCAGCTGAGGGCATTGTTCAGTGAGACGCCGAGAATTTCAATACTTTTGAAGATGGAAATATTAGTAGCACTGAAGGTAATATATGAATCTGGCAATATCCATCTAATAGTAAATTGTATTGATTTAGTTTTACTAGCAATAAATGAGACAAGGTTGTTTTGTCCCCATTCACTGATCGTAGATAGGTCTTGATTTATGGAGATGGCTGTACAGAGTTGAAAGGTAGAGATATTAGACTGTAAATGGGTATCTGAGTGTGTATGAATTATGTAGTGTTGTCATCTGCATATGAGTGGATGGGATTGTGGGTGACAGATAAGAGATCATTAATATGAATCAGGAACAGGGTTGGTGCCAGAACTGATCCCTGTGGCACGCCGGCAGTAATTGAGTGGAGGTTAGTATATACATCATCCACTTTTACTCTTATTTTCCTATCACTGAGATATGAGGAAATCAAAGGAACAAAAGACGTTAGTCCATAGCAAGGGAGTTTGGACAGCAGGGGACGGTGCCATATTCTGTCAAAAGCTTTAGAAATATCAAGGGCTACTGCATGAGTTTGTCCATGTAGGTCAACTGATTGATGAATGGTATGAGTTAGGAGATTGAGTCTGTCAATGGTGGATCTTTCATCGCAAAAACCATATTGGCTATCACTAATTAAGTTGTTGGATTCAAGATGTTTAACAACGTGCTTATTAATTAAAGTTTCAAATACCTTACCAAGAGAAGATGTGACAACTATTGGTCTATAATCAAAGGGGTCAGAGAAACTTCCTTCCTGCGGTACTGGGTGGATATTGGCTTCTTTCTATGATTTTGGGAATGAAGAAGTACAGATGCATAGTCTGAGCAATTTAGCTAGAACAGAGGCAAGTTCAGGGGAACATTTTTTCAAAATAATTGGCGGAATTCCATCTGGGCCTGGAACTTTGTTGGTAGGTAAATTGTCTAGGATGGATTTTACGTATCCTGTCTGTATTTTAAGTGGAACAATTTCAGGAGAGTCAAGTTCTAGTACTGGGACGTTCTGGCTGGCATCGTCTATGGTAGAATTTTTGGCAAATGTACTGGCAAAGATATCTCCTTTCCCATGCGGGTCATTTGTAATGTTGCCATCTGAAGATTTTAGTGGGGGAATGAATGATGACTTGTTAAAGTTATTGTTGAAAGAATTAAGAGTTGACCAGAATATTCTGTTGTCATTAGGGTTGTTAAGCAGTTTTGATGATTGCTTTTGAAAAAAGTTTGATTTAACTAGATTTATTACAACTTTTGCATGATTTGTAGCAATTTTAAATTGAGAGAGTGATTCAGATGTTTTTGATGTTAAAAAAGGGTTATATGCTAATGTCTTTTGGGCTGTTGCTCTGGCACAGTTGCCATCAAACCAGTTTGGAGAGTTCGATCTTTTAGTGAACTATTGACTTGGTTTGGATGAATCCATACCAGCTAGTATTAAGTCGCAAATGTGGGACTGGGTAGAACTGAGATCACTGGAAAAGAAAGACTGCCATGGAACATCAGCAAGATAATTTCTAAATCCATCCCAGTCTGCCCTATCAAAGTGCCATCGGGTCACCCTGACAGGTTCAGAACAGGGGGGTGTGGGGGGGTTAACAAATGAGGCTTTGATGAGATTGTGGTCAGAGGATCCAAGTGGTGACAGTACCTCTATCCTGTACTGATCTGGATTATTTGTCAAGAATAATCCAAGAGATGGGCATTATGGTCAGGATTATCAGGTATTCTGGTTGGTTGCTTTACCAGCTGGGCGAGATTAAACGATTCTGCAAACAGCTCGCACTCTAGACCAGCGTCATCAGTCTTGGCAGAATGCAATAACCATTCAACATTATGTATGATAAATCACACAAAATAGTAATTTCGGTGCAAAAGGCAAGGTTAAGGTTGCTCAGCTGTGTGGAAATGGAATCAAATACACTGGGTTCCGAAGAAGCACTGGGGGGGCGATAGACTACACAGATATATTTGGTAATATTTTGACAATTTAGTTTATACAATGGGTAATCAAAACTGGATGAAGTGAAGTTTAAAATAGCGTCAACTGCATATTGGGATTTGATATAACAACAGGTGCCGCCCTTGTTACGGAGGTTTGTAAGGAGATGGTAACTGGGAAAACAAAATGGAGATATATCAGTAGAGGGTGAGATTTGTGGTTCTATGAGGAAAAGGGCCAAAGCGTATATGGACTGAAGGAAAAAATGAACTGAGTTTAAATTTCTGCTAAGGTCGCGGATGTTGGTGAAGAATAAGGCCGCACTTTCACTTCTCCGCTGACGAGCATTACAGGAAATTGCAACAGTCGCTGCCGGCTCAGTCGCTTGATGGCGACCGCGAGGACCCTGTGCCGCCAGCCCTACCCTGCCGGTGGTGGCAATCCGAGGTACCACCTTGTTTGATAGTAACATTGCAGCGGCCATTACAAAAGTGAGTGAATAGAAGGTATGATATGTTATGTGCATGTAGTGTGGTGCAGACAGTTGAAGGTAGAGGTATTAAGAGAGCATGCTGGCCTACTCTCTGTGTAAATGAATGCACTGAAAATGTTAAGCAAAGGGAGATGGTCAGCATTAAGTCCTGAGGGCCGGTGAACCGGGAGCTCCAGCTCTTCCTATCACCAGCTACCATTCACCTCGGGAGTATTACCCAGTTCAACTGGTGCCACAAACACGGTAATGTTGACTGAAATAGGTGACAGGTCTCCCGTGTGTATTTGATAGAGAGAGAGAGAGAGAGAGAGAGAGAGAGAGAGAGAGAGAGAGAAGGGAAGACGTAAAGTTATATAGCATGTGGTACGTATTTTAGTGGTCTATAAAGAATCAAAAGGAAGCAGGGGATAAAAGCCAGGGATAATGCAGCTGTGAGAGAAGGCATCAGAGGCAGAATAAATGCACACTGTAAACCTTTCACAACCTGAGCCAGGAAAACATTGTAAACATAAATACAAACAGAATGAAGCCTGGTCAGCATACCAACACATACATAAAACATATCTAAACATATATCGAAACATATTAGTATACCAAAAAGTTAGAATTATCATATTCTTTCTTCTTTGAACAAACTATACTGGCACTGGGTGAAGGCAATGGGCTGAGATGGTGGTGACCGGTGAGGCAATGGATGTGATGGTCCTGAAGTGGCCTGCATGAACTGAAGTGGCCTGAATAGACTAAAATGAACTGGAATAGTCTAAATGGTCTGAAATGATATTAATGGACTGAAATGATGATAATGGACTGATATGATAATAATGGACTGAAATGGTCTAAATGGACAGAAGTGGAGTTAATAGACTGAAATGACTTGAACAGACTAAAATGGATATAATTTGTCTCAATTAGTTCTGAATGAAAATAAAATGACATGAAATCTCCATGTTGATTTGGATAAACTGTAGCATCTTAGTAAACCTGGTGTGAATGAACGGGGACTGACATGACTGGGCCATATGGACGTGGATGGCGTCAAGTAGCCTGGTGAAAAAGACACGTAAATAGACGGAGGGCTGGGTTGTACAGTGTTCCTTGCATGGACTGGTGACATGATTAGGGCTATAAACAAAAGGATCATTGAACACAAATATGGCATGAACAGATGCAACGTAAGCAATGCTGTTGTCAAATATTGCAGTGATGCTAGCAACTTTATTCAAGACAGTGGAATTTTTGTGTTAGCCAAACCCTTGGTGCGTCTGGTCAACTAGCGGACAACCTATTCAGCTTCTTTGACGTAAAGAATGTTGTCAAAACTCTGGTCTACATTACTGAAGGCGATCATTGTGGCAGTACACTTGAAGTCGCGGGTTCGACGCCCGGACAGACCAATGGTGGGGTGTTTTTACCCGTAGTCTGTTGGCACCTGGAAATGAAACAGGGACCTGGATGTGTAAAGCAACAGTTGCATGGTGCAGTGAGTGGGAATGTTGAGGTGTTTTCCTTGTCAATCACGCAGCTCCCAACACTCAGAGAGTACGTGAATATCATTACGTGTATATATCACGTATTTCCTGTGAAAAGACAAAAAATGACGACGTCCCCACGTTTGTATTATTTCAGACAAATAGTCACCACACACCAGTAACATGCGGGGTTGGAGAGAGTGCGGTGAGTTTTTGTTGAAGGATGATTTGTGTTGTGACAGAGAGGTGCATGAGGTTAGTGTGTTGTGGTGTGGGTGGCTGCATTGCGGTGTGGGCATAGTGGATAGTTTGTCAGTTGTATGTTGGGTTGGTATTGTAGCAGGGAAGGGTGAGGGCCACATCGTAGTCTTTCTAAGTGGCCTGGTGTCTCTCTGGGTAGGGTAGGATCTGAGGGGTGGATGTCTGATGGTGGTTCAGGAAAGATGTACGGTAGTTTGGCGGCAGGTTTTCCATGGATGTGGTGGCTGTGTGTTTTTGTAACTTACCGGGTATGTGTTTGTGAAGTGTAATGTTGGGTGGAGGAGTAGGGTTATCACTGAGGCATTCTGTACCATGTGTGTGTGTGTGTGTGTGTGTGTGTGTGTGTGTGTGTGTGTGTGTGTGTGTGTGTGTGTAAGTAATGAGGATTCGTAAAACATAGTATGAAGAAATCATAAGGCAGACACGATAAAAAGTACTATGATGACAAAAAGCATAATATTATACTTTAAGGAAGAATGGTAATCAGGAGGCGCGGAGGACAGAGATAGATCGATTCGCTGCTCGACACTGAGTGTCTGGGGTTCAGTCACCTCACCATCGTTTTTTTTTTTTTTTTTTTTTTTTTTTTTCTGGTATAGGCCTATATCTGTTTCTCTTTGTCTGCCTCCGTGCGTATCTACCTAATTATCTATCTATACCTGTCTGTTGTGCCTTTCAGTTATAGGCTACTTTTACCCTTCCGTCACATGACATATTTTTTCAGTGTCATTCTTTCTGCCTCCAGACGATTATATTAAACTTGGTGCAGACTTCTTGTAGTAAATGGTTTAATGAAGGCTTTATCTAACCCCTCTGGCTGGGAAAGTTGCTCCTAAACTGAACAAAGTCGTCTTAGGGTGACAAGAATAAAATGAACAAAGAGAAGCACTGGAACCCTGCAACACCCGCGACCACCAACTGGTCTTTGGCCCGAATATTTGACACGGCCCTGTGACCTCCACCTGCCACAGATTACTCTGCAAATACAATTACAGGATTTCAGTCTTGTCTAATCCTTAACCCTTCCACCAACTTTTATTCAAATTACGTCTATATTGTTTGTGTTGACCTTGCCTTACAACCTTGGCCTTTGACTTTTCCCTCTGACCATGAACTTTGACCTTTTCCTGGGACCTTGACCTTTGACTGTTTGTGCTCAATTCGAATCATTTTATTCATGCCTCAGCCTCAACCATTCCACAAAGTTTGTTCTGAATCGGACATAATATTGAAGTTGGCCTTGCCCTGTCATCTTGACCTTTTACAACACTATTGTCCCTAAAAACAACAGGTGTACTCCTTGGATTACCTTCAGTCATTAACTAGGTTTGATTAAAGTAAGAACAATCTCTATGTGATATTTTGTTGACAATCACAAACACATGTCTAACATTGACACTGCCCTGTGTCTTTAACCTTAGGCTGATTTTTGTCAAAATAAAAATATTTCATTCTTACCCAATATTTAACCCATCCATATTTGGACAAAATTGGAAAAAGACTGTCCTAGTTGATTTTGCTGGGTCAGTGTTTACCTAGTTCTGTGATGTTGATCTTTGACTTGTTGTTCTCAAAAACTAGATCTGCTCATTCGCTGACCCACAATTCATCCACCTGTTTGGTTAAAATCGAATTTAGATATTTTGATAACACACACACACACACACACACACACACACACACACACACACACACACACACACATGCAGGCACACGCGCGCACACGTCATCAAAATGAAGGTGTTAATTTTACCTAAAATCAACTTCTCTTTCCCTTAATTTTACATTCTTTTTTTCTTTGTCTTGCTTTTCATCTGTCAGTCTCAAATTCTGTCTTGTTCTCCACCTTTCTTTTGTTCTGTCCATTCTTTCTCTTCCTTCTAAGCATCCCTTTTGCTTTTTTTATAACGCTTTTTCTGCTTCCTTTTTTTCTTCACTGTATCAGCAATAAAACTACCAGGGAAGTGGCAGCCAGGGTGATGTAAGGCGGAGTGACCTGAGATTCTAACAAGGGAACACTGAGTTCAACACAGTTTAGATAATGCTGTTTTTTTTTTCTCATTTTTTCTTTCAAAAATTTTCCGTTTACATTCCTTATTTTTCTCTTTGACCCTTATCTTTTTTTTTTTTTTTTTAATGTATGACTTTATTCTTGCTTTTCTTTGTTTATTATATACTCGTCAAAAAACCAGCATCAGCGTCATCATCATCATTATCATATCCAACAACATCATAGTAACCTACTGCATATCACAACCACCAACACACCACCATCATCATCATAGTAACATCACCACCAATACCACAAAAATCAAAATCATCATCAATATCATAGTAACTTACTGCATATCACCACCGTCATCACCACTATCATCATCATCATCATCATAGTAACCTACTGCAGATCATCATCATCATCCATGCAATTAACATTTTGCTCATCAGTGCCTACCTCGCAGTCATCATCATCATATTCATCATCATAGTAACTTACTACATATCACCATTTCACTGCCATCACTACCACCATTACCACTACCACCACCACCATCATTATCATCATCATCATCAACACCATCATCCATACATTAATAGTATACTCGTCAGTTGTAACCTATTGTACATCATCATCATGTCCATCATTATCAGCATCATCATAATCACCATCGCCATCAGCATCAGCATCACTATTACCAGCATTAGGTACGTTAGATCACAGCCACCACTATATTACAGCATCACAAGCTACAAGAGAGGTAGGAGGCGAGATGAAGTAAGGTGCAGCGGCCTGGGACTCTACTACACCTGGACTGAGTTCAAACCTTCACCCTACCCGGCACATTGCCTCCTTTTCTTCATTTCTCTCTTCCTTTCCTTTGTTTACTTTTCTTTTTTCTTGGTTTCCCCTTCTCTCCCTTCCATATTTACTCCTGCTTTGTTCTTTCCTTTTCATTCTACCGTTCATACTTTTTTCCCCTCTTATCTATATTTCCTTTTTATGGGGTCTTCATTTCTTAATTCTTGCTGGTCTACGTTTATTTCTTCTCACTTGCCTCCCATACATTCTCCTTTTCTTCAGCTCTCATTTTCTTTCGTCCTTGCTGTCTCCACTAACACCATAAGCAACAAAAGAGGTAAGATGATGAGGGGTAGAGCGGCATTTATTCCATTCTTTCTGTCTTTCCTTTTCATTTATTTCATGCTGATCCTTCTTATCTTCCTCTTTCGCTCTGAGTTTCCTTCATTCTTTCCTTTTTCCTACTCTTCTTTGGCACTTCCTTGCCCCTCTCTCTCTCTCTCTCTCTCTCTCTCTCTCTTTAAATTCCTTCTCCCCTCCTTTCTGACATACTTCCTTCCCTATATGTTGCAGCAAAAATTCATCAGCAAATGTAGGAGCCAACGTGACATAAGGTGCAGCGGCCTGAGACACAGATGTAGGTGTCTGGAGTTCCACCCGGGTCGTCAGTGCGATCCTTTATTGGTCCATCTCATTCCTTTTTTTTTTTTTTTTTTTTTTTTTTTTTTTTTTTTTTTTTTTTTTAATACGTTTTTGCTCTTTTGTTCTGTATCTTGTTTTTTATTCCTTCACATTTTATAACTTCTTTTCGTCTTTTACGGTCCTTTATCTTAATCATATTTCTTCTTTTGCTTTAGTTTTCTCAGTTGTTTGTCCTTATTGTCACTTTATTATGGTACAGAATCACAAGTTACAGGAGGTGGTACCGTAGGTGGTTCGACATCATCCATTCACTTGATGTAGTGCTAACTACATTTCACGTCTATTTCCTCATTCTAGTTTTTTCTGCCCTTCTCTCATCCTACTTCTCCCTTTCCTTTCTTTGCACATCTTTCATCATGAAGTAACTCTACGCTGAGTGACAAGTCCAATGGTTTCATGTAACTCAGGAAGCCATTTGCAACTTTGAGTGACAACCATATAACCAGATAACGGGGTGTTTTGGAGTCTGTTATGGTGTCAGTGCTAACTGGGAGGAGAAACGCAAATTTGGAGTCCACCTAAGAACTAAATCTTCACATTTTTACATGTGCCTCGCTGTGGGGAGGCGCTGTCCACCTCAAGGGAACTTCGGTACACTCTAAGGGATGCCTCTGCAGGGCTGGTCGTTTGCCTACGGTTGATAGGTCTGCTCGGCTCACAGACTGGGAGTGATTAACAACAACAAAGTTAGAAGAGGGGTAGGAGGCGACAGGTAATTAGCGTAACCTGCTGGACATCAGTATAATTACCACCACCACCACCACCACCACCACACAATATCATCATGATTATCATTGACGCGATCATTATCATCGAAACTAACCTAGACAACATCAGCATCATTACAATTATTGCAGCTAAGATAAATAACCATCAGAATTACCATTACCATAATTACCATCATCATCATCACTCTCACCTCCACCACCATTAGGTACATCAGGTCACAGCCACCGCTATAGCACATACAAGCCACAAGGGGGTCGGAGGCGAAATGAAGTAAGGTGCAGCGGCCTGGTTGGCTACTTTGCTAAACTTGGACATAATCTCCTGACATTACTCACCTCCAGTACGATGACGTAATTTTTATTCAACATCGTAAGATTTATTCAGGTAAGATCCCCTTAGTGGAGCAGGTGTTGATGTAGACAATACCCAACACCTCCAGTTACAGGAGTCTGCCCTGACCTGCATAAAATCATCTGCAGATTGGAAGAATTATTTGAAAAATAAGCAGATGAAACTAGGCAGAGTCGAACGACCTGGTTCTCTAAATCGGAGACCCAGAGTTCAAGACAACAAGGGCATCTCTTGTTTTCATAATTATAATCTACCTCACCGCCACCGCACCCACCAGTAAAACGCCTTTGTCGGCGAGATACGAGTGAGGCCATTTGGATCCGAAAAGAACAGAATGTTCCCTTACCCCCCGAGGATGCCTAGAGTATATTGATGGCTATCATCCTACCAAGTTTCATGCTTTTACTACTAACTGTCTGGCCTATGGCATTCTTTGGAAGATTTTCGACATGCTACACTTAGCGTGTGTCACGTGCCACGTGCACCGCCTGGGTGTGATGAAACCTGTCAAAAACAAATCTTAAAGAATTGGGCTACCATATGGTGGAAACCACTCAGTGATCGGCCCTGTCGTTGCTGAGACTTAAGCTTCTCAAAAGAGTTGAGGTCGGGCGGGGTCGGGCCAGGCCGGGTTGGGTTGGGCAGGGCCAAGTTGAGCTGGGCTTGGTTGAGCAGCTCATATGTGAGAAATGCCACTACTTGATGACAGACTCGCGAAAGCTTCGCCCTCACTCGTAACCACTACCATCATCATTATGAAAGCAAACTGACATAATTATTCAACATCAATAATACTTTATCATTAGGCTTATAGGTGTGTAGACCTAAGCTTTTCCAAAATCTTCATCATTATCGTTATTATCTTCATCATCATCATCATCAAAGTTAACCCACATCACTATTGAACGTTACTTACATCATTGCAATTATTGGTTGTGTAGAACTAACTTTTTATAATATCAGCATCGCCATTGACATCAGCAACATTATTATCATCAGTTTCCGTATAATAATGATCATCATAAAAAAAAAACAACAACAACAACCTGTATCACAGCCACTACCACCATAATCGTCATCATCGCCATCATCATATTCTTTTCAGTCCCCTCTTCTGCATTATAGTACATCATCACAAGGTACAAGAGAGGTTGGGAGGGGATATGAAGTATGGTGCAGCGGCCTGGCACTCCACTACACTTGGACTGAGTTACAACCCCCATTCTTTTATTGCACTTTTAGTTTTACTTATCCTTTTTGTTTCTTTTGATATTTTCCATTTGTAGGCATTTTGTTATTTAATATTATTTCTTTCGTTCTTTCTCCTTTCCCTTCCTTTTTTACCTGTTATGTTCTTTTTATCCTCTTTTAAATATTTCTCCTTTACATAGCGTTTTTATTAGCTCTCACCATTATCAACTTTTATTCCATTTTTTTCCACTTACTTTCTTCTTTTGTATAATCTCTCTTAACCCTTTTGTTTTCTGTCTTCATAATATATCACAAGCTTCACGAGAAGTGAGATGAAGCAAGGTTAGCATCGTCATCATTACTAACATACATCGCCATCATTATTGTTAGCACATCATCATTATCATCATCATTACTCATATTTTTATTTGTTTTTATTCGTCCTCGTATTTTCTCCTTTTTCTTTCTTTGTTTTTATTTACTTTTATTTCTCCTTTCATACTTTTTTAGTTTATTTATTTCTCAATTATATACCTAAGCAATTTCTATCTTCCTCGTTAACTTTCATTCGCCATACATTTTCACTTTTTATTATTTTCTGTCCTCTTTAATTTTCTTTCCGTTTTTTTTTTTTTTTTCTCGTCAATATTACAGCATCACAAGGTATAAGAGGTAGGAGGCGAGATGAAACAAGGTGGAGCGGCCTGGGACACTGCTACAGGTGTACTCAGATAACACCTATACCATCTATACCGCTATTTATTTTTTACCACATTACCTTCTATCCTTGTCCTACATTTCACATTTTGCATCATTCTCGTATTTCTTTTCTCCTGTTTCCTCAGTTTACTTCTTCGCTTCCCACTTTCTGTCTTGCTTGTCGATTCCTATCTTTTCTTTTCTTTCTCTTTCTCCTTTTTGTTCTCTGATCCATTTCCTTTCTCTCCTTATATATCATTTTTTGCTCACTCAATTTCTTTATTCCTTCCTACTGTCTTTGTTCACTATATTACAACAATAAAGCAACAAGAGAAGTAGGAGCCAAGGTGAAGTAGGGTGGAGCCACCTGGGACACAAATGAAGGTGTCTGGATTTCGACCCACTTCCCGCCGGTGCCTCCTTTTATTTTATTTTTCTTCCATGTTCTTTTTTTCCCTTCTTTATTTGTATTTGGGTTGGTGGAGGGTTAGTGCCCCTCCCCGTAAAACAAATAACTCAAAGTCAAATGGCCACCCCTTGTGGGATTGTGGCGTCTGGCAATAGATAGATAGGTAGATTTTCTTTATTTTTTTTTCTTTCCACTTTCCATCATTTGTTTTCCACTCTGCCTTTTTACCTTCTTTTTATGTTTCACATTCTTGCTTATGTTTTATTAAAACTTAACGCGCGCAAAAGGGTTTACATCCAGTTTACAAAAGCCTGGGTTATTGCACGCCAACAGATAGATATAAGGATACAACACGTTCTTGAAACTCTTGGTTACCGCAACACGCACTTAATACTCCACTCCTACACAGAAAAAGTCGTCTGGCGGTAAATGCTAACATAGTTACAACATTTCTCAGGTGATGATATAACTACAAGTGCTCTCGCTGTTCCTTCTCTATGATTAAAGCATTGTTGTTTGTTCCTATTTCTTTGTGAAAAAGGAACTAGTATACGATATCCTGCTGAATGTTTCATATTTAATTGGTCATTATTACTATTTTTTTTCACATATACATCATGTCGGTAAATAATTTCGTCTATGTCAGGAACCATTGATTATATTCTCTAACTCTGTTCAGCTTAAGTTGTGTGTAAGCTTGTTTGTTTATACTTTTATCTTCACTGAAACCGCTACCAAGCATTATACAGCCAAACCACAGAGAACGTTCAATAGGGTGGAGTGAAAAAACTTTTTTTTCGATTTTCAAAAGGCCTGGGTGGCGAAAAGTTGTGGGTTCATAATACAAATACTGTGTTAAAATTATTTCCCTCTAAGATAATATTTGGACTATGCACACTGAGCTTTAAGTTCTTCCCTATGACGCTAATTATGACGCGTTTCTTCCAAATGCGCCAGGTATCTGTTGTCAACAACTATTGTGTAAAATAAGATATTTTAACAACTAAATGTGTAATAGAAATAATAGAATGAAAAAAGGCATTTGTTATCTACTGTCTCTTCAATGTAATGTAAACTAATTTTGTAATTATTTAAACATATTTTCCTTTTCAGACAGAACTAGAACAGGTACCTTGTCCCATTATGGCATTTAAAACTCGAACTAGTCATTAGTGCTCTATCCTAGGAACTTCAGCTATACTAAAAGAAACTCAGTTACCTACAACTATTGATGTACTGAAATACTGCCGTCATGTGAATAATGAAATGAGATGTAATGGTGATCAAAATCCTTTGTTTAATGCTATTGCTGATTTAGTTGCATTCAGAGTTGAAAATCTTTGGGATAAGGCTTCAATCCCACATTTGTCACATCAAAGAGTTGTTGAATTAATCAAAAAGTGTAATGAAAAATATAAGAAACTATTGAAACAACCAGTGAATAGAAAAAACAGTCCTTCTTACAAAACACGTGTGGAAGTTTTTCTGAAAACCAATGCTGAGCTTTTTGATATGCTGCATGCAAATGCCGTACCTTCTTAGGGTGTTCGTGTGAGAAGCAACGCCAAGTGCCCAAGGCTGAAAGAGACTTCCTAACTGATCAAAGAAATGAGAGAAAAATGATGATCACAGGAATTGACAAGAAGGCAACCAATACGATGAAACAAAAACTGATAAGAATGGAGGCTGAGAAAGAGCGCAAGGAAAAATATTTTGTGACTCATTCATGTGATCAAAGTGATACGCATATTGTGACTGACGATGCAGAGGAAAACAATGAAAGTACTGATAGCAATGACAGTGATTGGTCTCCACAATCCAAGAAACAGAAGTCTGAAAATATAGAACCTAGTACTCGTACATCACAAATGCGTCTAAGCCTTTCAACTGTAGCAAGAGAATGTGATAGGTATGGTATCTCAGATAGAGCTTGTGCTTCAGTAACAACAGCAGTATTGCAAGATATTGGGGTCGTTAGCAAAACTGATTCCACTAACGTAATAGATCGGAGTAAACTGAGACGTGAGAGGAAAAAGCAAAGGAAGGAGTTTGTAATTCAAGGCAAGGAAGACAGAGGTCCATTACATGGCTTATACATTGATGGGAGGAAAGACCAGACACGTTCTATTAAAAGCCATGGTAGCACTCAGTATCCAATTTCTTTTGCGGAAGAACATGTGAGCTTAATAAAAGAACCTGACTCAGAATATCTTGGACATGTGTCACCAAAGGATGGATCTGCAAATGCCATTGAAAAGTCAATCATGGATTTCCTACATGAAAAGGATATATGTACTAAAGATGTCATAGCTGTTGGTTGTGATGGAATTAATGTGAACACTGGCATAAAAGGAGGAACCATTCGGCTATTAGAAGAAACCCTTGACAGACCATTACATTGGTTCATATGTCTGCTTCATGCCAATGAACTACCACTGTGGCATCTTCTTCAGTATGTAGATGGTTCAACAAGTGGACCAAAAGCATTCTCAGGTCCAATAGGTAGAGCTCTAGAAAACTGTGAGAAACTGCCTGTAGTGAAATTTCAACCAGTTGGGATTAATGTAGACCTACCAGATATTGATACAGAGGTGTTAAGTACTGACCAACGATACTTGTATGATATGTGTGAAGCAGTCAAGAGTGGTGTTTGTTCCCAGAATCTAGCATTACGTCAGCCTGGAACTCTCATTCATTCTCGGTGGGTAACAGCAGCAAATCGAATTCTGAGGCTCTATGTTGCTACAAATGAACCTTCAAATAATCTGATGGTTTTAACTGAATACATTATGAGAGTATATGCACCAATATGGTTTAGTATCAAGCTCAAGTCCTCATGCACAGAAGGGCCCAAACACTTGTGGAGTATGATCCAATCATCTCGATATCTGCCCTCAAGACTGAAGGAAATAATTGATCCAGTCATCCAACGCAACGGATATTTTGCACATGCTGAAAACCTACTTCTTTCAATGATTACAGATGAGAGAAAGGATGTCAGATTACTTGGATTCAGACGAATTCTCAAGGCAAGAGAGTCTAGGGCACCATCAGGAACTAAAGTGAGACAGTTTAAAGTTCCAATGATAAATTTTAATGCCACAGAATACTATGATATGATTGATTGGACTGCAAATAGATTTGAGCCTCCAATCACTAAGAGTATTCCAGAAATCTCTCCCAGGCACTTCCTTAAGAATGATGATATACTGCCTATTCCCAGTTTCCCCTGTCATACTCAGGCAGTGGAAAGAACAGTGCGTCTTGTTACAGAAGCATGTCAAGCTGTCTCCTGCAGTGACGAGAGAGACGGATTCATTAGATCTCGGTTGAAATCTCTGTCGGTTATTCCTAAGTACAACACTAAACATGAATACAATATAATGTAAATAAGTTCAAAGTAAGATAAAGTGTGCCCACGGTAGGGTGGTTGGGTGGGCATGGGTGGAACTCGAAATGCAGCCACCTCCTCGTGGTGAGTTCTGGGTGATTTGGATAATATGAAAAGTACAGAAATATTATTCAAATTAGCGAAGAACAGCATATACTGTATGTCTTAGAAAGCATTTTGGTATAAAAAGACAGAAGATAACAAATACCTTTTATCATTCTATTATTTCTATTACACATTTAGTAGTTAAAATATCTTATTTTTCACAATAGTTGTTGACAACAGATACCTGGCGCATTTGGAAGAAATGCGTCTTAATTAGCGTCATAGGGAAGAACTTAAAGCTCAGTGTGCATAGTCCAAATATTATCTTAGAGGAAAATAATTTTAACACAGTATTTGTATCATGAACCCACAACTTTTCCCCACCCAGGCCTTTTGAAAATCGAAAAAAAAGTTTTTTCACTCCACCCTAACGTTCAACCGTTAGTCCATCACCTAATATTTTTCTTTGCCCAATCAATTGTAATACATAGGCCTATGGATATACCATCAGGTATTTGGGTTATTATAAAGACTCCTACGACACCTGTGGACTTTACTGGAAGATGGTTGTGCCAGACTATCGAAGTCTAGTTTTCCTCTGTCTCTCCTAATTTCGTTGAAAGAGGGGTACGTGAGCTTCAGTTTACCATCACGTTACACTGGGTTAAAGAATCCTCGGATATGTACACATAAAACAGTCTTCTCAGTGTTCTTTTCCTGAGTTTGTAAATTTGGTGACAGGAAGCTGTCAGCGCCAGTCAGCACAATCAAACAGCGTCCGAATCGTGAAAACTCAGCACCAAACATCCGCTTACTTACTCTGCATTTTACACAATAGCGTAGGACACTGCTGGTAGAATATTCAGTCCCGACATTTGAGGCGACACTGACCAGTCACACACTACTCTGCTTGGCATCAGGTGAGCAAAACAACGCAAAATACCCTCAGATATTAAACCTTATATATTGAGCCAGGTTTGAGTGTCTCAGCTCAGCAAACCACTTAGCATCCCTTCGTGTATATATATATATATATATACAACAGGGTGAAACTCATTCTCCGAAAGCCATAACTTAAAAAAAAAAAAAAAAAAATATATATATATATATATATATATATATATATATATATATATATATATATATATATATATATTCCCTCGAGAGAGAGACGCAGTGGGAATGTATTACAATACACTGTTAACATGAGAAGGGGCTTAGGTGACGGAATGTGGTCGCTGCACACAAGGAAAAAATACGTTGTGTGTTATTTATTAACTGGAAAGATGTATTTCGGTGCAGTCATAAATACTTGACAATCCAGATGGCAGGTGCACCAAACATCTCGACTAATACTTACTTGTGAATCGACTTACCTGCATCGAAATAGACACGTATACACACCCATTATAAATAATAGTGATTCATGAAGGTACACACATACACACCTGGACGCTACGGCGAAATTTCACTAACCTTTATTGTGTGTGTGTGTGTGTGTGTGTGTGCGCGCAAGCGGAAGACGTATTTAGGAAGAGAAATTAACATAGAAAAATTCCCATATACCAGAGTACATGAGTCTTCCATTCGTTTATAAAAATAAAAAATCTGCAATAGTTACACTTGAAATGCAATGGGTAAGTAGATGCGGGGGGGGGGGGGGAATAATCTGGGGAAGCAAATTGCAAAGAGGAACCGATTAAAGAAGTAAAATAAAAAACTCTGACATGCTGAAGTTTAGTTAGATGGCAGTGTGACGAACAAGTCATGACCTCTATCAGATAACAGCATAGCAAGGGGGAAGGTGTGGAGAGATGGCACAATGAATGTAACTTTGTCTGAGCATTTGCCATAAAAGTATGTGTAAAATGACGCAACGGAGGCAGCATTCCTTCTTTTTGTATGGTAATTTCTGGATTATTAGTTATTCTTCTAGCTTTGTTCTGAATATTTTCCCAGTTGCAACCTCTCTACCTCTACTCCACAAAGGTGACCAATATTCTGACTTAAAGCGCACATGACTCTTGCAAAATATTGCTAACTGCTCATCAATGAGAAAGCTACGGACTCTGTACAAAAATCGAAGTTTCACTGAGGCGGGTTTAACAATTGATCATAAATGAGAGGTCCAACTGAGAATACTGTTAAGCGAAGCACCAATAATTTCTAAACATTTAAAGACAAGAATGCTGGCTGCACTGAAGGTAGAGTAGAAATCAGGCGTTATATGTCTGTTATTAAACTATAAATAATTTTTGTTTTCCTAGCATTAAATGAGACAATATTATTTTGTCCCCAATCACTGATCTCAGAGAAGTCTTGATTGATGGAGATTGCCTTGTTGGGTTTGGAGTTAGAGATATGAATCTTTTTGAATCGGTGGTTAAACGTATGGGAACTGTGAAATTTTGAGTCATTAGCATATGACGGAATGGAATTATAAGTGAGACAAGAGATCATTAATATGAATGGGGAACAGGACTGGACCAACGACAGTAGTATTAACTGAACTGAAATTTGATTATACATCATCTACCTTCATTCTTATCTTTCTGTTGTTGAAGTATGAGGAAATCAATGGAATCAATGGTGATAAGCCGTAGGAAAAGAGTTATGACAACAGGGAGTAGTGCCATACTCTGCAAAAAACTTCAGAATTACTGAGGGCTACTGCAGAGGATTCTCCATGTTAATCAATTGAATGATGGGTTATATTATTAATGACACTGAGTATATCAACAGTGGATGTATCGTAGCTAAAACCATACTGTCTGTTAATAAAAAAGTTGTTGGATTTAAGATGTTTAACTATGTGCTGATTAATGACAATCTCATGTACATTTCCAGTAGATGTGATAACTATGGGTCTGATATATGTAGAATTTGAGGAACTTTCTTTCTCTGGATGGGGATGGATGTTGGTTTCTCCCCATGAATTAGGGAAGTTATCCTGAAAATAGTCGGAACTCTCTATAGAATACAGTCTGAAAGGATGTGTAGTAGGTGACTGGACCAAAGTGATCAATACTGGAACGGAATTTCATTCTTTCCGACAAGGAGAGGGTTTTCACCCCTGCTTGTTTGTTTGTCTTTTAGCAGGATACCTCAAAAACTAAAAGAGAGATTTGAACCAAATTTGGTGGGCAGATAGCCTATGTCCCAGGGAAAAATCATTAACTTTTGGGACAGATCCGGATCGCATTACAGACTGTGGATCCGGAAAACACTTTTTGTGAAACCCTGATCAGTTATGGGAAAACCTAACCAATTATTATGGGTGGTTTGGAAATTACGTTGCCCTTGTCTGAGAGGTGCGTTCCACTGAGTGCACTTCTAATTGAACCTGCAAAAACAACGTGGCTGGGCCAGAATTCCGAAGAAAGACCTGACTAGACCTGAAGTGGTTTTGGTGAGCGTATCTGCAACTAACTGGACTGAAAGCACATAACTGGTCGCCACCGAACGTGACTCTCACCCAATCCTCTTAGCTCGGCTCGTAACATTTTCAGCTTTACTTGGATTCTCTCTCTCTCTCTCTCTCTCTCTCTCTCTCATTTGTTTTCTTTAGTGCACCATTCTTAGGATGGAAAAAAAAAAAAAAGACTCTTTGTCCTTTGTTCGCATATCTAAATAATTATACCCGTAAATGTATGCATTCGATAGACAAGGAACGTCACCGCCAGTGGACTCATCTGGCAAGCGATATGTGTTCAAAATAAATTATGGAAAAATTTTTACGACTGGACGCCCTTCCAAAGTACTGAACAGTGGCTAGTATTAGCCAGACAGGGAAGACGCGTCATTACTCTAGATGGTTATGACTAGCAGAAAGATATCGCCAGAATTTGTTTTTGAAACAAATGGTTGAGTCTGGTAACTAATCTTCAGGGTGACAGTGTCATGGGGAATACAACGCTGTGCTAAAGAACGTCAAAGACTTTTCTTTCTTCATCCTGCGTCTCACTTTTTTTAGTTTTATATTGTTTTAGCTTTTATGTTAAAGAATCTTTTTCCTGCCTTCATTTATTACCTTCGATACGTTGTATTTTTAAGGTACTCTTCCTTTTCTTTCTGTCTTTTTTCTGCTAGAAAATTTTTTCGTCCTTTATTTTTCAGTCATCTGTTTCTTTCTGTTTTCGGTAAACTTCATCAGTACGATGTTGTCTTTGGTAACATATTTTTGTCTGTCCGCAAAGGATTTTATTCGCTTCAGAAAAAATTCAAAGGATTCGAAATAGCGTTTACTAACCGCTTTACATTTGAAGATCCTGTATAAGCTGATTACAATAGTGTGCAATTAGCAAGAATGGAATAACAACAGGTCCTCAGAGATTGCAATACCCACCACCAACAGTTGGTCTAAGCGCCACAAATGTAACTTTATCAGTGACCTTGACTTTTGACCGATCGCCATCAAAATTGGACCATTTCATTCCTGTCTGTATTACCTGACTGTTAACCATTCCATCAAATTAATGCAAATCGGATCAGCATTATTCAAGCTAAACTTGTCCAGTGACCTTAACAATTGACCTATCCCTGTGACCTTCACCTCTGAATGAACTTTCTCAAAATCGCATCTCGTTGCCCTTGACATGCCCTTAACCCTTCCACAATGTTTGGTTTAATTCGAATTAAAATCGCTTAATCTGGCCTCGCCGTTTGATCTTGAACGACCTGCTGCTCTTAAAATAAATAAGTAGGTAAGTAAATAACCCCTTGTCTGATGCCCGGCCCTTCCACTAGGTTTGGGACAAATCAGATCAAGAACTTATTTTTTTCCACGCAGACTAACGAATCAAGTTATGATCTAGTCCGGTGACCGTCTCTTTTGACTGACTTAAAAAAATCTACTCTTCTCGTCCTTGCCTTTCCCTCAAACTTCCCACAATATTTTGTACAAATTTTATATAAACTGCTTATGTTAATTTTGCTAAGTGAAACACTGACCTTTCTCTGTAACCTTGACCTTTGACCCATTTCCCCTAAAAAGTAGGTCAACACCTTGGGTGACCGTCAGCCATTCTAACCAGTTTGGCTAAGATGATTGAGAACTTTGTTGATAATTTACACACACACACACGCACGCACACACACACACACACACACACACACACACACACACACACACACACACACACACACACACACACACACACACACACATGTAAAACACAGTACCCGCTATTGCGTGGCGAATGGTGGTAAGATTATCTGCGGAGTGATATTTTCCTGGGTGATTTAACACTCTGCTAATGATCATCCGAGACTCTTATTTGTCTTACGGCACTTCTCCCTTCTTAGTATTTTTGATTCTTTCATTCACCAAACACTTTTGTGGCGACGACGTCCTTTGGTAATTTCTTCTTGCTATTTTAACTACTGATTAAAGGGTTAACTGCTGCAGTTTGAGAGGCGTTTCTTAAATACGAAACAAAATCGTTTAGTAAGTGAATATATTGCCTTATATCGCAGTGAAAGGATTTTAAAAGTGTTGCCACGTTGAGCGAGGGTCAGAGGACGTGGAAAGAGGGTGACACTTCTTGCCTGGAATCTTTAATCAGAGACTCAGTCTATCTCATTTAAGGCCCTGGACCCCAGCCAGGCCCTATCGCTCACTCTGCTTTTTCTCACACCTTTTCCAGCAAGTTTTATCTCCTCCATTCTTACCAGGTGATGATGGGGCAGGAAGTGATGTGGGAGAAGATGGGGTGCAGTGTGAAGGAGGTGGGATGTGACGACCAGCATAGTCAGGAGGTGATCGGCAGGAGGTGGGTGGAGGAGTTTAGTCTTATGGCTCGTGAGATTCCTGGGAATATTTATCTGTGCTCTGTTCTCCTGAATTTAGAACTTTCCCTTGCACTTGGCTCTCTGCAGTCTTATGCGTTTACACACAGTTATTTACAATTAACTCTAACGTTCAAGTGACACGCAAAGTTAGCATTGTTTGTGTATGAAGTTTATTGTTTGTCTTTTTAGTTAGCTGTTTTCCGGGGAGGGACACTAACCCTCCGCCATCCCTTTTAGTCGCCTTTTACGACAAGCAGGGATACTGAGGGAGTATTCTTGAAAAAAAACCCTACCCTCAGGGGAACTTACACTATATACAGTACATATCTGGGCAAGATTCTGGTTGAAGCGCTACTGAGAAATGTATAAGGACGTTCATCACAAATGGCACAGCTTTGAGTAAGCTTCTAGGAGGGATAGTATTAAGGAATGTGTGTGTGGATGTGGATGTGATAGGAAGCGTTAGGAGGAATACACTGAGGTGGTTTGGCCATGTGAAGAGGATGGAGGGTGAAAGACTGACGAAGAGAGTGTATGTGAGTGAGGTGGAGGGGGGAAGAGGGAGGGGGAGGCCGAGGATGAGATGGAGGGATGGGGTGGAGAGGTATATGAGAGAAGGGGGTGTGAGCTGGAAGCAGGGCGGTGAAATGGCGAGGGACAGGGCGACGTGGAGGCGATTTGTTTGTGGCCACCCCGAATGGGATTGAGGCGTTTAGCAATAGATAGATAGATAGTGTATGAAGTTACAACAGGAAGTGGTAGGCAAACAGTATATATACAGTATGAGGACTCTTTCTATACCTTATTCCAGTTACCACATAGAAACAGTCTCACAGTAAACGTGTCTCTACTAATCCTACCCACTGCCAGGTTTCACCTACCAAGACTGAATAAAACTTTTTAAAGTGTCATCATAATGATAATGTTTATAATAAATACATGTGTTCATGTTATGTTCTCTCTTACATGATTTCCAAGGCTTGCAAGTTTGATGGATGATAATGTGACTTATTTGACACGGCAAACACTGTAATAATAATATTCTCGCCCAAAAGATTTTTGGTCTAACTATAGAACACGAAGTCATTCATTTGTCGCTGGATGTCCAGACAACTGCACCAGCGTCTGCTCCAGTGAAAATCGTGTAATGAAATACGCTGGCCAGAGTCAGCCACATGGCCAGGCCTCGGTAACCTTACCTGGCATGATTCTGACGTCAGATTCGCAGACAAAGCTTCGATTGTTTCCTTGTTGTACCTGTAATTGGCCTTGGCAGGAAGAAAAACAAAGGGAGGTACAGAGTCTTTCCATCTCTACTGTTTCCCAAACTATGAAAAACAGTATTGGTTACAAGAGGAAAATTATGGTAAGTTTGCTGTTTTTTGTTGAAAGAGCAAGAAAGGGGGAGTGCAGAATTTTGCCGAGTAGCCTACCTAGTTCCTCCTTCTACAAAAATAAGTGGAAGTTACTGCCGGGTATCGATCTAAACTATGTTTGAGAATCCCTCCCCAGACAATAATTTCCTTACATGTCTAGGGTTCTATGCTAAGTACTCCAGAATCCAACCCATTTGATGATCTTAATATATATATATATATATATATATATATATATATATATATATATATATATATATATATATATATATGTAATCACTAAGGAACAGGTGCAACGAAACATCAGGTGGAGTACGACATCTCTCCTCTCCAAGTACTTCACTAGTTTCCCATTAGGCCGGTGTCGCACCCCTTTTTATTTTGTTCTCGCATAATTTTGCGTCATGGTGTTGATGTGCATGTGCTACACAGTGTTAGAAATACTCTGAGGTGATTTGGCCATGTGGAGGAAACATAATATGGGAGAGTGGCTAAGACGCCGTAGATGGAGACAACGGGGACAGACCGGAGATGAAGTGGAAGGACTGGGTGGAGAGGTGTATGTTAGTGAGGGTGGTGTGAGTTTGAGGGAGGGTTGCCTGCCGGCAGAGGGCAGGGTGACCTGGGGTGATTTTTTTCGAGGACAAATAGATAGATAAGAAAATACACACATGGATAGACATGTTAATGTTTTTCCGCCGGTCATATTATCTTTGCTTTTTAATTCGACATTTATCTACCTAGTGTCATTCTTCAGCCCTTACATGCTCTGCTTCTTAAAGTATTCTCTCTCTCTCTCTCTCTCTCTCTCTCTCTGTTCACCCATGTTTTGCCAAGTCTCCATTCGTCCACCACGTCTATATCAGTTTCTTAATGTTGCCTCCTCTCCCTCACTGCCAAGGTCTTCAACTAATAATGAGTCTATAGTGTGTGTGTGTGGTGTACATCCTTAACACATTCCTTAATACTGTCCCTCCTAGAAGCTTACTCAAAGCTGTACCATTTGTGATGAACGTCCTTATACATTTCTCAGTAGCGCCTCAACCAGAATCTTGCCCAAATATGTACTGTATATGGTGTAAGTCCTTATTCATTCTTCAGTACCATCCCGACAAGAAATGTTTTTTTTTTTTTTAACAGAAAAGAGGAAGGAAAAACAAATGAATGAAAAAAAAACTAATCCATGCACCAGATTACTGATGTCCTCTGTTCATAAAATATCTGTAACAGTTAGGCTTAAACAGCTGTAGGTTGAAGTTTGGAGGGAAACAACTCTGGGGAAGCGAGTTCCAGAGAGATGCTGTTCAGGGAATGAAAGACTTCCGATATGCAGAAGTTCTTCAATATGGCTGAGTGACATGCCAGTCATGAGAGCTACCAGATGCCCGTGTAGCACGAGGGAAGGCATAGAGAGGTGGCACAATGGACGCAACTTCGTCTGAGCATTTGCCATAAAAATATCTGTAAAATAATGCAAGGGAGGCAACATTCCTTCTTACTTGTAGGGGAGGTACGAGTAGTTTATTTGTAATAGCAGGATTATTAATAATTCTAACAGCTTTGTTCTGAATTTTGTCTAGTTGTTTTAATGCAACCTCTCCACATCCGCTCCACAAGGATGAGTTGTATTCAAGCTGAGAGTGCACATGACTCTTATAAATTATAGCTAACTGCTCATCAGCGAAGAAGTTGCGGACACTGTACAATAATCCAAGTTTTTTATGAGGCGGTTTTAGCAAGTGATCTGACATGAGAGGTCCAGCTAGGGGCATTGTTAAGTAAAACACCGAGAATTTCAATACTTTTGGAGCTATGAATATTCGTACAATTGATGGTAATATACGAATCTGGCAATACCTGTCTATTAGTAAATTGTATATATTTAGTTTTACTAGCATTAAATGAGACAATGTTGTTTTGTCCCCATTCACTGATTGTAGATAAGTCTTGATTTATGGAGATGGCTGTACTAAGTTGAGAGTTAGAGATATCAGACTTTGTAAATGGATGTCTGAGTGTGAATGAACTATGAAGTGTTGAGTCATCTGCATATGAATGATTGGGATTGTGGGTGACAGATAAGAGATCATTAATATCAACCAGGAACAGGGTTGGCGCCAGAACTGATCCCTGTGGCAAGCCATCATTAAGTGAGTGGAAATTGGAATATACATCATCTACTTGTACTCTTATTTTTCTGTCGCTGAGATATGAGGAAATCATAGGGACAAAAACTTCAGTCCTGAGCAAGGGAGTTAAAACAACAGGGAACGGTGCCATACTCTGTCGAAAGCTTTAGAAATATTAAGGGCTACTGCATGAGTTTCTCCATGTAGGTCGATTGATTGATGGATGGTATGAGTTAGGAGAGTGAGTATGACAATGGTGGATCTCTCGTGGCGAAAACCATATTGTCTATCACTAATTAAGTTGTTGGATTAAAGATTTTTAACTATATGGTTATTAATTAAAGTTTCAAATAACTTACCAAGAGATGAAGTGACAGCTATTGGTCTGTAATCAGAGGGGTCAGACGAACTCCCTTTCTTTGGAATTGGGTGGATATTGGCTTCTTCCCATTAATTTGGGAATGAAGAAGTACGTATGCATAGTCTGAATGATTTAGCAAGAACAGAGGCAAGTTCTGGGGAACACTTTTTCAAAACAATTGACGGAATTCCATCTGGGCCTGGGGCTTTGTTGGTAGGTAAATTGTCTAGGATGGATTTTACGTATCTTGTCTGTATCTTAAGTGGAACAATTTCGGGAGAGTCAAGTTCCAGTACTGGGACGTTCTGGCTGGCTTCCGCTATGGTAGAATATCTGGCAAATGTACTGGCAAAGATATCTGCTTTCCCACGCGGGTCATTTGTAATGTTGCCGTCTGAAGATTTTAGTGGGGGAATGGATGATGACTTGTTTAAGTTATTATTGAAAGAACTGAGAGTTGACCAGAATATTCTATTGTCATTAGGGTTGTTAAATACTTTTGATGCTTGATTTTTAAGAAAGTTTGATTTAGCGAGATTTATTACAGCTTTTGCGTGGTTTCTAGCAATTTTAAATTGAGAGCGTGATTCAGATTTTTTAAAATTTTAAGTAAGAGTTGTATGCTAATGACTTCTGGGACATTGCTTTGGCACAGTTGCTACCAAACCATTTCGGAGAGTTCGATCTTTTAGTGACTGTTGACTTGGTATGAATAAATCCATACCAGCTAGTATTAAGTGCTGTAAACGTGTGTGGTGTAGGCCCTTATTCCCTCCTAAACACCATCTCTTCTTGAAGTTTGGACAATGCAGAATAATACCGCCTGATAATAACATGAATTAATATTGATAGGGTCCCTGTACGGACAGATGTAATGGAGATACTAACCACTTCACAACGAGTGGTGTGTCTGCTACTGAATAAACTCGATTACAATACAAACATGTTATTTTACTGAAGGGGTAAGCGTCTCTTGTTATAAATACCTACGTCAGCTACGCAGAATGTGTGATAAGTAAGTTTGTTTGGACTGCTGAATAACATCGACGTGACTAAATTATAACTTTATAAAATGTGTTGAAGTTGTAATGGAACCCACACACCAGTTCTGCTTTAAGAAGCCCATCCAAGTAAAACACAGATAAACATTACAATACTATATGAACGTTTACATAACTCTCTTTTGTGTGTTATTTTAATTCGCACACACACACACACACACACACACACACACACACACACACACACACACACACACACACACACACACACACGCACACTACTTGCGTAATCCACTGCTGCACCCAGAACCTCCCCTCTCTCAACCCGACCACACACCTCATCATAAACCCCGTCATTATGTCCATCAGTATAATTAATGGCCACTTAGTCCTGGCCAGGGAGGGTAAGATAATGACCCACCAGGTGATGCTGTCTCACACTGCCAACATATGGCCACCAGCCACGTCCGCTGCACCAACACAGGCCACTTGTGGCAGATTCTTAGTGGCTGTGACAAGCGTAGTGCATCTAACACCATCTATTACACCCCTGCGTTGCTCTTTCTATCTCTCTTTCTCTCTCTCCAGGCTTGTTACATGTTTGGTGGTGGTCGTGCCAAACCTGATAACATGGAATTCGTGCGGTGACACACACCATTTAAATTTTCTTCGTTTATCGGTGTGATCTTTTGTGTCGCGAAGAAAGTATGCAATTTGCATACAATATTGGTAGGTTTTATTGATTATTTGCGGTTGTTTGCCAGCAAACACTTACTAAGGTGTATGCTGCACAAACACAGTGACATCATCAGTACCGGATTTGCCGCACTGAAAAATTTATATTTGTGGTCGATTGTTTTTTTAAACTGCCTCTGAACTGTCTTTTTTTTTTTTTTTTTTTTTTTTTTTTGGGGGGGGGGAAAGTTGCTAAATCTTATACGTAAGATACAAGCGAGTTGGAATGGTTGCAGTCTTGAATCATTATTCAGTATGCATGTTGTATATATTCTGCGTCTGTACATCAAAAGCTATGTGGGCCGTGCATTGGTAACTATTGTAAATAATGTTTGAGAGGCTGAACCAAATTAGTTATTAGCAACATGGAGGGACATCACCTCTAAAGCGTGTTGGTATTTGGAGGGGGAGTTGCATGCAACGTCCTCACCTTTTTCCTAGCACCGTAATAGGAAATGCCATCAGTTGCCTTCACTGTGCAGACCTCTTTCTCCTCCTTCCACTTTGGGCAATACCCTGAGGAAATGGAATGAACACCCTTGCAGTGAAAACAATTTACATTATCTTATGTGGAGTGTTCAGCATCATGATCCTGAGGTGTACACCTGCCATACACTGATTGGGAAGCCCGACAAGACCTGTCATTATGTTCATAATGTTGACATCTTCAATTACGACCAGAGCTGGGAATATACGGCCTTATATTTACAATTTTGTAACCAATATTGACATGTGCAGAGAAAGACTCCGCCGAAAGTCAAGGTAATGGTCGCTATCATCGTCCTTTATTCATCCGAGAATCTAGTTATAAATCTGGCATTAGTTACATCTTGCTGAGCAGGTTCATGTGTGATGTCATCCTCTTCCATAGCCATAAAGTTCCACTGGTGATAACACCCATGCAGGAATTCATGGAATTTTGGATCATCTTTTCGCAATCATAACAGCGAAACTTGCAAAGTTTATGCAAGTCCTTAACGGGGGACGCTTTGATTTTTTTTTAGAAGGTCTCCACTTGCAAGTTTATAACTTGTTCCATCTCATTAGCACAGCGTCGTGGTGTGGATGTGGATATGATAAACTGCGTTAAGAGAAACACACTGAGGTGGTTTGGCCATGTGGAGAGGATGGAGAGCTAGAGACTGTCGAGTAGAGTGTATGTGAGTGAGGTGGAGGGGGGAGGTAGAGGGAGGGGGGGGCCAAGGATGAGATGGAGGGATGGAGTGGAGAAGTATATGAGTGAGGGGCGTGTGAGCTGGGAGCTGGGCAGTGAAATGGCGGGGGACAGGGCGACATGTAGGAGATTTGTTTGTAGCCACCCCTTACGGGAATGCGGCGTCTGACAATAGATAAATAGATAGAATTTGTGACTTTGACCTTTACAATACTATTTTCATTAAAACAGGAGGCTTACTCTCTCGATTATCTTAGGCCATTAACTGGGTAAAGTCGGAACAGTTGTTATGGACTATTTCGTTAATAATCACAAATTCACCTCGATTTTTGACATTACTCTGTGTACCTTGACATATGACTGATTTTCATCAAAACTGAAGTATTTCATTCCCAGATGATTCTTAACCCCTCAAAATTCATTAAAGACTGGCCAAGTTGACTTTGCTAGGTCAGTGTTTGACCCAACCCTATGATTCTGACCTTAGACTTGTTCTGAAAAACTAGATTTCCTCATTAGCTGACCTACAACCCATCCACCTGTTTGATTAAATCTGATTAAAAGTTGTTTCAATTATATCATTAACACACACACACACACACACACACACACACACACACACACACACGGGGCCCCAATCTAGCTTCGAGGGTTGGAAATGTAAAATTACGTCAATTTGATCTAAAATTGACATGTGTCTCTCGCTATTTTGCAGTTCAATTTCTTTCCTGTTTTTGATCCATCAATCTCCAACTCCGTCATTCAGTGCCTTCTTTTCTTCTTTTATTTGTTTCTTTCTCTGTCCCTTTTTCTTCCCTTTTCTCTCTTTCCTTTCTTTTCTTATTGTTCGTTTCTAGTTTCCTTTCTGTCTTCACTGTATCACAGCAATAAAACAACAAAGGATATAGCGGCCAGGGTGATGTAAGACAGAGAACCATGAGATGCTAACAAAAGTGTTTAGAATCCAACCCTATTTAGATAATAATTATATGTTGTTCATTTTTCATCTTTCTCATTTTTTCTTTCATTTTTTCCGGTCACATTCTATATTCTTCTCTTTAGCTTCCTTCCGTTCTTTCGAGTTTTTTTTTTTTTTTATCTTCTTTCTGTGTCCTATATATCCTGATTTTCTTGCTTTGTTACCTCTTGATATTCTTTTTTTCTCCATTTACTCTAAGTTTCATCGCTCTCTCATTCTTACTTCTCTGTTATGTCTCCCATTCCTTGGCAGGTTTTTTACTTGTTCTTTAAATCTTTTTTTCTTATACTTCTTTCCTGCTGTGCTTTTGTTTCTTAATGTCAATCTTTCCTCCGTTTCACTTTCCCTTTCTTCAGTCCAACTTTCTCCATTATATTAGAGCATCACAAACTACAAAATGCTAGGTGGCGAGATGATGTAAGCCTTTCATTATATAAACCTACTGCATATCATCATCATCATCATCATCATCATCATCATCATCATTATCATCGCCGTCGTCGTCGTCATTACCCATGCAATTAGCATTATACTCGTCATTTGTAACATACAACACTATCACCATCACAATCATCATATCCATTAACATCATAGTAAGCTACTGTATATCAACACTACCATCACCACCAGCAGCAACATCACCATCACCATTATCATCATCATTATTCAAACAAATACACTATTCTCCTCAGTTGTAACCTGGGTCACAGTCGTCATAATCATATCCATGACCACCATCGTCATTATCACTGCTGTTACCAGCGCTAGGTACGTTAGATCACAGCCACCACTATATTACAGCATCACAAGCTGCAAGAGAGGTAGGAGGCGAGATGAAGTAAGGTGCAGCGGCCTGGGACTCTACTACACCTGGACTGAGTTCAAACCTTCACCTTAGTCTATGTGAGTCTCCTTTTGTTTATTTCCCTCTTCTTTTCTTTTATCTGTGTGTGTGTGTGTGTGTGTTTCCCTTTTTCTGTCTTTCATTCTTATATCTCGCTTTTTTCCTTTTCATTCCACTCTTCTTACTTTTTCCTTTCTCTTTTACATTTTCATTCCCTTTTATTTGGGGAGTATACTTCTTCCGTTTCCTACACACTGCTCTTTTAATTTCCCGTCTTCTCACTTTTTTTTCCCATATTTTCTTTTTTTCCTCATCACTCGTTCTCTTTCGTCCTTGCTTTCTCCACTAACACCATAAACAACAAGAGAGGTAAGAGGCAAAATGAAGTAAGGTGGAGCGGCCTGTAACTCCACAACACCTGTACTAACTTAACAGGTTTACTGTTTATAGGTTACTCTATTTATGTTCTTTCTCCCTGTTCCTTTCCTTTTCTTTCATGTCATGCTTTGTTTCTTTTTCGTTCTTCTTATCTTTCTGTTTCCTTCATTCTTTCCCTTTCTTCTTTTGTTTGTCATGTCTCTTGCCTTTTTTCTTCCTGGTTTTCATTTATTTTCTTTTTTCTTGTCTTGCCCCCTTCTTTTGTCTTCTTTCTCTTCTTTCTCCTTTCTTTCTTTCTTCATTATACAGTATACTGCAGCAACAATTGATCACGGGAAGTAGAAGCCAACGTGAAGTAAGGTGTAGTGGCCTGGCACTCAAATATAGGTGTCTGGAGTTCCACCCTAAACTGGATGCTCCTTTATTGGTCCATCTTTCTCATTTCCCTTTTTCTTTCTCCTTTCTGTTTTCGTTCATACTACTTTTCATTCCTATTCTCTTTTGGTTCTTTCGCCTTTTCTTTACATTTTGTTTTCTCCTCGACTCAGGTGTGCATCCAGCCCTTGTGGGTTGGTGGGTACAATGAGTACCAAGGGTAACACCTAGTGAAGGTAACTGTGGTAACCTGGATGATGCAGTGGCCTTGTATCCCAGGATATTGGGTGAATAACCCGCCACAGGCTCAAAGGCCTATGTTACCGAGATAAACACCGCGGTTAAGCGCCTCATGACGTCTGCTCCCACCTTTACCTTTTATCTTTACCTTTATTCTCCTTTGTACCTCCGTTGTATTCCTTTCTCTCTTATATATTCTTTTCGTCTTTTAGTTTTTTTTTTTTTTTATCTTAATCATACTTTTTCATTTACTTTCTTTTTTGTAATTTCTTTCCCCTGGTGAATGTGAGTACGTTTAAGTACTTGCGTAGTGTGATGAGTAAGGATGGAAGTTTGGAGGGTGAAGTGCTTGAATGGGTACAACAAGGAAGAAAGGTTGCTGGTTCCTTGAAAGCAGTTATAAGAAACAGGGAAGTGAGCATGGAAGTGAAAAAGTTACTACATGGCAATATTGTGATACCAACTCTAACGTATGGAAGTGAAGCTTGGACGTTGTTGGAAGGACACAAGTCAAGAGTGAGAGCAGTGGAAATGAGTTATTTGAGAGGAGCCTGTGGAGGCACATGGAGAGACAGACTGACAAATGAGGATGTGAAGGAACGTTGTGGTGTGGATGTGGATGTGATAGGAAGCGTTAGGAAAACACATTGAGGTGGTTTGGCCATGTGGAGAGGATGGAGAGTGAGAGACTGACGAGGAGAGTGTATGTGAGTGAGGTGGAGGGGGAGAAGAGGGAGGGGGAGGCCGAGGATGAGATGGAGGGATGGAGTGGAGAGGTATATGAGAGAGGGATGTGTGAGTTGGGAGCAGGGCAGTGAAATGGCGGGGGACAGGGTAACGTGGAGGCGATTTGTCTGTGGCCACCCCGTATGGGATTAAGGCGTCTGGCAATAGATAAATTGACTTTCTCCTGGTTGCCCACTTTTTTCCATTACATTACAGAATCACAAGTTAAAGGAACTGGTAGGTGGTGATGGTGACCATCATCCATTCACCTGATGTAGTGCTGCCTACTTTTTCCGTCCCCTTTCTCATTCTATCTCTGTCTGCCCTTCTCTCTTCCTACTTCTCTCTTTCCTTCCTGTCACTATTTAGTGCTCTTCTCGCCAACTGAGGTGACTCAGCACTGAGTAACAAGCCTAGTGGTTTCATGTAACTCGGGAAACTCTTGACAGAGCTGGGTGGTAACCATATAAGCAAACAATGAGGTGATGTGGAACCTGCTATGGTGTCCCTGCCAACTGGGTGGACAAACGCAAATGCGGTGTCCACCAAGTTTCCACACTTCCCTGTGGCTCGCTGTGGCGAGGTGCTGCCCTCTGCAAGGGAACGTCGGTTCACTGCGTGGGATGGCCCTGCAGGGGTGATTGCCTGCGGTTGATGGGTCTGCCCGGCTAAACAGCCTGGGGTTGATCAACAACAAGTTACAAGAGAGGTGGAAGGTGGGGGAAAGTAAGGAGATAAGCCTGGACAAAGTCGAATGGCCTGGGTCTCTACACAGGAGGCCAGGAGTTCAGTGGTGTCTGCACGCCTCCTTTTTTGTCATTATTATCTTCCTCACCACCACCACCATCATCACCACCACCACCATCATCATCATCATCATCATCATCATCATCATGAAAGCCAACTCACTTCACTATTTAACAACACCAACACCATCACCATTATCGATGTGTAGATCTAGGATCTTCCATCATCGTCATCACAGTCAACATCATCATCACAATCATCATCATCATCATCATCAAAGCCAACCCATATCACTAAAGAACAACACTAACACCAACGCTATTATTGGTTTTGTAGAAACAAGCTTTACATAATATCATAATCATCATCAGCATCGTCATCACCTCCATTTTCCGTATAATCATGATTTTCACCACCACTAATAAGCAACAACCAGTATCACTACCGCTACCACAGTCATCATTATCATCATCATCATCATCATCGTCATCGTCATTTTCTTTCTCCTCAGCTGTCGTTTCTCTGCATTATAGTACATCATCACAAGGTACAAGAGAGGTGGGAGGGGATATGAAGTAAGGTGCAGCGGCCTGGCACTCCACTACACCTGGACTGAGTTACAACCTCCATTCATTTATTAATTTTATTTTTACTTAAACATTATTTCCCTTATGTTTCTTTTTATATTATCTATGTATATACCTTTTGCATTTATAAATAGGTTTCTTTTTCCACTGTTGTTTTTTTTTCCCTCTTGTATTTATTTCTTCTTATAGCCATTTTTTTAATTGCTTTCCCCATTATCAACTTAAATTTTTTCTTTCAATTATTTACTTTTTAAATATTTTTTTCTTTCCTTTCTGGTGTCTCTCCCCATTATATTATAACACAAGCTACACGAGAAACAGGATTAGCTTTTGTTATCATTGTCGTTCAGGTTTATCTCTAGTATTTAGAAGGCACATACTTATCATAAATGATATCATTGCTTTAATTTGTATCTATATATTCCGGCATTTTACAAATCAATGAGGTGCCTTGGTAGGAAATACAAAGTCAATTTGGTGCACATTCAAACACAACGGAAAAACACCAATCACCGCCCGAGTGCATCGCGCAGTGTTACCAAATCCACCTGTCCTCGGCTGGCAAAATCAGTGCATCAGACTCCGTGGAACCGAGTATAGTGCCAAATTGTAGAGTCCTTTGTTAGAGATAGAGAGTTAATAATTTTAGGCTATGTGAAACTGACATAACATAGCAAGATATCCAGTGTTAATCTCTTGTTCTAGCTCTGCCATCAAGAATGAGAGATGGCAATTTCGGCCACTTTTGGGTAGACAGAGTATTGCACCATATTCTAGTCTTTATCTCTTGTTATAGCTCAGCAACCAAGATGGAGAGATGGCGTTTTTAGGTCAAGTTAAAATGGGCAGAGTATTAAAGCATTATAAACACCCAGGGAGGCAGGAGGCGATATGGAGATAGGTAGAGCGGCCTGGCACTACTATACCTGTCTACACTTCCACATCATACCTTTACACATCCTGTTTAACCGTTTTTTTTTTTCTTTCGTCGAAATGATTCTTCCTTTGCTTTTGAATTACACTATCTCATTTTCTTTTTTTATTTCCCTTTTTCATAGTTTCTTCTTTAGTTCTTTCTCTTTTACCTTAGCCATGTCCTTCCTGCTCGTTTCCTTTCTTTCACCATTCTTTTTCTCTTTTTCTTTCAACCTTCTTTGGGTCCCGTTATTTATCTTTCTTGTCGATATTACAGCAGCACAAGGTACATGAGGTAGAAGGCGAGATGAAGCAAGTTGGAGTGGCCTGGGACACTGCTACAGGTGTACTCAGATAACACCTGTACCATTTATACCTCCTTTTATTTTTTACCCATTACTTTCCTTCAACATTTCACATTTTGTATTATTCTCGTTTTTCCGTTACTCCTGTTTTCTCGTTTCCTGTTTTCGCCTTTCTTTCCTGTTTGCACTTCTCTTTCTTCACTATATTACAACAGTACAGCAATAAGTGAAGCAGGAGCCAAGCTGAAGTTAGGTGGAGTGACGGCGACACAAAGGAAGGTGTCTGGAGTTCCACGCCATTCACTTATGGCTCCTTTTTTTACACCCGCGTCTAGGGGAATTTTGCACCCGCGTCTAGCGGAGCAAGAGTGGGTGTTATGCTTTTAGTATTTAGTAATGTGTGTGTGTGTGTGTGTGTGTGTGTGTGTGTGTGTGTGTTAAGCAGTTTTACCCAATTTTAACCAAACTTGATGAAAGCTGGAGAAGGAAGGAAGAAATAATACAGAACCAACATCAAATCATAAAATGGCTTTTATGGTAACCGTATTAAGGAAGAAAGAAACAGCGACAACAATAATGCAAGACGTGAAGAGCTGAAAGAAAATTGATAATGGAAAGCGTGGAGTGAGAGCCCATATACTAACCTACATTTTTTTTTTTTTTTTCATTAACAATAAGTCAAACATAAGATCACGGTACTGGGACAAAAGTTGATCTACTAAAGTCATCTTAAACTTTTGATTTAGCTCAATCAAACTTTGGGAAAATATTGAGGGTAAGATTGCGATGAGGTAATGTGATTTTGAGAAATATTGCTCAAAGGTCAATGTTATATGGCAAGGTCAGAGTTCAACTTATATATATTGGCTAACAAAATAACTCCAACAATTTTCATCCGACCGGAAACTTAGCGGAAATGTTGAGGGTCGTCCAAGGTGTAGAATTATTATTATTATTATTATTATTATTATTTTTAGAACAATAGTACAAAGGCGAAAGTCAAAGGTCAAGATCAACATAGTTTCCAACCAGTTTACAAGAAACTTTTGGAAAGGGTTGAGTCAGGGAAGAACAAAGAGATTAATCTTTGAGAACATCCAGTACAATGATAAGGTCACGAGAAGGTCAACACGACCTGTGTGAGTGCTAACCAAATAGCTTACAGTTTTCATCCGATTTAAGCTAAATTTGCTGGAAGGGATGAGGGTCAGCCAAGGATGCCATTTTTTTTTTTTTTTTTTTTTAAATATTGGACAATATGTTAATGTCAAGGACAGCTTCAAATGAAACAGTTTTCAACCGCTTTGCAGCAAACTTTGAGACAGGGTAAAGGTAATGGAAGAAGAAACAGATTCAGTTTTGAGGTCAGTCAAAGGTCAAGATCACAAGGCAAGGTCAAATTTCGATCGATGTGTCCGTGTGTGAACAACTTAAGCATACTAACCGCGATCTGATTTCGACCAAACTTGGTGGATGAGATGAGGACTACCCAAGAGTGTGGCCCATTGTTTTTGTGAGTGATAGGCCAAAGGTCAAAGTCCCACGACATGGTCAACGTAGCGTTTATATGATGCAGATAATAACTGTCTAAGGGTCTGGGTATGTATCTGTGTGGCGTATTTCATCTCGGTTAGGTAATAGCTTCTCATCTTAACACTCTGGCACCTGTGACAGACTCTTAGTTGAATAAAATTGTCGGTATTGGCTGGAACGGATTACTGGAGCTGTTTCGGTTATGAGCGGGTTAATGGTGAAGATGTTAATAGTGTTGTCATTACTGTAATATATACAGGACAGGTGCAGAAAGTGTGGCGCAGAAGAGCTCTGATGATATCCCAAGGGAGGTAAACTGCTCGTATTATTCCAAGGAGATTATTCTTCATGCACCTTAATCATTATTAGCAATACGACATGGAAACACCACCAGCAAGCAATATATCATTATCCTATTTTCACATTTTTCACATGATTTTTTTTAATGCCAACAACGGAATGTCAGAAGCATGAATTATAAAAACATGAATATTATTCTATACTCTTACTATTCATCTAATAACAATGCTGACCAGGAAATGTCCCAGTCATGGCATGGGAGGCATCCTCATGAAAGCAGGTTGACCAAAATGGGGTGGAAGCATCGGACATTTTGGTATAGCCATCGCCTGTGGCGTTGGATTGTCCAGCGTGAGTGTGTACCCACACTGTGGAGAGAGAGAGAGAGAGAGAGAGAGAGAGAGAGAGAGAGAGAGAGAGAGAGTATTAAGAGCTAGACTAAGTGTGTTAGTGTGAATGAGAGTGAGTGTGTGTGTGTGTGTGTGTGTGTGTGTGTGTGTGTGTGTGTGTGTGTGTGTGATAATGAGTTTGAGGGTGAGTGTCGGAGTGAATGAGAGTGAGTGTGACTGTGAGTATGAGTGTGTGAATGTGATGTAAGTCTGGGTATGAAAGTGAGTTTGAATGTGAGACTGAAAGTGAGAGTGAGTGATAATGAGTTCGTGAGTGTCAAAGTGAGTGAGAATGACTGTGAATTGAAATGTGTGTGAGTGTGAACGTAGGTGTGGCTGTGAGTGTGTGTATGTGTGTGTGAGAGAGAGAGAGAGAGAGAGAGAGAGAGAGTATAGTAGTAGGTGAAGGCCGCTTGCCACAAGGAAGGATGGAAGCCTGGCTCTCGGTGGCTGCAGCAGGTTCCATCCTTCCTGGTTCTGTCCAGTTAACCCCTGGAGTACCACAGGTTTTTCTGGAGTTCAGTTTTGTGGTGTGCTGGAAGCTGAAATACACTGAACATCGTCCTGGGGTTATACCAGCCACCATGGGGTTAAATATTGGCCTAATCCTGAATATGTTGCCATGGCCAGGAACCAATACTAGAGTTGTCCCACCATGAGAGGGTTACATATTGGCCTCCTTCTGCATATGTTGTCATGGCCAGGAACCAATACTAGAGTTGTCCCACCATGAGAGAGAGGGTTAAATATTGGCCTCCTCCTGCATACTCGTTACATTTAGTGGTTGTGATGGCCAGTGACTTGCTTGCTCTGACTTTGTGTTGATATTTATACCTATGAGACAGACCAAGGACAAGATGGAGGGGCGCTGTGGGGGAGTATGTGAGGGCACGTGGCATGTCGCATTTGAGGCGGTGTCTTTAATTAACAGGGACACAAAATATAACAGGAAATTTTGGCTTCATCACCTCTTGGACAGGAAGAGACAGAGACAGATGGACAGATAGATATAGATATATGAACAGAGAGTGAGAGAGAGAGAGAGAGAGAGAGAGAGTGAGAGAGGTTGGCATATATATATATATATATATATATATATATATATATATTGTTACATAGCCTATGATTTCATCATCCTTCGTGTAATTCTAACGTAGAGTATGCTGCATGTTGGATCACGAGCGTGTTCTACCTCAGTCCCCCCTTCTACCGTTATAGTAGAGTAAGTCGTTCTTTCTGTTGTTCAGAGCAGGATTGTCAACTCTTTGTCCCCTATAGCTTCATTTGCACGTCCTTCTTACAAGTTGTATCAAGCTCTGCCGGCCCCTATATAATGAGCTCAGTCTCTGCATTATTGCCACTTAGATCTACTCCTCATTTTGTTCACATCTCTGTCCTCCCCTGTACAGTTGTTGTTGTTGTTGTGGGTGCTCAGGAAGTCTCCAACCATCTAGCAGCTGTGTAATTTGAGTATGAGTGTTGTTACATCTTTTCTTGTGCTGTGTAGCATAGGGTGTTAATTCTTGGGCCTAGTGAGGTTTCTGTGATTCATGTGTTTTGGGTGTCAGCCCTTATTGATAATATTTTGTATCTATAATAATATATCTTGCATTCACTGAGTATTATCTGGTATTTTCATTTTATCAGGGCTGACTTAGATAAATTTATTCTTGCTAATTTCGTTGTTAATAGAGGCTGTTGCAGTTGACCATATATTTGACCTGTTTTTTGCCATTGCATTATCCTTATGAGTCCTGAATGTTTTGTTGTTAGTGTGAGCATTAAACTTTAACTTGTAATTTTACCTAACTCTTTTGTTTTGAACCTGGAACTTTACGGGAGGCAAAGAAAAGGAAGGAAAATAAAAACAATGAATGAAGACGAAGAGAGAAAATAGTCAGAGAAATGACAGAAAATAGTGGAATAAAGGCTGGAGGAATAGAGAGAGGAAGTGAGGCAAAGAGGAAAATAGAAGAGGAAGATAATGAGGTGACTAGTGATTTTTAGTATTCTCACTTAAAGTGTACATTATCTTTCTCTGTTCCGTAACATAAATTTGGCGACCTCTTATCAGGATATTCAGGGTATTATCATAAGGATATTGCTTGATATTTTGTGACTATGATTTATTCATGATGTCTACTATTACTACGCTTGATGAAGCCAAAGATTTTTTGTCAAATGTGCAAACAGTGTGTGATGTAGAAAACAGAACAAAGAATGAACTTAAGCTTGTTGCTCAACAATTGGGAATTGCTGTTCGCTCTCATCATTCTAAAGATCAAATTGTTGACATGATTAATGCAAGCTTGTTTAATGTAACTCCTCCCAATGACCAAACGCAGATTGAATTAGCTAAGTTACAGCTAGCCCTGCAGGAGGCTCGTGCTAAGGAGGCTGAATTTCAGGCAAATGCTAAGGAGGCTGAGTTTCAGGCTCGTGCTAAGGAGGCTGAGTTTCAGGCACAAGTTGAACTTGCTAGGATTCAGGCAGACCATGAGTATCGCATGAAACAAGGTGGAACTGGATCATCTAGCTCTGATGATTTTGATGTGGCGAAAAATTTTAAACTTGTCCCTCCTTTTAATGAATCTGATTTAACAAAGTATTTTCAGTTGTTTGAGAGGGTAGCAACAGGTTTTAATTGGCCTAAGGAGTATTGGCCAGCACTCCTTCAAACTGTTCTCACCGGTAAAGCTCAAGTAACTTATGGATCTTTGCCTCAGGATCAATCTGATAATTATGATGTCGTTAAGAGCTTGATTCTTAAGGCCTATGAGCCTGTTCCTGAAGCCTATAGAGTAAAATTTAGGACAACTTATAAGCAAGATAAGTAATCCCATGTTGAGTATGCAAAAATCAAAGAAGATCTGTTAGAGTAGTGGTTAAATTCTAAGAATGTGGGTTCTGATTTTGACAAATTTAAGCAGATGATTTTGCTGGAGGACTTCAAAAGGTGTATTAATAAAGATGTAAGCCTTTATCTTGATGAGAGAAGAATAGATAATTTGTCTGATGCTGCAGTTTTAGCTGATGAATATGTTCTCACTCACAAGAGATATTCTAGAGAAAAAGGGAAAGCTGAGAGTAAGTACGTTGCCTCTACTCCAGAGTACAGGTAACAGGAAAGAGAATAAAGATGATGTTTCTCAGGAAGTAAATACCAGCTTCACCTCTAGATTTCAGAAAAGTAAATGTACTTATTGTAGTAAGCTTGGTCATACTACGAAGAAATGTTTCAGGAGACAGCGTGATGTGAACAAAAAGGAGTCTTTAAATATTCAGTCAATTGGTCTAGTGTCCACCCTTGAGAGTTCCCAGAACTCTTTAACTGAGTTAACTGAACCTGCTTTGAGGGGTAAATTAAATTCTCATGATGGAGCTCCTCTTTTGAGCAGTAACGTGGGTGACACTCTCAAGAGTTCATGTGCTGATTTCCTGTCTGATGGTTTTGTCTGTCCTCTGGAGAGTAATGACAGGAAATCAGTTCAAATATATCGTGATGCAGGTTCTTGCCAATCCCTTATGCTGACCAGTGTTCTAGGCTCTAATGTTAATTCCTCTGATGAAACTGTAATCTTACAAGGTGTAGGGAATAATTACTTCTCTGTCCCTCTGTGCAGAGTGAATTTTAAGTCTGGTTTTGTTAATGGTTCCGTTATGGTTGGGTTGGTTGAGACACTCCCAATGTCAGGTGTAACTTTCTTACTTGGAAATGATATTGGTGGAAGTCAAGTGTGTCCAGTTCCTCAGTTGTCTAGTGAGCCAGTGGCTGCGGCCCAGGATTGTGATGTCCCTGATGTGTTCCCTGCATGTGCTGTCACTAGGGCTAAGTCTAAAGTTACTGGTGACTTAGAGGATAATGATGATGATGATGTTATCCTAGCTGACACTTTTCTTGCTAATTTGGACCACTCACCAGATGAGGCAGTACCCCGTAGTGTTGATAATTTGTCTTGTCAAGAGTTGGTTGAGTTGCAGGTTGCTGACCCTGAGTTGAAAGGTCTAGCTAACTCTGCTTGCAGTGAGGAAGAGTCAGCTGGTGCTTCTACTTGTTATTGTATAAAGACAGGAGTACTTATGAGGAAGTGGAGACCCCCAACAGCATCAGCCGACTGTGAATGGGAGGTTGTACATCAAACTGTCATCCCTCGCGTTTGTAGGCAGGATATCATGAGAGTGGCTCGTGATTCCAGTTTGGCAGGACACCTTGGAGTGAGGAAGACTGTGGCACGCATTTTGAAACACTTCTACTGGCCAGGTATCTTCAGGGATGCTTCCTGGTATTGTAAGTCTTGTCACACCTGTCAAGTTGTGGGGAAGTGTAATCAGACCGAAAAGGTTGCACCTCTAGTTCCCACTCCTCCTTTTGAGGCGCCATTCACCCGTGTGTTGGTGGATATTGTGGGCCCTCTTCCTAAGACTTCTTCAGGATTTTCTTATGCGTTGACCCTGATTGATATGGCTACTCGTTATCCTGAAGCCATTCCACTTAGAAATATCTCAGGAAAGAACGTGGTTAAGGAAATGCTAGGGTTCTTCACAAAGTTTGGTCTGCCCAAGGAGGTACAGTCAGACCGGGGAAGTAATTTCATGTCAAATGTTTTCAAGCAGTCTCTGAAAGTGTTGGGCATCACACAGATCACGTCTTCAGCTTACCATCCCCAGACACAAGGAGCGTTGGAGAGATATCATCAAACACTCAAATCGATGCTCAAGAAATACAGTTTGGAACATCAGAAAGACTGGGATAAAGGTCTTCCATTCGTTGTATTTGCCGCAAGAGAATCTCCAAATGAATCACTGGGCTTCTCACCTTTTGAACTACTGTTTGGCCATGAAGTAAGAGGACCCCTTAAGTTACTCAAGGAATGCTGGCTGTCGGAGGAAGATGACGTCAACCTGCTGGAGTATGTGATGAAGTTCAAAGAACAGGTGTCCACTGCTTTACAGCTGGTGAGAGAGAATTTAGGAGCTGCTCAGGAGAAGATGACAACTTGGTATGATAAGAAGTCCAGGTTACGCCACTTTCAGCCAGGAGATCAGGTTTTGATTCTGCTACCAGTGCATGGGCAACCTCTTCAAGCCAAGTTTAGTGGTCCTTATTTCGTGGAGAAGAAACTCAGTGATGTCAACTATGTCATCGCAACACCAGATCGCAGAAAGAACAAGCAACTTTGTCACATCAACATGCTAAAGTTATATCACAGGCGGGACGAAAATAACCCAGTCTGCACTGTAGCTGTTCCACCCGAGTCTGCAAGTGAAGCTCTCCCATGCAGTATGTGCCTGAGTGATAGTTTGGGGAAGAATCCTGATATCATGAATGATCTCCAGACTAAGCTTTCTCATCTAGCTCCCGAGGAAAGGCAGGAGTTTTCGGCATTACTGCAGGAGTACCCGCAAGTGTTCCGTGCTACTCCAGGAAGAACCACTGTGTTGATGCATGATGTCGATGTTGGAGACGCAAAGCCAATTAAATTGCCTCCTTACCGTGTGAACCCAGTAAAAGTTCCTCTCATCCAGAAGGAGCTTGGCTACCTGTTGGACCACAAGATGATTGAGCCCTGTCAGAGCGAGTGGAGTTCTCCTGTCACTCTGGTCCCTAAGCCAGGGGGGTCACAGCGGCTTTGCATTGACTACAGACGTGTTAATCAGATAACCAAAACAGACACTTACCCTCTCCCTCGTGTGGAAGATTGCATAGACAAGATCGGAAAGGCTAGGTACATAAGTAAGTTTGATTTGTTAAAGGGAAACTGGCAAGTACCTATGACTGAACGTGCTAGGGAGATCTCATGTTTTGTAACACTAGGAAAGACTTTTGCATGTTCTGTAATGCCATATGGTATGAAGAATGCACCAGCCACTTTTCAGAAGCTCATGAATGTTGTAACAGAGGGTTTGGCAGGGTGTGTTGTTTATATTGATGATGTATTAATCTTCAGTGACAACTGGAAAGATCACCTATGCCATGTCAGTAAATTTCTTGAGCGTTTGGTTCAGGCTAATCTTGTAGCTAATTTATCAAAGTGTGAGTTTGGTCAAGCTAAAGTTCAGTACCTTGGGTATGTGATTGGTGATGGACATGTTGCACCACCAGGAGCTAAGGTTCAGGTTATAAGTGATCTTCCCAGACCTAAAAGTAGGAAAGAGCTACAAAGATTTTTGGGAATGGTAGGTTATTACAGGAGATTTGTTCTTAACTTTTCAATTCTTGTATCACCACTTACAGACCTACTGAAAAAGGGAGTTAAATTTGTCTGGACCGATAACTGTGAATCCTCTTTCAATAAACTTAAAGCTATCCTATTAAGTCAGCCAGTGCTCGCTACTCCAAATTTTGCTAAGCCTTTTAAGATGGCTGTTGATGCAAGTGATACAGGAGCTGGGGCTGTTTTGCTGCAAGAGAATGATCAGGGTATTGAACACCCTGTATCTTATTACAGTAAGAAGTTCACTCCACCTCAAAAGAACTACTCAACTATTGAGAAAGAGCTTTTGGCCTTGATTTTGGGTTTACAGCATTTTTCATTTTATTTGTGTTCTGGTTTTGACCCCATAGTCATTTATACCGATCATAACCCACTGAAATTCCTTAGTAAGTTTAAAGATAAAAATCAGAGATTGACAAGATGGAGTCTACTTCTTCAGGAGTATTCATTAGACCTTCAACATGTCAAGGGGAAAGAAAATGTTATTGCAGATTGCTTATCTAGACTTTAGACAGATTGTTTTAGAGTAATAAGAAATTTCCTTTGTAAATTTCTTTTTTCTTTGTGGGGAGGTGTTACATAGTCTATGATTTCATCATCCTTTGTGTAATTCTAACGTACAGTATGCTGCATGTTGGATCACGAGCGTGTTCTACCTCAGTCCCCCCTTCTACCGTTATAGTAGAGTAAGTCGTTCTTTCTGTTGTTCAGAGCAGGATTGTCAACTCTTTGTCCCCTATAGCTTCATTTGCGCGTCCTTCTTACAATTTGTATCAAGCTCTGCCGGCCCCTATATAATGAGCTCAGTCTCTGCATTATTGCCACTTAGATCTACTCCTCATTTTGTTCACATCTCTGTCCTCCCCTGTACAGTTGTTGTTGTGGTGCTCAGGAAGACTCCAACCATCTAGCAGCTGTGTAATTTGAGTAGGAGTGTTTTTACATTTTTTCTTGTGCTGTGTAGCGTAGGGTGTTAATTTTTGGGCCTATTGATGTTTCTGTGATTCATGTGTTTAGGGTGTCAGCCCTTAATGATAATATTTTGTATCTATAATAATATATCTTGCATTCACTGAGTATTATCTGGTATCTCATTTTATCAGGGCTGACTTAGATAAATTTACTCTTGCTAATTTCGTGTTAATAGAGACTGTTGCAGTTGACCATATATTTGACCTGTTTTTTGCCATTACATTATCCTTATGAGTCCTGAATGTTTTGTTGTTAGTTTGAGCATTAAACTTTAACTTGTAATTTTACCTAACTCTTTTGTTTTGAACCTGGAACTTTACGGAACAGTAGTGATTTTTAGTATTCTCACTTAAAGTGTACATTATCTTACTCTGTTCCGTAACAATATATATATATATATATATATATATATATATATATATATATATATATATATATATATAAAAAATTCCTGACATGCATAACTCTGATCGTAAAAAATGAAAGAAAAAGAAATAAACTAAAAGCAATAAATGATGAATTTATTTACATGTATTTCTTGGAGGCTGCAGACGATTTTATTCATCTTAGGAAATCTCTTTTGCACTGAAGGGGTTGGAAGTAATCTCCTTTGACCCTCCTGGTACGTTTATTATTTCATGTTTCCCTCTGCCAGGTGGTTTTACTCGGCTTTGTAAGGGTCCCTCGAAGTGTAGGGGTTAATATTGCTGAAGTCAGCGTATGTACAGCCATAAGCAATAATTCGCTGACACTTCTCTCGCCGGCTGTGGCAATGGAAGGTTTGATATGAACTGTTTTTATGTGACAACAAATCAAAGCAGAAAGAACGTGTAAGTGAAGGATGGACACTGTCCGTCGTTTGGGGAAGAAGGGGATGTGATGAAGGAAAAAGAAACCTCTTTTTCACTGGTGGTACGATCCCGGGCCCCACTAACCAGACCCAGTTATGTACCCATGTTGGCTGTAGTGGTTTCTGTCTGTCAGCCTGCCTAGTTGTCCATTTACCTCTGTTTTCCCTAGCCAGTGTATTTGCCTGTCTCTGTCTATTTACGTAATTTAGTATCTTTTTAACATATTTTTGAGTGGTAAATTTATGTGTCCTTGTATTCTTCCACACATGCACTATCCAATATATCTATCTATCTGTTCATGTGTGGAGTCAGAGATTATCCTGAGTTGGTATTTTTTCTCGTGTCTTAACATCAGGCTCTATTATGACTCACTCTAAGATGAATAAAATCACCTGTCGTTAGCTGGCATGCAGTACTAGAGTTGTCCCTACCGTGAGAAGGATTGTGTGTGCGTGCTGAAATATGGATGAATGAGTGCTTGAACGGAGAGTAAGACAGTGTAGGAAACCCAAACCATCGCTAGTGCAATTACATACACGAGAGAGAGAGAGAGAGAGAGAGAGAGAGAGAGAGAGAGAGAGAGAGAGAGAGAGAGAGAGAGAGAGAGATGGGGAGGAGTGTGTTTTTGCTCTCGGGAAAATTTGACTTTCAACAGAAGAAACAACAAGTAAATAAGAACAACAAATAACACCAGGTTGATCAACTGTGGAAGGTGTTGGATATGTAATGTGTGAGAAGGACACGAAAAATTTAATGTTGTAAAGAGTATTGTGTTATGGCAGTGAAATTATACACCAAGATATGCAGTGTTGCTAAAGAACATATGCTGGAAATGGATAAAAACTTCCTTCTCAGTGAAGGATCTCTTTCGTTCCCTGTCAACTGTAATATTTTCTGTTAAAGCAAAGGACTGAAGTTGGTATAATTATTCTGATATTGAGAACATCTTTATTATTTCATTTTTCCGTTCACTGCACATCTTTATTTCTCCAGGTAAAATTCCCTGACAGTGAAGGAGTTAATGCTGTTGAACTTACAGTAGATAGCGAAGGCTGGTGGACAGTATTTTGATTACATGTGTAGGGTTATAGTTAGGTGGTGTTGATTGGCAGCCAGTTATTGGTTTATATGTGAGGGATTAGAAACTGATGAAGTAATATTAAAAGCCATTTTATTATTACTGAGTAGGTTATCAGTCATTTTTCTTCTTGGGACACTGTTTGGAGACGGTGTTAATGAACTCTTGACTGCAACTGTACCCATGTTTGAATTAGAGGGAAGCCATTAAAATGTCCCAAGTACCAGAAAAGGCAGGAATAATTTCTGCAGAAAGAGAGAGAGAGAGAGAGAGAGAGTCAAAAGGAACTGAATGATTCATATAACAGGAAAACACTAAAACAAAAGGATGTGGGAGAAATACACCAAGAAAAATACAGCTAGTCAGAATTCTCAGGGAAGATCCCAGGCCTCACGGACCAGTTATCTACCTGTGTGACTCCAGTGGCTTCTGTGCCATATATGTAACCATGTTTAGTTATTTACATGTATATCTATCTGTACCTTTCGCTCTTTCCACTTACATATGATTCAATAACCCAGTTAATCCCTTATATAATATAACAGTATTCTTCATAATACTCGCAGTTAAACCTCTCTCTCTCTCTCTTTCTCAGTCTATCACTCTGTCTATCCGTATATTCATTTATTTGTCCACGTCATTCTAACTGTGCGTCGAAATTTCAATTTGTCATTCTGCAAGTCTACCTACCTATCTATCCATATGTCATTATCTATCTATCCATTCCTTTACCTACAAGTATGTATGTCTGCCTGACATCCTATGTATTTATCTGTTTCTCAGTCTCTCTCGCCATCTTTCACACAACACCCAGTGCCACAGTACATCCAGGATGGCCACAACAAAACGCCTCTGTTCGTTTGCCTGCCAATTACCTACTTGCGGTTTATTTCCCTGAAGTTACACGATTCTACTGTGGTGAAGAGAGAAATCTGGCCACCACAAACGTTAGCACTATCACAGTTACCGTTTTCCTCTGAGATATACAAAGTTGTATTTTGTTTTGGCTTATGACGGACTATTTTCGTCTCATATATAGGAGACAAAAAAAAATCCATCAAAGTGATGAACAGTGAGTTGAAATGTGTATAAAAAGAAACCATCGTCCACTGTACGGTACGATCTCGGGTCTCACTAATCAGACCCAGTTATCTACCTTGGCAGCTGATGTAGTTTCTGCCCATTCTCATAGCTATTAACCTGTTTTCTCTGTCTATTTGTCAGACTGTATATTTGCCCAATTTGCCCATTTATATATGTGTGCGACTAAGTATTTATCTATCCATGCAACCGACCATGAATCCATCCATCTATGTTTCAATTCACAGATTTCTTCTTTCATCTTGTCCCTCCTTCCATCCAGCAGTGTGTCTATGTGTCTGTGTATCTGTGTATATGTATAAGTGTCAGAGGTAATCTCGGGTGGCATTATTTTATCACGGGTGGGTATTATTTCTCGTGTCTTAACATCGGGCTCCCTTGACTCACTCTCAGATGCATAAAACCGTCTGGTGGTAGTTATGATACAATACCAGAGTTGTCCCTACCTTGAGAGGGTTAATTATGTTTTTATTAACGGTCAAGTTCTTGTAACTCACTCTCATATAAATAAAATGGTATGGCTTTAGTTGTAATAGAGTAGTAGAGTTGTGGTTACCGTGAGAGGGTTAATGGTAACAGTATTAACACTGTGATGGATGCGTGGTGGAATATGGATGAAGGAGTGCGTGAACGGAGAGGAACACAGTGTAGGATATAAGACCCATTGCTGGTACAGTTACCTACACGAGAGAGAGAGAGAGAGAGAGAGAGAGAGAGAGAGAGAGAGAGAGAGAGAGAGATGATATATACTCCAGTGCTGGACAGTGCATGAAATAAAAAGAAGCGTCTCCACCTTGACAAGATTCGATCCCGGGCAGTCAGTAACTGGACTCAGTTGTCTACCATTGTTGACTGTTTTCGCTTACCTCACTAAGTATCCATGTACTAGTCCTTTCCCGTGGATATCTGTATGCCTGTTACTGTCTGTCTGCCTGTGAATCTATCTTATGGTGTGCCGGTCTACCTGTCTATTTATCGCCTTTTTGTCTGTGTGTATATCTTTTTAGTAGTAGGTGGTGGCGACCATCATCCACTCACTTGATGTTGTGCTGCCTACTTCTTCCTTAGTCTTTATCATTCTTTTTCTGTGCCTGCCCTCCTCTCTTCCTATTTCTCCCATCTTTCCTGTCACTTCTTATTGCCTTTCTTTCCTTTACAGGTGGCTTTACATTTAGTGACAAGCCAAATGGTTTCCTGTAAGCTAAGAAATCATTTACAACGCTGGGTGGTAACCATATAACCAAACCATACGTGCTCCCTACGTGTCAACAAGTGAGTTGGTGGAGGGTTAGCGCCCCTCCCTGTAAAACAAATAACTCAAAGTCAAATGGCCACCCCTTACGGGATTATGGCGTCTAGCAATAGATAGATAGATAGTATATCTTTTTGTTTATCTGACTGTCTCTTATCTGTTTATGTACAAATCTCCGTATATAACACTTTGTCTATCTGTCTGTCTACCTGTCTATCTATCTACCTGCCTGCTTATTTATTTATCTATCAGTCTATCTATCCATTTGTTTACTAATTTAGTTTTTTTTTTTTTTTATCCAAACCAAGTTTTCGAGAAGATGGTTAGTACAAACAACTTCAGTGATTAGTTCATAGCTGCCTTATTATTACCCTGGATGTGAAGACAGGTACTGAGGTGCAGGAATCAGTTCACACACCACATACCTGCAGGTCACATTATTAAGGTGTCTCACACACACCTGGGTGATTTAATTAGATTGATTTTGTTTTCCTTTCGATCAATCGAATGACGTATTTTTTGTAGGTAACAAAGGTATACATTGAACAAATTGTTTTCTTTATTTCATTATATAATTTTTGGCGCTAAACTAAAACATGAAAAACATTTTTCTCAACGTAACATTCTTTTCATAAAACACTTTTTTTTTGCTTTCAGCTATAGGTTTTTTATTATCATTTAACAGTATATAATTATTCACATACGGAATTTTATCACAGAGGTAATATGTTTGAATGTAGTATTTTGTAATATTTAAATCCATGCTTAAAACATCACAGTTATTTTATTTGATAATAAACCAGAAAATAGCTGGAACACAGCACAGTGATGTGTCATACCGGTATTGCAGTGCATTAAACATATCTCAGTGTGACTCAGGTAGTTGGCTAAAATCATTTTTTTTTTATTTCCGGGGCGAAGATGCACTTGACAGGTTGGTGATGATCGGCTGAATGCAATATGTCCGAATAACATCGTTGTGGTAATCGCTGTGGTAATCATTGTGGCATTTATCTGAAATACATCGATGTTATTCGGACGTGTTGCATTCAGCCAAACAGCATCAACCTATCAAGTGCATTTTCGCCTCGGAAAAAAAAAAAAACTGAGTTGTGCGCTTGTAAATTACTTTCAGTGGATTTTTTTTAACTATTAGTGATAATTTATTGAAAACATTGGTGTCTTATTGAAGAAGTGGTATTTATTGAAGCTGTCTTTACAGATAAATTAAATTTTTGTTGTACTGTTAACGATCACGTTATGACGTCTGGAGGTTGTGTGAACAGTCCTGATCTTTTTCGCTACATTTGTGGAAAATTTGTAGTGAAAAAACAGAGAAAGACCATAACAGATTGTGTTAAAGCTTATTATGCCTACTTTGAAATAACACTTGGTTACCAGGGCCCGTCACAGTGCCTGCTCTGCTTGTGTTGAGAAACTAAGACAATGGACTAAAAGTAAAAAGAAGGCTCTTGCTTTTGGTATTCCGATGATATGGAGGGAACCACAAAATCTTAGTAACTATTGCAATTTTTGTTCCTGCAAAATTCAAGGATACAACAAAACGAATAAGAAAGAAATTGTTCATCCTAATATTCCATCAGCAATAAGACCTGTAACATGAACCTACTCTACCAAGCCCTACTCAACCTGATAGTCTTGATTATGTAGAAATTCACTCAGAGAAAGTAAGTGCCGCAGTAGACGATGAAGAATTTGTCCCAGCATGTTCAAGTAATGAGTCACAGCCAGTCTCTCAGGACGAACTTAATGACTTAGTAAGAGACCTCGGTCTCCCCAGAGATGCTGCAGTGAAGGGATAAATACTTATTACATCCAGACACAACTTTCTCTTGGTACCGAAACAGAGAAAAAGAGCTTGCATCATATTTCAAGAAAGATGGAGCCTTGGTTTACTGCACCGACGTAAGTGGCCTGGTGCTGAAACCTGGCAGATAATATAATTGTCACCCCAAAGTGGGTGTCTCCAGATTCTTTAAACTAACTGTACAAATGACATACCAGAATGTACAAAGAAGGATACATAAACAACCTTTGTATTTGCAATTAATAATTTAATTCCGAATATCAAATTTAAACCCCATTTAAACTTACACAATTCCCTAATGGAACACATTTAGCTATATACGAAAGCATACAGTATATATCGGTATATATACATAAACCCCTCCCTACAACAGGGACTTAGCAACACACACACACACACACACACACACACACACACACACACACACACACACACACACACACACAAGACTAGAGGGAAACCAATTAGGATAACATACACCCAAATACCATACTTATTACTGTCCCACTTAAAAGCAACACCGCAGTCCCCCACACAATAACCCCCCTGGGGCCTGAAACAGACTAACGGTGTACTGAACTCGTACACCTCGCAGGGTATCAGCTACCTTTAAACTACCAGAGTCTCGGACTCCGATGCAGCTAAACCTAGACACAATAACATAGCATATTAATACCAGAATATATGTAAATAACCAATAGGAATGTGCTACCTGAGCTCCACAACAACTGCTGCCCTTCCACCGCCTCCACTGAACACTGTCACTCGCACTGAGTTACTCGACTGCTTTATAATCTCAGCACTTAACTGGGCATCCCCTTAGCCAGTGTAAATCCCGTCATACACCCAAGGTTCACCATAACACTAGCACCAGTAACGAGGCAGCAGGAGGCGCGACACAGTCCGGGCAACAGCTGGTATGGAACTGCCAGGCCACTCTTCCTTCTCTCTCTCCTCAGCTCGGTAACAGGTTACCAAAATATATTTGTGTACATACGAGATACACCAAATCATTAACTAACGGTTCATACTTTTGCTTGCATTAAACAATTCCAAATACACATAACTCATTAAACTAACGAAACAAACCATTTGACATTATGAACAGAACAATTACTAAAGACTTATTAATCATTATCAACTATTCTTCAAATACCTGAACCATCCAGCTAAATTTGAAACGGGTACTTGACTCATCTTCATAAAGCATACAGCCATAATTGAACCCTGGGAATATATATATATGAAACAGTATCGAATTTATTAGACTACTCAAGAAAAAAAAAAAAAATCAAAAACAAAACCAGAGGAAAAGTTGCTGACAATAATGCAGAGGAATGAAGACTATTTACAGATTCATCTAGAAGGAGCCTGAAAGGGGTACTTCTTCAGAATTTCAATAACTATGCATCAGTACATGTTGCTCATTATGTGCAATAAATAAAAGTACAAGAATTTGGCAAATCTTCTCTAGAATATCCACTACAACGAACACCGTTGGTTCAGTGTCTCAGTTACACAGAGAGTAGGCCAACATGCACTCCAGTACAAATTTCTCTAACTATCTACACCAAACTACATGCACAGTACACACTACACTTCCTTTTCCAAAATTCAAAAAATTATGGCGTCTCATCACCAAGCCTCGGAGTCCCCAGGGGGGGGGACCATAAATGCCCCCACCATCCGCCCCTCTCCCGGTGACGACTCGAGGTGCCTGGAACCACTGTCTGACTCTCTTCTTCTTCATTTCTGCAACATTCGTGGCCTTTCCCTCACCTAACTTTCGCTCTGTTGAGCACCACCTCTCCTCCACTAAACCTCACCTTCTTTTTCTAACTGAGACTCAGCTGTCTGAGGCAACTGACAGCAAACCCTTTTCTGTATCCTCCTACTTTATACTCATTTCAAAGCCAAAGGTGGCTGTTGTGTATATATACGCAACGACTTATCTTGCTCTCGTGTTCCTGAACTCGGTTCTTCTGAATTCTCTACACTCTGGCTTCGGCTTTCCTGTCATTCTCTGACTAAATATATCTGTGCTGTTTACTTATCCCCTAATTCTACTGACTATCAAAAATTCTTCGACTATCTTACTTCTACGATGGAACACATTCTATCCATTTCTCCTTTCTCTGAAATCTCCATTCTAGGAGATTTCAATGTTCACCACCACCTTTGGCTCTCCTCTCCTTTCACTGATCCACCTGGTGAACAAGCCTACATCTTTTCTATCCTTAATGACGTACAGCACCCTACCCATATCCCTGACCGCCTTAGAGAGAGCTCCAACATACTTGACCTCTTCCTCACAACTAATCCTTCTGCTTACTCTGTTAATTTTTTCTCTCCGTTGGGCTCCTCCGATCACAACCTTATCACCTTAACCTGTCCTATCACTCCTGTACGGCCTGTGGACCCTCCAGGGAAACGTTGTCCGTGGCATTTTGGAGCTGCGGACTGGGAGGCCCTCAGGCAGTACTTCTTTGATTTTCCCTGGAATGATTATTGCTTCCATGGCCGTGAGCCATCTGAGTGTGCCTTGCGCATTATGGACGTTATTCTCTCGGGCATGGAAGCATACATTCCTTTCTCATATCCTTTGACTAAAGCAAGAAAGCCTTGGTTTAATCACGCTTGTTCTAATGCTGTCCACAACAAGGAGAGGGGCCTACCCACCCCTGAATCACATCATCTTTACGTTTCTGCCAGGAATCGTGCTAAGTCTGTTCTTTGTTGTGCTAAAAATAATTTCATCCATACTAAATGCTCTCAACTCTCCAACTCGAATTCTTCCCGCTCCTTCTGGCACCTTGCCAAAAACCTTTCTAACAACTTTACCTCATCATCCTTCCCTCCTCTTTTCTACTCTGATGGTTCTGTAGCTATTTCTTCTACTGATAAAGCAGATCTCTTAGCACAGACTTTCTCCTCCAATTCCACCTTAGACGATTCCGGTGCTGTTCCTCCATCACTTCCTCCCTCTGACTTCCTCATGGCTGACATTAAAATTTCTTCAGCTGATGTATTTTCTGCCATCACTGGCTTCAGTACTAACAAGGCATATAGGCCTGATGGGGTCCCTCCTGTTGTTCTCAAGAACTGTGGTTCTGTGCTTACACCCTGCCTAGGCAAACTCTTTCGCCTTTGTCTGTCAACTTGTACCTTTCCTTCTTGCTGGAAGTTTGCTCTCATTCAGCCAGTCCCAAAGAAGGGTGACCACTCCCAACCCTCCAACTATCGTCCAATTGCTTTAACGTCCTGTATTTCAAAAGTTTTCGAGTAAATTCTCAATAGAAAATTTTAAGGCATCTTTCCTATCACTGCCTTCTTTCCGATCGTCAGTACGGGTTCCGTCAGGGACGCTCCACTGGCGATCTTCACCTACCTTTCAGACTCCTGGTCATCCTCCTTTCGGGACTTTGGCGAAAGCTTTGCCATTGCACTTGACATCTCGATCGAGTCTGGCATAAATCTTTAATTTCCAAACTGCCCTCCTACGCTTTCTATCCTTCTATCTGTGCCTTCATCGCTAGCTTCCTTTCTGGTCGTTCTATAGCCGCTGTTGTAGACGGCCATCGTTCTTCTCCTAGATCTATCAGCAGTGGTGTTCCTCAGGGCTCTGTCCTATCACCAACTCTCTTTCTTTTATTCATCAATGATCTTCTAAGCTGTACATCTAACCCTACCCACTCATACGCTGATGACTCCACCCTTCACCTTTCCATTCGGTTCCCGTAACGCCCATCTCAACAGTTGCTTCAACAAACAAGGGATGAGGCTATGGCACACCTAATGTCTGACTTGGCTCGTATCTCTGACTGGGGTAAAAATAATATGGTTGTTTTTAATGCATCTAAGACTCAGTTCTTACACCTATCAACCTGATAAAATCTGCCACAGGTATACCCACTAATGTTTAATAATATTCAGCTTAATCCTGCATCATCCTTGAACATGCTTGGGGTTTCATTTACTCGGGACTTATCTTGGAAAATCATATTACATCTCTTGTAAAATCTGCTTCCAAGAGATTGGGTGTGCTAAGCCGACTCCGCTCTTTCTTTACCCCTGCACAATTGTTGACTCTATACAGGGGTTTTATCCGCCCCTGTGTGGAGTACAACTCTCATGTGTGGGGAGGCTCCCCATATACAGCTCTTCTCAATAGGGTGGAGTCGAAGGCTTTTCGTCTCATTAACTCTCCTCCTCTTACTGACTCCCTTCAACCTCTTTCTCTTCGCCGCACTGTTGCATCTTTATCTCTTTTCTATAGCTACTTTAATGGTCACTGCTCCTCTGAACTCTCTGCTTGCATTCCTCCACTTCTACGACGGGCGCGTAGCACCCGTCTGGCAGCAAACTCTCATCCCTTTTCTGTCCAACTCTCTAATGCAAGAGTTAACCGTTACTCCCAGTCTTTCATTTATGCAACAGGTCAACTCTGGAACTGTCTCCCTCTGTCTGTATTTCCTGCTGCCTATGATCTCCAGTCTTTCAAACGCAGTGTGTCCAGGCATCTCAAAGTGATCGGATCTTGAAAATGGCTCTCTATTGTATTTTGTTTTTCTCTTGGAGGGAACTGTTACTGCGGGCTCATGGCCTTTGGTTCCTTCTTCCTTGCATAAAAAAAAAAAAAAAAAACTATGCGAGGACCTGAAAGTTCTGTGTATCTTACTGGGTCAGCAGTCAGGGTATACAAAATTCCCACGTTTTCTCTGTGATTGGGACAGCAGAGCCAAAGATTTACTTTGGGTTCAGAAGGAATGGTCAGATAGAAAAAATCTTCAGCTTGGTACCCAAAACATCATCAGACCTAGCTTGGTGAATCCAAATAAAGTGCTGCTACCACCGCTTCATATTAAGCTTGGATTTAAAAAGCAGTTTGCCAAAGTCCTGTCAAAAGATGGACCTTGTTTTATGTATTTGTGTCAAAAGTTTCCTGGTTTGCCTGAAGCTAAATTGAAAGAGGGTGTATATACTGGTCCTGATGTTTGAAAACTGATTTCAGATGCAGAATGTGGTGGTGCGAAGAACTACCTGGAACAAGAGGCTTGGGAAACATTCAAAGAAGTAATTCCAAGTTTTTAGGTAACAAAATGGATCCAAATTACAAAGAAATTGTGAGAAATTTGTTGGTTAAGTTTATGGAGTTGGTTTGTAACATGAGTCTCAAAGTTTGCTTTTGGAATTCGCATTTGGAATTTTTTCTCGAAAACCTCAGAGCGGTGAGTGAAGAATGGGGTGATAGGTTCCATCAGGATATCAAGTACATGGAAGGAAGGTACCAGGGACGTTGGGATGTCAGTATGATGGCAGACAACTGCTGGATGATTCATACGGACGCACCGGAAACAGTGTACAAGCGATTGGCCACCAAAAGAAGTTTTGCAGCAAGAAAACTGAGAAGTTACAAAGAGTAGAGAAGTTACCGTATATGTGAGTCATGGAATATATAGCGTTTTTTCCTTCATGTATTTATTTAAAAAATACACAGTAAATGTTTTCATTATCACTTAATTTAGAACGATATTATATTGATCGACTGAAATTTATAATTTGCTGTAATTTAATTAAAATTCTTTATAATTTTTTATGAAAATGTGATGTGATGGAAACATTCTATATGTATATGTTATTGTGTTCTTAAGAGGAATAAAACACAAGTACTCGGAATTAAAACAGTCCATTATGACTTAAATTTTCAAGGCCTGTATTATGATTTCCCGTTTATGAATCCTAACCACGCCATTTATAATAGTGGGAACGGGAAAAGGGTACCACTGTATATGATGTTGTTGATAATGATAGCCATGAGTGAATGAAGGTGCCTATCATTTGTTTTATTTCTCAGTCTAAACTACCCAGATTATATTCCTGGGAATTGGTAATGATGATGATGAAGATGATGATCATGATCATGATGATGATGATGAAAGGAGGAGGAGGAGGAGAAGTGAATATGTAGACGTTTTCTGTATTTTTTCCAGCATAATACACTATTTATAATTGGGAATGATGATAATGGTGATGATGGTAATAATGATGATGGATAGCTTAGATGATGACAATGAAGATGATGATAATCAAAAAAAGTATCAGGAAGATAAAATGTCTAGGATATGACGATAATACTGATGATAATGATGATGATGATGAGGAGGAGGAGGAGAATGTGCAAGAGAAAAAATCAGAAGGTTCACGACCATGAAAACGACTGAAGCTCATGTATACCTGAACACGTGTTAGACTTCTCAGCGCAAGTGTTTGTTTCTCTTTGGTTTCTTTTTATCTTTTTCCCTGTGAGTCGAGAAAAGTTTGTGTAACTGAGAAGTAAAGTTTCGTCAGGTGGAGGAAGTCACAGAGGTGAAAGCCAGTAGAAAGTAACTGTAATTTCAGAAGCTAGTTGCAAGAAAGATGAGACGCACGCGCGCACTTGTTAGTGTGTGTGTGTGTGTGTGTGTGTGTGTGTGTGTGTGTGTGTGTGTGTGTGATATGTCAGGAACGTCAATCAATCAATCTCTAATCTATCATAGCATCTAAAGAGGCTGAGCTAGTGGGAAGTTTGTATCTTCCACAAAGAGTTGAGCAAATCAAAATATGAGCTTCAAGGTTCTTTTCCTTTCTAAATGTCTTCGTTGAGCAAAACTCATTTTATTAACTAGAGGTCATAGTGGCAGTGGGAAAGAGAGACTGCAGGATAACAGTTCTGGAACTCACCATTAGTGTCCATGCAAGCACAAAAGTACCAGTTAATTTTTGGATACAGAGCTGAATCTGGATATAAGTACTGTAGTCTAAAGTAAGAGTGTGTGGCATACATGGGTGCTGCTGTGTGCCCGCCGCACTGGGATAGGGATACAAACAGTTATGATGTACAGTGACCATTACTAGAAAATAGAGAGAGAGAGAGGAGAGAGAGAGAGAGAGAGAGAGAGAGGTCAAAATAAATTAACTAGAGAAAAAGAGGGTTCGGGTAGGAAAAATGACTCCACGTGATTTGGAGGTGTTGTAAATGGTCAGCTCCCCATAACATATGACAGCTGTACTCCACAAGGAGGTTAATGAGATTCCCATACAACTCAGGCAGATGAGTGGACTTCAAGAATGCACGAAATGGGTAATTTCCTGAAGTTAATTTTGCATTCAGAAACAATTTCCATTTTGCAAGATGGATCACGAAAAACTAGAGTTCTGGAACACGGAAAGATTTTTAAAAGATCAGGAGGTATTTGTTCTTAATGGAAGAAGTGGAGACGGCCAGGCGGTGTACTATGTAGAAGCAAAGGACGTGAGTTTTAGTGGCATTAAAAGGAACAAGGCCTTTGCCTCACGGATAAAGAGCTGATTGTATGTCAGATGTCCCAGAGCTTCATTTCTGTTGCTGTGACTGTGATGAAGGACGGTGTCAAAAACCGGCGGAAAAGTGAAGAATATAGTATCAGAGTATGAATGGATGTGAGTAGATTTACAGCTAAGGTCACTGATAATAACTGTAAATGAGGGTCAGAGGCCAAATCCATAACTTAGCAAACAATATTACAAATTTGGCACACACACACTGACACAGAAAGAAGCACAGACACACACACACACACACACACACACACACACACACACACACACACACACACACAAACGACGAAGAGCCAAGGCAGACGCGACATACAAACGTTACGGAGCCACTATATGAGTGTATAAAACAGAGATGCAAGCAGAAGGAGAGGAAGAATAAGGGAGGAGGTTAAACGGGTAGGAGAATAATAAGGAGCACGAGGAAGGATGCAAAGGAGAACAAAGAAACATGGTAGGAAGATAGGTAAGAAGAAAACAAGACAATCGTGAAGGAAGGCTGAAGACGAGGGAGGAGGAAAGGGAAGGTACAAACGGAGGCGGGGTATGACGATGAAGACGTAGTACTAAGTGAAATGAGAACGTTCTGGACAAGAATAAGAAATAACAAGAGCAAAGAAAAATGAACACAAGGGAAAACGAATGGAGGAAAAGAAGAAAGAAAAAGGAAGAAGAAGTAATAAGCAGAAAAAAGATAAGCGAAAGAGAAGAAGGAAGAGGAAGGAGTAATGAAGAGAAAGGTGGGGAAGAAAAAAACAGGAAGGAGACGAAAGAAATATATGGAAGGAGCAATGGAGATGAGGAAGGAAGAGGAGACTAAGAGGGAAGAAGAAACAAAGTAGGAGAAATGAAAGGAGAAAAAGAAGCAAGAGGAAGAGTGTAAATGAAGGAGGCTTATGTTAGGTAGGCTGGTCCCATGGTGGTAGTAACTCCATTAGTGTAATTGCTTGGTGTCCTTACCCTCAGCCTCACCTCTGAACCGCCATGTTGGGTCATACGTAAGCTATGTCGTCAACTGCATACTCAACTAAACCATTGGACAAAAATGTCTAAATCTGGGATGAAATGGAGAAAAGGTTTAGGCAATGTACTAGGTAATTAATTAGTTATAATTAATTATGAACTTATTTCCTTATTCTTTGCTTATGTATTTTATTAATTACGTTATATTCTTTCATTGGGGTAATGCCGGATTTTCACCCATTACATCCAATTCCATTGCAATTGACAGTTTTTAGCTTTGCCTTTTTGCACGAAATAATGAATGCCTTACCCCCATCGAGAGAGAGAGAGAGAGAGAGAGAGAGAGAGAGAGAGAGAGAGAGAGAAATAAAGGTATGCATATACAAAAGTACAGAAAGACTGATAAATGTAGAGAGATAAACTGGTTACCAGACACAGATATATAAACAAAAATACAAAAAGATGGACTGATAGAAAGGTAGATAGACAGTCAAGCAGGTAGACTGACGGAAATGTAAAGAGATAAAGATGCAGACAGACAAACTGTTACATAGTCAGACAGACATGTAGACAGGCAGACAGACAAATTAATATATAGACAGACAAATTAATATATAGACAGACAAATTAATATATAGACAGGCACACTGTCAGATAGACAGATATATAGATAAATAGATAGACAGACAGATAGACATATAGATAAGCAGATAGATAGGTAGATAAATAGATAGGTAGGTAGATTGACTAATTAAGTAGTAAGGGATTTACATGCATACATATATACATACCCTGTACATACAGTACATAAATAAGCTGACTGACTGGTCGGTTGATAAGGTTGATCAGGATGAAAAAAACAAATGAGCAAGCAGAAAAACACAGAGACGGACCTCCAAGACCTCCAGAGAAAAGGCAAACTAGAACACTAGTCAACACGTCCTGAAAACTACAGGTCGAACTAGGAATTCTCACCAGAAGAGTTCCTTGCTGAGAAAACTGAGAAAGGGCAAGGAAAAAAAAGTCGAAGGCTAATTCCCATCTTTCTTAATGTAGAAATTGGCCGGTTTGAAAAATTATCAATTATATACTTATCTTTCGTTCACGAGTTTTATCTCTCCCCTTCCCTTTCCTTTCTCCCCATGGAGTGAGAGGATGAGGAGGGGGGGGGAGAGATGAGGACGTACGGTTGGATGGCAGGGATGCAGGGAAGTGTTGCGAGAGAGGAGGGAAAAAAGAAAGTAAATGTCGGACAGTGAAAGATTGTAAAAAGAGATGGATGGAAGGATTTGGTGTGGAGCGACGGAGAGGAATGGGGAAAAAGTGAGGAACTGATAATGGATACCGAGAGAGGGAGAGAGAGAGAGAGAGAGAGAGAGAGAGAGAGAGAGAGGGGGGGGGGAATTACAAGAAGCTTGTATCTCAAAGACCTTGTTATTCATACCGAGGAGATATTTCGTATTGCCTGGGATTTCATACCCACTGCCCACTCATTCTTGTATGACTTAAGCCATATCGAGGTTTCTTGTAAATTGCTCTACTACATCCATGGGAAATCTGTTCCCGGTGAAGCAGATCTTGTACGTGAAACATTTTTCACATATGCTGGTATTAAATCTTTTCAGTTATAACTTCTATCCACGTTTGTGTGTCGAGTTCTTGTTGAGAATAAACAGCTTTCTATAGCCAGTATCATCAAACCCACTCAGTATTCCAAACGCGTCACTGAGCTGATCTTCTAGTATCTGAGATTCTAATGAAAACAACCCCAGTGCGCTCTGGATTTTATGATAACTCAGTCTCTTGATAGGTTTTGTAGCTCTAGCTTGGATTCTTTCAAGCCAGTCCATGTCTTTCCTAAGTGTAGGTGACCAGAACCGCACAGTGTACTCCAGAAGTGGCCGTGTGATGAAGTTATAAAGCGTAAGAACAATATATTTCTATAACGAAACTGCCTCTGGATGTAGCAAATAAATTTCTGAGCCATTTTCTCTATTTCGATGCACTATTTGGATGATTTTAGATCACTGTTGATCAGTACAGTTAAGTCCTATTCCATATCAGTAATCCTCAGAATTCTCACAAAAAAGTGAATAGTCTGACGAGAAGGTTGCATAGCCAATATGCACCACCTTGCATTTCTCCGAAGTTGAATTTCTGTTGCCATGTCCCAGAACCTTTCCTTAGTCTACACAAATCAGCCTGGAATTTTTTGTCTTTTGACGACTGCTCACATTTTCAGAAATTTTCATGTCATCTGCAAAGTTTGAGATCACACATAACAAACCAACACCTTGCATTAATCAGTGATATAAATGATAAACAGGAAGGGGAACAAGGACTGACCCTTGTATAACTCTACAAGTGACTGAAGCCATGTCAGAAGAAATTCTGTTGATCACTGCTCGGTGTTCCCTATATGATAGCCACTTTTCTACCAGAATGTAACCCCTTTATTAATACCGAGTTCAATCACATTTGACATGATTCTGAGAAAAGCAACTTTGTCAATTGTCTCCTGAAAGTTTAAGTAAAAGATGTCTGCTGCTTTGTTCGTGCCATACTAAATCAACATGTGAAAAAAAAAAAAAAATCCTGCAAGTTGGTTAGGTATGATGTGTCTCGTTTGAACCCATGCAGGGAATCCATAATCAGGTTGTGATTTTCCAGGTGTTCAAATGTCCTGTCTATAATTATTCCTTCTAACAGTTTAACTGTGACAGAGGTCAGGTTAACCGAACTATATTTCATAATTCTCAGGACATTCTTAATTCCCTCACATAAAGGTCAGAGTCACATCTGCCAGCTTCCAGTCTCCTGGCATTTCTCCTCATTTCAGCGACTTGTTGAAGATTTCAGGAAGTACAGGAGCTACCTAATCAGGTATCTCTTTAAGAACAGTTCGATGGATTTTATCTGGGCCAGGTGACTTGTAAATATTTTGATTGCTAATTCTTCTTGCTACCTCTCTAGGTGTACATCTAAGGACGGCACAATCTTCATTCTTATCGGCCCGTACTGGTCTTGCCATTACATGTGTATCTGCAAGGTAAGGACCAAATCATAATGGTTATTTAATGTGTTGGCCATTGAAGTCCAAGAGTTGCAGTGCACCTTATTAATCTTGAGTGGTCCAATACTACCTTTGAAAGACTTCCTACATTTTACACTGTTTACGTGGATGAAGAACTATTTAGGGCTGTCTGCGTCGTGATGCCACCTGGACGTCCGTCTTCATTTCTTTTGGCCAGCTTTACGCGAGATGTCGCTCCCCTTCATACAGTCTTGAGAGAGAGAGAGAGAGAGAGAGAGAGAGAGAGAGAGAGAGAGAGAGAGAGAGAGAGAGAGAGAGAGAGAGAGAGAGAGAGAGAGAGAGAGAGAGAGAGAGAGAGAGAGAGAGAGAGAGAGAGAGAGAGAGAATTCTGGTAGGTCTTACTTCCTGCAGTGATATAGATAACTAACAGACGTGGGCGTAGAAGTTAAGTAAATCGTGAGAGAAAAGGGGAAAGAGTAGCAAAAGTACTGAAGAAAATGGGAGAGGAGGAAAGAGGGGGACGAAGGAAAGAAAGAAAGAATGATGAGGAATGAGGAGGGAAAGACGAGATGAAAGAAGGGAGGGAAAGAGAGGGAAAAAAGACAGTACTAAGGAAATTCAGGAAAGGGGCAGAGGAATGAAAGAAGGAAGGAGTGAGAGAAAGAAGGATTTCCCCTGGGAGACGAACTGGGCTAAAGGGACCGTGGAGATATGAGAGAGAGAGAGAGAGAGAGAGAGAGAGAGAGAGAGAGAGAGAGAGAGAGAGAGAGAGAGAGAGAGAGAGAGAGAGAGAGAGAGAGAGAGAGAGAGAGAGAGAGAGAGAGAGAGAGAGAGAGAGAGAGAGAGAGAGACTTATTGGAGAAAGGGAAAGAAAGAATAAGAGCATGCAAATACCTGCCACTTTCAAAGAAATTTAAAGGTCATAATCAACGTCTGTTAATTCAGTGATGTTTGGACACACTGGGTTCTACGCCTTCTCTCTTTGTTTATTTATTTATACCTGCTCTCCTCAGACAATTTTATACAGATCAGGAGATGCTACTGAAGTGGAATGGTTAATGCAGCCTTCATTATCTCTTGTCCTACTAGAAGTATCCCCTACGTTGAAGAAAACATCTGATGAGACCAAAAACTAAAAACAATATATATATTTTTTTTTATGTCCGACTCTGGGCAAAGGCTTCAGGGCCTATATCTCGGGGGCAGTAGCGTATCCCAAGGTCCAGTAGTCCTCCTACACCTCCACATGTCACCACTTAGGCGCTAACACCCACCGTCCATATTGAATACATGCTAGGGCTGTCTCATACAGGACTGGTGTATTGGTATTAGCGGGGGTACTTTTATGACATGTCGGCGGGTCATCTGGTAGATCAGGAAAGTCTGCTTCTATGAAATTCAAATCCTTAAACTGTTCCCTGCCCCAGCCAGGATTCGAACCTGGGTCCATCAGGACTGCAGGCCGCCTCTTTACCGATTCGGCCAATATACATCCGTTTGCCTAATGAAAGACTTATAAGACTGAAGGTCATAAGCAGTAAAGAAAAAAACATATTGAGAAAGCCAGTTCTAGGAATAAACAGTTGTGTAAATGAGAGACTGAGGGAATCTGTTGACTTCTGCGTTAGAGAGTTGGACTGTAGACGGGTGAGAGTGCGAAGTATGACTAGTGCTGCTAGCCCGCCGCACTGGAGTACAGATGATATCTGGGTTCTGGAGAGCCCTGGCCATTGAACTAATCGTAGAAGGAAGAGACATTGAAGAGAACGTGAAACGGAGACAGAAGGGAGACAGTGATAGAAGGTGAATTTATGATATGAAAAGTACATAATTCCACCCTGAATTGTGATTCATTGTATGTGGTAACGTACACATGACAGCATTACTCCATATACTGGTGAATACAACCACTGTACACAACCAGTATCTCTGCAAGATCAGAGTATGTATGGTTTCGGCTCAGTAGACCTACTGTAAACTCTAAGAAGTCAATCACAAGTAGTAATGCAGGGCTTCTATGGCAGATCACATGACGACGAGAGAGGGATGATGACGAACTTACTACTACGCAGCTCTCGTTGTTTCGCTGCTCACAGGCCAGCTCTGGGACAGTCCTTATCAGTCTGCCATTTCCTTTACCTTCTACATTCAATTATTCTATACTGTGTCTCGAGGCATCTTCAGATCAACCAAACTTTTGGCTTGCGTTTGCTTCACAATGGAAGAAAAAAACATTCACGCTTGACGTCATGAGTTGCTTCTTTATTAATTAAATTATCTTTATATATATATATATAAATATATATATATATATATATATATATATATATATATATATATATATATTGTATGGGTAAAGTTGAAAGGGAATATAAATGTGGGCGATTGTGTGTGTGTATGCGCCAACGCAAGATCGTGCTAGAAGAGTGAGAGAAGAGTTCTGGACAAATGTAGAAGTGTGCATGGAAAAGTTTGGAAGGAATGAGAGAGTGATTTTGATCGGTGATATGAATGGTAAAGTTGGGAATGTGAAGGTGGATGGAATAGTTGGTGAGTGGAGTGTGCCTGCTGAGATAGATGAGAATGGGATTGCGTTAGTGGACATTTGTGCTGGGAGGGGGTTGGTGATAGCCAATACCCTCTTCAGGCATAAAATGATCCACAGGTATACATGGCGAGTAATGAGATGGGTGGGTGGTGAACTGAATGAAAGGAAGGCAATGATTGATTATGTGTGTGTGGATGAAAGGATGCGAAGATGTGTAATGGATGCAAGAGCTTATAGAGGTTGGGGGAGTGGACTTTCTGACCACTACTTGGTGGTGGCCAGAATTAGGATTCAAGTAAGATGGAGGAATAGAAGAAGGGAAAGACGAGAGGAAGGAGTAGTTGCGAGGAGAGTGGAAAGGTTACAGGAGGATGAGAAAAAGGCAGAGTATAAGAGAGAAGTGGAGGAACGATTGGGCAAATATGAATTGGAGCAGATGGGAGACGTGGAAGGTGTGTGTAGGATATTTACAGAAGAAATATGTGCAGCATGTGATGTGGTGCGTGGAAGGAAGAGAAGACGGAGGAAGGTGCAAGGAACAGCGTGGTGGACTGAAGAGGTGAGACAGGCTGTGGCACAAAAGAAGAAAGCATACAATGAATGGATGAGAAATAGGGGCGTGGAAGAAGTTGAGAGGCGGAAGAGAGAGTTATATGTAGAAGGAGAGAGAGAGGTGAAAAGATTAGTAAGACAGAGTAAGAAGAGAGTGGATTAGGAATTTGGAAGGAATTTGAGTGTAAAGTGGAGGGACTGTAGGAAAATGTTCTGGAAAGAGGTGAAAAGAGTAAGACAGGGTGGAAGTGATGTTAGCAGGAGAGTGAAATATAAAAATGATAGATGACTAGTGGAGAAGGGAGAAAAAGTGAGCAGATGGAGAAAACATTTTAAGGAATTGTTGAACATAGAGGATGGAAGTAATGCGGGTATAAGTGGCTGGGGAATGGCTGGGAGAAGGGGGGAGGTGAGAAGACAGGAAGAAATCAGTAGGATAGAAGTTGTGGAAGCAATGAAGAAAGTTAAATCGGGGAAAGACCCAGGTATTGATGGAGTGTGTGGTGAAATGCTGAATCATGGGGGAGAGATAGTAGTAGTAGTGGAAGATGTGCAGATTGGCCTGGGAGGAAGGTAGAGTCCCGGAGGATTGAAAGTCAGGTATAATTATTCCCTTGTACAAAGGAAAAGGGGAAAAAGAAGTGTGTGGTAATCATAGGGGCATTTGTCTTCTTAGTATAATAGGAAAAGTGTATGGTAGGATACTTATTGACAGAGTAAGAGAAAGAACAGAGGAATTTGTTGGAGAAGAACAGGGAGGCTTTAGGAAGGGAAGAGGTTGTGTTGATCAGATATTCATTCTTAGATCTTTAGTGGAAAAGTTTCTAGAGAAGGGAAAGAAGTTGTATGCGGCTTTCATGGATTTGGAGAAAGCATATGACAGGGTGGATAGACAAGGATTGTGGAAAGTATTAAGAATATATGGAGTAGATGGGAAGTTGTTGAATGGTGTGAAGAGTATGTATGATGGTGCTAAGGCTGCAGTGCGTGTGGATGGTGAACTAAGTGGAATTTTTCTCTTTGATAGTTGGGTTGAAACAGGGATGTGTCATGTCTCCATGGTTGTTCAATCTGTACATGGATGGGGTAATAAAAGAGGTACAAGGTAGGGTAGTGGATGTTGGAGTGGCCCTGGTGAGAGAGGATAGTGTTTGGAAACTCCCTGTACTGTTGTTTGCAGATGATACTGTGTTGTTGAGTGAAGACGAAGGGGAGCTGCAAGGCTTGGTGATGAGTTTGGGAGAGTGT
>NC_137062.1:25361948-25454448 GCF_032717465.1 Coenobita brevimanus
ATTATCGGAGAATCCCTGGTAAGTCTCTAAGGATGAGATAGGATCTAGTTATGTCCACCAGGTAATGTGGTCTGTCTAGGCACAGCTGAGATAGGATCTGGTTATGTCCACCAGGTAAGCCAACTGGTCTGTCTGAGCACGAAAGCAGGAAATAGGATCTAGTTATGTCCACCGGAGGTAATAACTGGTCTGTCTAGGCACAGCTGAGATGGGGATCTGAAGTTATGTCCACACCCAGGTAATAGAAGGAAATGGTCTGTCTAGGCACAGCTGAGATACGATCTAGATTATGTCCACCAGGCAATAACTGGTCTGTCTAGGCTGGCTGAGATAGGATCTGGTTATGTCACACTAGGTAATCCGCTGGTCTGTCTATGCACTTTATTGAGATCACAGTCTCTAGTTATGTCCACCAGGTAATAACTGGTCTGTCTAGGCACAGCTGAGATAGGATCTAGTTATGTCCACCAGGTAATAACTGGTCTGTCTAGAGCACAGCTGAGATAGGATCTAGTTGTAATGTCCACCAGGTAATAACTGAGAGAGATGCTGTCTAGGCACAGCCTGAGATAGGATCTAGTTATGTCCACCAGGTAATAACTGGTCTGTCTAGAGAACACAGCTGAGATAGAGATCCTAGTTATCTGTCCACCCAGGTAATTAACTTTGGTGCTGTCTAGAGCTACAGCTGAGATGGGATCTAGTTATGTCCACCAGGTAATAACTGGTCTGTCTAGGCACAGCTGAGATAGGATCTAGTTATGTCCCACTCAGGCAAGCAAACTGGATCTGTCTAAAGGCACTTTAGCTGAGATCAGGATCTAGTTATGTCCACCAGGTAATAACTGGTCTGTCTGAGGCACAGCCAGATAGGATCTAGTTATGTCCACCCAGGTAATAACTGGTCTGTCTAGAGCACAGCTGAAATACGAGTCTAGTTCATGTCCACTGGGGAGGTAAAATAACTGGTCTGTCTAGGCACAGCTGAGATAGGATCTAGTTATGTCCACCAGGTAATAACTGGTCTGTCTAGGCACAGCTGAGATAGGATCTAGTTATGTCCACCAGGTAATAACTGGTCTGTCTAGGCACAGCTGAGATAGGATCTAGTTATGTCCACCAGGTAATAACTGGTCTGTCTAGGCACAGCTGAGATAGGATCTACTGTAGTTATGTCCACCAGGTAATAACTGGTCTGTTTAAAATCAGTTCGAGTAGGACCTAATAATGATTTTTTTTTTTTTATCAGGTAAGATCGATTTTCATGTTGGAGGGGACACAAAAGTCTGTCTATTTGGGTAATGTTAACTACTTTGATTTCATAAACGGCGACTCTCTCTCTCTCTCTCTCTCTCTCTCTCTCTTTCTCTCTCTCACTATCGTTAACTTTATCTATCTATATATCTTGACCTATCTGTTTATCTTTATTTTTTCACTCTGTCATCCAGTTTTCTCTCTTTTCAGGTGACTTCTACTTCTCTTTCCTTGCAGGTGTCACTGAACTTGCAGGCAGCATCGACTTCTTTGTAGATGGGATCGTCTTCTGCTTGCTCGTAACATTGACTTCTGTTTCCAAGTCACGCTGATTTCGCTATGTGAGTGATGTCGACTTCACTCCGTAGGGGACGTTGACTCTCTCTAAAAGTGACATCAGTCGCGCTCTGCCGGTGACGGGAACTTCTGTTTGCAGGTGACCTCGACATATCACGGCAGGCGAAACCGACGTCAAAATTTCAAGGTAAGGTTGCCTTCCTTCTTTTCTTAAACGCTGACAGTCTCTCTCCCCTTCTCCCTTTCTTTCTGTGTGTGTGTGTGTGTGTGTGTGTGTGTGTGTGTGTGTGTGTGTGTGTGTGTCTCTCTCTCTCTCTCTCTCTCTCTCTCTCTCTCTCTCTCTCTCTTTCACAATATCGACTTCCGTATGTTTGCAGGTGACATGATCTTTAACGCTCACATCGACATGTCTTCCATTGCAAGTGGCGGCAAATTCTTGTCTGCAGTTGCCAAATCTCAATATTCAGAGATGGTATCGTCGTGTAGCAGCAGATGGCATTCATTTCTGTTTGCAGGAGACGTCGAGTTGTTTCTGCAAGGGACTTCTCTCTGCTAGTGACGGTCACAAGTATCTTCTTTCCTGCAACTGACATTGGCTTTTTTCTTTAAGAGATGTCAAGTAGTCTCTGCGGGTGACGTAGGTTTTTCTCTTCATATATCGTCGGATCTATCTGCAAGTAACGTCCACTTCTGTCTACAGGTGACGTCGCCTTCTCTCGAGCTGAGACGTCAACATCCCTCTGTATGTAGCGTCGACTTTTCTCCAGGTGACACTGACTTTTCTCTGTAAGTTACACAGATTTCTCTACGCAGGTAACTACATCCGCTCTCATGAGGCGGTATGACCTTCCGTCAAGGATTGTGTGCTTCTTTCTGCAGGTGACGGAAAAATCTTTGAAGATAAGATCAACAGATCACAACAGGTGGCACATAATTCAAAATTTTCTTAAAACTTCTCTCTCTTCATTAAGGACGAGCTTCTTTTCCTCTCTCTCTCTCTCTCTCTCTCTCTCTCTCTCTCTCTCTCTCTCTCTCTCTCTCTCTCTCAATATCGACTTCTGTTTCTTTGCAGGTGACATGATCTTTACAGCTCACATCGACATGTCTTCCATCGCAAGTGCTGGTAAAGTGTTGTGTGCAGTTGCCACAGACTCCATCTTCTCAGGTGCCAGATGTCATCAGCTTCTTTCTGCAAATGACGTCAACATCTCTCTGTTTTTGACGATGACAGCCATCGGCAGGTAAATTCAACTTCATAATGCAGCTGACATCGGCTTCTCTCTGCAAGGGACGTCTGTTACTCTCTGCGCATGGCGTCGGGTTCTCTCTTCATGTATCGTCAGATCTCTCTGCAGGTGACGTTGACTCCTGTCTACAAGTGACGTCGTCTTCTCTCGGAAGGAGACGTCGCTATCTTCCTGCATGTGACGTCGACTTCTATCTAGGTGACTCCGACTTATCTCTGCAACTTACACAGATTTCTCGACGCAGGTAACGTTACCAGCTCTCAAGATGCAGTGTGACCTTCTTCCTGCACGGAATGCCGACTTCCTTCTGCGGGTGACGCAGAAATGAACATGCAAGTAATATCAACGGATCACAAAAGTTGACAAATAATTCAATATTTTTAGGTAAGTTCGATTTCTTAATTTACATTAATGACGAGTCTCTCTCTCTCTCTCTCTCTCTCTCTCTCTCTCTCTCTCTCTCTCTCTACCTACCTACCTACCTATCTATCTATCTATCTATCTATCTACCAGTCTATCTCAAACTCTCTATCTATCTGTCTATATGACTATTTATCTACATTTTTCACTGTGGCATAAAGTTTTCTGTCTTTTCATGTGACTTCCACTTCATTTTCTTTGTAGGTGTCGTTGAAATTACAGGCAGCATCTACTTCTTACTTTAGGGTGGTATTGGCTTCAGCGAGCTCGTGACATCGACGTCTCTTTGCAGGTGACGCTGATTTCTCTATGGGGGCAATATCGGTCCATGAGAGTATTATGGAGTTCAAAACTGATACAGAGACCTAATCAAGTAAGCAGTCTGATAGACCAAAACAGTGATACTGAAGAGAAGATAACAGGTGAACAAAGTGATGAGAAGTTGCTAAGATGAAGTAGAAACTATGTATGCTGAAATGGTGAAAGTAAGGAAAAGACTTACAAACAAAAAGTCGAAGAAAAAACATTATAAAGGAAGTGAAAGAAGTTATTAAAAACAACCCAAATCTGGTCAAAGATTAATCAGATATAAAAAAATCTACAGTAATCACTGGTATAGATGAAGAAGATAAGGAACAAAATTTCGAGACAAAAAGATAGCAAATATAATGAACATATTGAAGGAAGTATCAAAGGAAATCTGTGATAAAGACAGAGAAGAACACAAAATGCTAAGGAAATATGAGAGAAATAAGTCAAGGCCTTTGAAAGTAACTTTCCAGAATGTGAACACTGTGGAGGAAATACTAAAAAAATGCAACAAACAAACTCATGGAAAAAGAGGAATTTAAAAGAAAAGGATGGATAAAAAATGTCTAACTAAAGAAGAATTGGGAATACTAAAGGAGAAGATGGATGAAGCAAAAACAAAGAACGAGGACAGATCATAAGAGAAGAGTTTTTTTTTATTTTTTTTATTAGAAAGTAATTGGATTGCAGGTAGGAAATTGGTACATAACCAAAAGGGAATAAAAAGAAGGAAGGTAGTAGACTCAAGCTATGGCAAGTATGTAAACAAGATGATTAAGTTGATGTACTCAAATGTAGATAGAATGATGTCTAAATTATTAGAAATGACAGACTATCCTAAAGAAAAGGAACCACATATTATTTGCCTAACTGAAACAAAAATAACCCCAAAGATATCAAACGATACCCTAAACTTAGAGGATTACAATATGTGCAGAAGAGACAGAGATTTAAGAAAAGAAGGAGGAATGATAATCGTAACAAAGAAAAATCAACAAGTCAAAGAAACAGAACTAGATATACCCTCACAAGTAAAACTGATTGCATTAGCGATTAACACATCAGAAGGGAAAGTAACTGTGGCAAATTTATACATGCCACCCAAATCAAACACATGGGAAAGAGGTGGATACGAAGACCTGGCAGAAAGTACAATTCAGAGTTTAAGAACATTACATCATAGAATGGAAGAGGAAGTTTAAAGAATTATATTAACTGGGGATTTTAATACAAATATAAATTTGAATACTCTAGATGTAAGAAGCCATGAGAGCTGTTGGGATCAAAAGCTCCTGGATCTTGTGCAGGAGTTTTTCCTAACACAGCATGTAACGGAAAACACCAGAAAAAGTGGACTTGATGATCCATCAGTACTAGATCTTATATTTACTAGGCAGGAAAATGATACTGACAGTATAATGTATCACCCTCCATTCAGCAAAAGCGACGATGCAGTATTAAATTAAAACTTCAAGACTGCATGTGACATAGTTAACGGAAACGAGAGTTACAAAAAGAGTATAAACTACAAAAAGGGCAACTACCATGACCTGATGAAGTACTTCTTAGAAATAGATTGGGAAAAGGAGCTTAGAGGATAAGATTTAATGTTATATAAAGAAATTTCTGTGATTTTTATGAAACAGGAGTCCAAAATTACATCCCTCAGCACAATGAAACAAAATTGAAAATTAAGATATGTTTTAATACAGAAAGTAAAAAAAAACAAAAAAACAAAAAAAGACTTGTTGTGGAATGGATACAGAAGAAACAGTAATGAGAGGGCATATAATAATTACAAAGAGGCAAGAAATGATTATACAAGGATAAGGAAAGGAGCTCAAAGACAGTTTGAAGAAGACATTATAAATAAAAATAGTGATCAACCTAAGCTATTTTACAGCTGCATCTGACGCAAAACCAATGTTAAAGATAAAATACAGTCTATTACAGACAAGGGGATCTCTATACGCAAGAGAAAAATATTTGTGAAACACTAAAAATTTCCAATCAGTTTTAACTGAAGAAAATATTGTAAAGACTGATAATTATGGAACAATTCATGCTCACACATATTACCAGGTATACAAATATAAAAAATGAAGTACAGTACAGGAAAAGTTAAGTAAATTAATCAAAGGAAAAGCATATGGCCCTGACGAAATTTCAGGTTGGGTGATACATGAATGTGCAGAAGAGTTAAGCAGATCATTATGTTTAATATTCAAGGAATCCTTAGGTCAAGTTTACCTGATATTTGCAAAAAAGCAAACATTATTCCCCTACCAACCAGTATCACTGACCAGTGTTATAAGTAAGATACTAGAAAAGATGGTAAGAAAAGTTTCGGTAAACCATCTATAAGAACACAGAATGATAACAGATAGGCAGCTCGGTCTTAGAAAGAGAAAAATCATGTGTTACTAATCTATTAAACTACTATGATACAGTTACAGAAACTTTACAGAAAAGAGAAAGATAGGTGGGCAGTACCTATTTAGATTTCAAGAAAGCATTTGACAGAGTACTGCACCAAAGAAGTTTATGGAAACTGCTCTGTCAAGGAAGTATCCAAGGGAACTAGTACTGTTGGATGCAGGATTTTCTCAGGAAAAAGGGAAATGAGAACACTACTAAGGGAAATTACTCATCATGGAGGGAAGTGACTAGCAGAGTTCCACAGGGCTTAGTGCTGGCACCAATTATGTTTTTAGAATATATAAATGACATAGTAACATTGGAAATGGAAGCTATCTAAATATGTTTGCTGATGATGCAAACAAATGAATATTACTAACACAGTTTATTGCAGAGAGCTACAAGAAGAATTAAATAGACTCCATGAATGGAACAGTAAATGGCAAATGGAACTCAGTGTGAACAAGTGTCATGCAATTAAGTTTGGTAAAAGTGGAGAAAGACCAGTTTGGGATTATAAGTTAGGAAGTTTAATCCACATCAGTGAAAAGGTACGTAACATGTATACACTGCTTGCTAATATAGGAGTAGCATTCACATATATAAATGAAGACATGCTGAGAAAGATAATAACATCATTCACCAGGAGTCTGGAATCCTCATCTAAATAAAAAAAAAAAATAGATAAGACTGAAAAAGTACAAAAGACAGCTACAAGATGGGTACCAAACTTAAGGGATCTAAGCTGCGAAGAAAGACTAGAAAAACTGAATCTACCAACACTACAGGAAAGAAGGAAAAGAGGAGACATGATTATGTTGTATAAATGCATCTCAGAGAAAGAGAAAATGAATATATAACCTATGGGGAAGCAGCAGCAAGAGGACACAGCAAATAACTCCGTAAAAGGAGAGATGATAAAAACGTAAGGAAATTCAGTTTTCCAAACAGGGCAATAGATCAGTGGAATGCACTACCGAATGAAATGGTGTGTGCCAAAACTATTCATAAATTTAAGGATATGTATGATAAAAACAGTTAAAAACACTGGACAGTATGAGCCGGACTCATTCCTGTAAAGATACAAATGGGTATGAACACACACACACACACACACACACACACACACACACACACACACACACACACACACACACACACACACACACACACACACACACAGAACATTGACTTTCGTCTATTTCCAGTTGACATGACCTTTTTTTTCCGCTCATATCGACTTCTCTTCCATTGCAAATGACATTCAGTTCTTCTTTCCAGGTGATATCGACTGCTTCTGTGGAAGTTGCATCGTCTTATGGTTGCAAATGACATCGACTTGTCTTTGACGGTGGCGCCGAATTCTCTCTGCAGATGACATTGACTTCTCTCTGCAGGTGACATCGCCTTCTCTTGGAACTGGATGTCGACTTTGGTTTGCCTTTGACGTCCCCTGGTCCCTACAAATGACTCCGTCTTTTCTCAACAGGTGACGCCGACTACTTTCTGTAGGTAACGCTGACCACTCTTCGGAGGTAACGTCACCTTATCCCTACAAGTGAGGTCGGCTTCTTTGCAGGAAACATCAGTGTCTCTCTGCCGGTGACGCAATCAGCTCTCCCCAGGTAACGTCAACTTTTCCCAACAGATGTCAGCTTTTCATTGTAAGGGACGTCAAATTCTCTTTGCGTTTGACGCCGGATTTTGATTTGTTATGTTTACATATCACGGCAACTGAAACTGAATTCAGTACCTTCAAGGAAGATTGATTTTTATTTTTTTTAACGACGAGTCTCTCTCTCTCTCTCTCTCTCTCTCTCTCTCTCTCTCTCTCTCTCTTATAACATCGACTTTTGTCACTTTGCAGGTCGCATTAACTCCATTTGCCCAAATATCGACTTTCCCTTCATTGCAAATGACAGTTTTGCCTTTACAGGTGACACTGATTGCATCTTCAAAGGTTACATCATCATCTGGTCCAGGATATGATCGATTTCTGTTTGAGGATGACGTCGGGTGCTCTCTTCGGATATCGTTGGGTGCTCTTTGCGGGTGACGTCGCCTTCTGTCGACAGGTGACGTCGCCTTCTCCCAGGACGGGACGTTGACTTCCTTTTGCACGTGACGTCGACTTCTCTTCAGGTGACGCCGACTTTTCTCTGCAAGTTGCACAGACTTCTCTACGGAGTTAAAGATAAAATCTCTCTAGAGTCAGAGTGGGTTCCTTCTCTTTCTACAGGTGACGCAGAAATCTGTTTGCATGTAACATCAACATGTCACAACAGGTGACACATAATTCAGCATTCTCAGGTAAGGTAGACTTCTCTCCTTCCATCAACGAAGAGTTTCTATGTCTCTGTCTGTCTGTCTGTCTGTCAGTCTGTCTGTTTGTCTCTGTCTCTCTGTCTCTGTCTGTCTGTCTGTCTGTCTGTCTGTCTCTCTGTCTGTCTGTCTGTCTGTCTGTCTCTCTCTCTCTCTCTCTCTCTCTCTCTCTGTAAGCGAGCAGATGTTTGTTGCTTAGTCGTCAAGACTCAGATGCTGCCAGAATGTCATGAGTTGGCAGTGGCCAGTGCCTTTCCCAAATCTGCTGAGAAGACTATTTTATGTGTATGCAGAGTAGCCAAGACGCCGGGTCACACACAAAGGACACTGTCTTACCTTTTCCCTGAATGATTCTATGAACGACAGCGAACGACTAGACTCTGGGAGTGTAGCACAACCCTCTCCCTGTACAGCATCCAGTAGTAATATGGAGCCTTATGAATAACCTGAAATGCTGATGGTACATCTACGGGCCTAGAGTTCACATCTTGGTACTAATAGCTGTTAATATTTCTTTGTACTTACATTTTTCTCTCCATTTAGTGACATTTCCTTATATGAAGGGGAGTAAATTATCTGAAGATGATACACATACTTCCGGTGATGAAATAAAGTCGACCCATATTGAAAGGTTACAATCTTACCCGTTTTAGAAACGAAATGGCTTATTTGCGAGAAATAGGTCAAACCCATAGTACATCACATATCTGTTCCCTTCTGCTGTTTTTTAAGTATGACGTCACAACCTGCAACCCCTCCTGCCCCCGAAATTATCATCTCGGACGATGCTAAATTTACGGGAATGAATCCTGCTATTAGCGTAGCGTGTATGATTTCATTAGTGATGTCCATTCTGCAGTTACAGTCAAAGGACTTGCAACAGACAATGTTATAGTCGCCTATCTTAGGAGTAGATTTCATGATGGAGGTATCCCTTGTAAGATGTAGACTCTTGCAGACGCTTACTTCCTTTGATGAATGCTGCAACAAATTCGTTTTTTTTTTTTTTTTTTTGGTAACCACACGGAAGCAGGATGTTTCATCAGCATCTAGAGACTATTGCAAAGTATTAGACAGCTACAGGAAAAGAAATTTTTTGAGGCACTGCGAAATAGGCCGTGGACAGAAACTGATGAAATGGAAAAAAAAAAAAAAAAAACTAACAATAAAGTAGCAATGTTATTTAGTTATATCTGGTTAGAAAATCGCCTATCAAGGATGAGTCAGACGCTGCGTTAGAGATTCAGTTTCCTTCTAGGGATGACATAACCATGTTAGCCGTACAGACAGAAGAGAAACTTGGTATCATACCTACTCGAACTTACTAGACCAACACCACCTAAGTCACAAGGTGAAGGACACGTTTCACGTTCACTCAGCAGTCAAAACGTCATATCACCTTCACCAGCCATGTCACGTGCAAGACCTGCATCGCAAAGCAGCTTCTCTCATGACAGTGCCAGATCTACAAGCAGAACTAAAACAGTTTGTTGGTAATTTAAACAGATCATCTTTGTGATGCAAGAGTAACGTGCTGTAGTTAATATGTTAATAAGATTAGTGTCTCCAATTATTCACTGCAGTAACCAGCGATCGTCTAAATTCATCTTAAGCCATTAGTCTTCTCCTGAACTAGGTTCCTACACAACCATCCCTAAATCATGGGCGGCACTTGACTTAATAACAGTGTTAGTAATTAGTGAGTTGATGCTGTCAGTGTCTCCTGGAAGCCGAGGCCACGGTTACTGCAGCAATAAGGTGCCACGACACAGTCAGCACAACAAATTTGCTGCGGTGTCGCAGGCCATAAATTAGTAGCATACTGTGTTGTTGCTGAGGCCACTAAAACACTACCGCACTGAATTTACTGTATATGAATGCTGCCGTTGCAGCTTGGAAAGCAATACAGTGGTTCTTTCCTCCATATGCGTTATGAAGGACATTATTATATACAGAACCATCTCTTGGAGCAGCCCGTTCAGTCAGTTACACCCCATTTTTTTTTTTAAGGCATGGCGTTCTTCTCCCGTCGACTTTGACAACGTTCCATATTATGGCCCTCGTGGTCTCGCACATATATACATACATATATATATATATATATATATATATATATATATATATATATATATATATATTGTTACATAGCCTATGATTTCATCATCCTTTGTGTAATTTTAACGCACAGTATGCTGCATGTTTGATCACGAGCGTGTTCTGCCTCAGTCCCCCCCTTCTACCGTTATAGTAGAGTAAGTCGTTCTCTCTGTTATTCAAAGCGGGATTGTCAACTCTTTGTCCCCATGGCTTCATTTGCGCGTCCTTCTTACAAGTTGTATCAAGCTCTGCCGGCCCCTATATAATGAGCTCAGTCTCTACATCATGGCCACTTAGATCTGCTCCTCATTTTGTTCACATCTCTGTCCTCCCCTGTACAGATATTATTATTGTGAGTGCTCAAGAAATCTCCAAACATCTAGCAGCTGTGTGTAATTTGAGTATAACTGTTGTATTTTTTCTTGTACTGTGTAGCATAAGGTTAATTCTTAGGCCTAGTGAGGTTTTTGATTGGTGTTGGGTTTTATGTCAGTCATTTTTGATAATAGTTTTTTTTTTTTTTTTTTTTTTTTCCGGCCTATCAACCATTGGGGCCGAAGCCCCTGGTTATTAAGGCCATTTATATATATATATGTATATACATTTAAACATATATACATATATATACAAACATATATATATACATACATACATACACACACACATACACACACACACACACACACACACACACACACTTCCATGCATACATACAGACACACTTTCATGCAAACGTACATATATATATAATAATTTTAATCTTATTTAATTTTTTTTTTATTTTTATTTTTTTTATTTTTTCTTGGTTTTATATTTTTTACACCTTATATTATAAAGTAAAACTAATCTAAAGACCCTAAAATTAATCACCTAACAGACAAATCGCTAACTTATACTAAATCCTACAGAGACAAATAGCTAGACCTACACTAATGGTAAAAATACCTCGACTAACAGAACACCATCGACTGCAGATATGTAATGCCTTTCTACATTACATACCTGCACTCATCACCTGGTAACTGTCAGTCGAGGCACAACCTAATATAGGGGACATCAATATATGAAAGGGAACCAGACGAGTCAGGAACATTTCCATATACGTCAGCTGTCGTCCCTAATTAGAATAACTTAAGCAAGATAATATAATGTATTTACATAATTTGTACAGAAAGTGAAGAACCTCGCCCAGCAGACCACCATCGACTACAAGTGCCCAATACCTTCCTATATTGCACACTTGCACTCATCAGCTGGTGACTGTCAGGCGAGGAACTTGGCTTAATGTAGGGGACATCAATATTAGAAATAGATCGGTGGGAGGAGGAACTATTTAAAATATGTCAACTGTCAACCCTAATTAATATTACAATATATACATATTTACTTTTCATAAAAACCATAACCACACAGTACAAAAGTCACATCACTCTGATCAGTCCGGTCTCTCTCAAGAAAGCCATCAATTTATCAGTCATAACAATGTCCCCATCACCCAGGATGGTGGAAAGGGTGAAGGGGGTGTCTACTGCGCCGCAGTAATTTTGATAATAGTTGTTGTTGTTGTTGTTGATTTTCTCCTCATTCGAGGAGACCGGGCCTTGCTGTAGCCCGGTTGGTGGTGGTTGTCTTGAATAAGGTAAGGGGGAAGACAGGGCCTGGGGAATGCCCAGCACACACGCCCTGTCTCCTGGCTGAGTTGCGGTGTGTGTGGATAATAGTTTGTATCTGTAATAATTTATCTTGCATTAACTGAGCATTACCAGGTGTATTTTCATTTTATCAGGGCTGACTTAGATAAATTTACTCTTGCTAATTTCGTGTTAATAGAGGCTATTGCAGTTAACCATATATTTAACCTGTTTATTTGCCATTACATTATCCTTATGAGTTCTGAATGTTTTGTTGTTAGTTTGTGCATTAAACTTTAACTTGTAATTTTACCTAACTCTTTTGTTTTGAACCTGGAACTTTACGGGACAGTAGTGACTCTTAGCATTCTCACTTAAAGTGTACGTTATCTTTCTCTGTTCCGTAACATAAATTTGGCGACCTCTTATCAGGATATTCAGGATATTATCATAAGGATATTGCTTGATATTTTGTGACTGTTACTTATTAATTATGTCTACTATTACTACACTTGATGAAGCCAAAGATTTTTTGTCAAATGTGCAAACAGTGTGTGATATAGAAAACAGAACAAAGAATGAACTTAAGCTTGTTGCTCAACAATTGGGAATTGCTGTTCGCTCTCATCATTCTAAAGATCAAATTGTTGGCATGATTAATGAAAGCTTGTTTAATGTAACTCCTCGAAATGAGCAAACGCAGATTGAATTAGCTAAGTTACAGCTAGCCCTGCAGGAGGCTCAGGCTAAGGAGGCGGAGTCTCGTGTTAAGGAGGCTGAATTTCAAGCACGTGCTAAGGAGGCTGAGTCTCAGGCTAAGGAGGCGGAATCTCAGGTTCGGATTCAGGAGGCACAGATACAGGCACAAGTTGAATTTGCTAGGATTCAGGCAGACCATGAGTATCGCATGAAACAAGGTGGAACTGGATCATCTAGCTCTGATGATTTTGATGTGGCTAAAAATGTTAAACTTGTCCCTCCTTTTAATGAATCTGATTTAACAAAGTATTTTCAGTTGTTTGAGAGGGTAGCTACAGGTTTTAATTGGCCTAAGGAGTATTGGCCAGTACTCCTTCAAACTGTTCTCACCGGTAAAGCTCAAGTAACTTATGCATCTTTGCCTCAGGATCAGTCTGATAATTATGATGTAGTTAAGAGCTTGATTCTTAAGGCCTATGAGCTTGTTCCTGAAGCTTATAGAGTAAAATTTAGGACAACTTACAAGCAAGATAAGCAATCCCATGTTGAGTATGCAAAAATCAAAGAAGATCTGTTAGAGCAGTGGTTAAATTCTAAGAATGTGGATTCTGATTTTGACAAATTTAAGCAGATGATTTTGCTGGAGGACTTCAAAAGGTGTATTAGTAAAGATGTAAGCCTATATCTTGATGAGAGAAGAATAGATAATTTGTCTGATGCTGCAGTTTTAGCTGATGAATATGTTCTCACTCACAAGAGATATTCTAGAGAAAAAGGGAAAGCTGAGAGTAAGTACGTTGCCTCTACTCAGAGTACAGGTAACAGGAAAGAGAATAAAGATGATGTTTCTCAGGAAGTAAATACCAGCTTCACCTCTAGATTTCAGAAAAGTAAATGTACTTATTGTAGTAAGCTTGGTCATACTACGGAGAAATGTTTCAGGAGACAGCGTGATGTGAACAAAAAGGAGTCTTTAAATATTCAGTCAATTGGTCTGGTGTCCACTCTTGAGAGTTCCCAGAATTCTTTAACTGAGTTAACTGAACCTGCTTTGAGGGGTAACTTAAATTCTCATGATGGAGCTCCTCTTTTGAGCAGTAACGTGGGTGACACTCTCAAGAGTTCATGTGCTAATTTCCTGTCTGATGGTTTTGTCAGTCCTCTGGACAGTAATGACAGGAAATCAGTTAAAATATATCGTGATACAGGTGCTTGCCAATCCCTTATGCTGACCAGTGTTCTAGGCTCTAATGTTAATTCCTCTGATGAAACTGTAATCTTACAAGGTGTAGGGAATAATTACTTCTCTGTCCCTCTGTGCAGAGTGAATTTAGAGTCTGGTTTTGTTAATGGTTCCATTATGGTTGGGTTGGTTGAGACACTCCCAATGTCAGGTGTAACTTTCTTACTTGGAAATGATATTGGTGGAAGTCAAGTGTGTCCAGCTCCTCAGTTGTCTAGTGAGCCAGTGGCTGTGTCCCAGGATTGTGATGTCCCTGATGTGTTCCCTGCATGTGCTCTCACTAGGGCTAAGTCTAAAGTTACTGGTGATTTAGAGGATGATGATGATGATGATGTTATCCTAGCTGACACTTTTCTTGCTAATTTGGACCACTCACCAGATGAGGCAGTACCCCGTAGTGTTGATAATTTGTCTCGTCAAGAGTTGGTTGAGTTGCAGGTTGCTGACCCTGAGTTGAAAGGTCTAGCTAACTCTGCTTATAGTGAAGAAGAGTCAGCCGGTGCTTCTACTTGTTATTATGTAAAGTCAGGAGTACTTATGAGGAAGTGGAGACCCCCAACAGCATCAGCCGACTGTGAATGGGAGGTTGTACATCAAGTTGTCATCCCTCGTGTTTGTAGGCAGGATATCATTAGAGTGGCTCATGATTCCAGTTTGGCAGGACACCTTGGAGTGAGGAAGACTGTGGCACGCATTTTGAAACACTTCTACTGGCCAGGTATCTTCAGGGATGTTTCCTGGTATTGTAAGTCTTGTCACACCTGTCAAGTTGTGGGGAAGTGTAATCAGACTGAAAAGGTTGCACCTCTAGTTCCCATTCCTCCTTTTGAGGCGCCTTTCACCCGTGTGTTGGTGGATATTGTGGGCCCTCTTCCTAAGACTTCTTCAGGATTTTCTTATGTGTTGACCCTGATTGATATGGCTACTCGTTATCCTGAAGCCATTCCACTTAGAAATATCTCAGCAAAGAACGTGGTTAAGGAAATGCTAGGGTTCTTCACAAAGTTTGGTCTGCCCAAGGAGGTACAGTCAGACCGGGAAGTAATTTCATGTCAAACGTTTTCAAGCGGTCTCTGAAAGAGTTGGGCATCACCCAGATCACGTCTTCAGCTTACCATCCCCAGACCCAAGGAGCGTTGGAGAGATATCATCAAACACTCAAATCGATGCTCAAGAAATACTGTTTGGAACATCAGAAAGACTGGGATAAAGGTCTTCCATTCGTTGTGTTTGCCGCAAGAGAATCTCCAAATGAATCACTGGGCTTCTCACCTTTTGAACTACTGTTTGGCCATGAAGTAAGAGGACCCCTTAAGTTACTCAAGGAATGCTGGCTGTCGGAGGAAGATGACATCAACCTGCTGGAGTATGTGATGAAGTTCAAAGAACGGCTGTCCACTGCTTTACAGCTGGCGAGAGAGAATTTAGCAGCTGCTCAGGAGAAGATGAAGACTTGGTATGATAAGAAGTCCAGGTTACGCCACTTTCAGCCAGGAGATCAGGTTTTGATTCTGCTACCAGTTCATGGGCAACCTCTTCAAGCCAAGTTTAGTGGCCCTTATTTAGTGGAGAAGAAACTCAGTGATGTCAACTATGTCATCGCCACACCAGATCGTAGAAAGAGCAAGCAACTATGTCACATCAACATGCTAAAGTTATATCACAGGCGGGACGAAAATAATCCAGTCTGCACTGTAGCTGTTCCACCCGAGTCTGCAAGTGAAGCTCTCCCATGCAGTATGAGCCTGAGTGATAGTTTGGGGAAGAATCCTGATATCATGAATGATCTCCAGACTAAGCTTTCTCATCTACCTCCCAAGGAAAGGCAGGAGTTTTCGGCATTACTGCAGGAGTACCCGCAAGTGTTCCGTGCCACTCCAGGAAGAACCACTGTGTTGATGCATGATGTCGATGTTGGAGACGCAAAGCCAATTAAATTGCCTCCTTACCGTGTGAACCCAGTGAAAGTTCCTCTCATCCAGAAGGAGCTTGGCTACCTGTTGGACCACAAGATGATTGAGCCCTGTCAGAGCGAGTGGAGTTCTCCTGTCACTCTAGTCCCTAAGCCAGGTGGGTCACAGTGGCTTTGCATTGACTACAGACATGTTAATCAGATAACCAAAACAGACACTTACCCTCTCCCTCGTGTGGAAGATTGCATAGACAAGATCGGAAAGGCTAGGTACATAAGTAAGTTTGATTTGTTAAAGGGATACTGGCAAGTACCTATGACTGAACGTGCTAGGGAGATCTCATGTTTTGTAACATTAGGAAAGACTTTTGCATGTTCTGTAATGCCAGATACAGATTGTTTTAGAGTAATAAGAAATTTCCTTTGTAAATTTCTTTTTTCTTTGTGGGGAGGTGTTACATAGCCTATGATTTCATCATCCTTTGTGTAATTTTAACGCACAGTATGCTGCATGTTTGATCACGAGCGTGTTCTGCCTCAGTCCCCCCCTTCTACCGTTATAGTAGAGTAAGTCGTTCTCTCTGTTATTCAAAGCGGGATTGTCAACTCTTTGTCCCCATGGCTTCATTTGCGCGTCCTTCTTACAAGTTGTATCAAGCTCTGCTGGCCCCTATATAATGAGCTCAGTCTCTGCATCATGGCCACTTAGATCTGCTCCTCATTTTGTTCACATCTCTGTCCTCCCCTGTACAGATATTATTATTGTGAGTGCTCAAGAAATCTCCAAACATCTAGCAGCTGTGTGTAATTTGAGTATAACTGTTGTATTTTTTCTTGTACTGTGTAGCATAAGGTTAATTCTTAGGCCTAGTGAGGTTTTTGATTGGTGTTGGGTTTTATGTCAGTCATTTTTTATAATAGTTTGTATCTGTAATAATTTATCTTGCATTAACTGAGCATTACCAGATGTATTTTCATTTTATCAGGGCTGACTTAGATAAATTTACTCTTGCTAATTTCGTGTTAATAGAGGCTATTGCAGTTAACCTTATATTTAACCTGTTTATTTGCCATTACATTATCCTTATGAGTTCTGAATGTTTTGTTGTTAGTTTGTGCATTAAACTTTAACTTGTATTTTTACCTAACTCTTTTGTTTTGAACCTGGAACTTTACGGGACAGTAGTGACTCTTAGCATTCTCACTTAAAGTGTACGTTATCTTTCTCTGTTCCGTAACAATATATATATATATATATATATATATGTATATATATATATATATATATATATATATATATATATATATATATATATATATATATATACACAGTAGGCTCGCACAGTGCACGAGAGATTGGGAGATCCACGACCTCGCGCACTGGGAATTCGCGTACTGGGAATACATAATCTTATGGGAATAATTACATATGGGCGGTACCCCCTCATACCTGGAGATTTTTTGGCCCTTAGAGACATAATAAAGGTCATATTTTTCAGACATTGTACTAAATCTATAGCTACAATAACAAAAATATGGATAGTCACCTTAACAACAGTAGACAACAGGCCTGATGACCTTAAATAACAAGGGTTCAGAGGCATGGCAACACTTACAGCGCTGTACTCACCACCGCACCTCCCACCGCACCAACACTTCCCTCCACAGACTCCTCTTGAGCACCTTCCCCATGAGCATCAAAGTCACTCACTTCGGCAATAAACCCTTCAAAGTCCAATGCTGACACTTCTGACATTGCATCCTCTTCACCCTCAACAGTAGAATGCCCAGGAATTTCTGCACATCAACATGAGGACACGTGACGCGCTGTGTGAGGGGTGGTCGTGCACTAATTGAAAATGGCATTTTTGAGCCACTCCTTGCCTGTGCCTCGCGTTCTGTGCGGTAAACTCGCGCATTCAAGGGTTTTTGGTTATGATTTTTGGTCACTCGCGCACAATGCAAATCGCGCACTGTGATGACGCGCACTGTGCGAACCTACTGTATATATATATATATATATATATATATATATATATATATATATATATATATATATATATATATATATATATATATATATATATATATATATATATATATATATATATATATATATATATATATATATATATATATATATTAATATATATTTTACCCAAGAGTCGTCTGGTATATTAAAACGACAGATACTTATTTCTGTTATATATGATGATGATGATGATGATGATGATTATTATTATTACAGTTTGGGTTTATGCCAGGTAGGGGACCACTGATGCCATATTCATTGTTCGACAGCTTCAGGAAAAATATATTGGTAGGAGAAGGGATCTGTATTTTGTTTTTGTTAATTTGGAAAAGGCTTTTGACAGAGTCCCTAGAGAGGTGGTGAAGTGGGCAATGAGAAAGCTTGGCTTGGAGGAGTGGCTGGTTAGGGTGGTTATGGCTATGTATGTGGGTGCTAGCACCCAGGTAAGAGTGAATGGAGATTTGAGTGATGAGTTTTCCGTAAATGTTGGCGTGCATCAGGGGTCAGTTTTGAGTCCCATGTTGTTTATCATGGTACTAGAAGCCCTCTCACGTGACTTTAGAAACGGACTCCCGTGGGAGATGTTGTATGCTGATGATTTGGTTTTGATTGCAGAGAATGAAAGAGAGGCGGAGGAAAGGTTTAGGAAGTGGAGAGATGGTATGGGGCACAAGGGCTTAAGGGTAAATACAGATAAAACAAAAGTGATGATATCTAGGGTTGGTGGCGGTTCTGTCAAAGACGAGGGAGAGTGGCCACGTGCAGTTTGTCACAAGGGCGTGGGAAGTAATTCTATCTTGTGCGGTGTTTGTGATAAATGGGTGCACAAGAATGTAATGGTATCAGAGGTAGCCTGCGAGATAATGCTGATTTTATGTGTACGGCGTGTCGGGGAGAGCAGGTGGAGATTATCAGGCGTGAAAGGATTGAACTTGCTGGTGAATCTCTTGAGTGTGTGGAAGAGTTTTGTTATTTGGGAGACATGTTGTGTGCTGGAGGTGGGGTTGGATTTAGCTCTGTGGCTAGGATGAGAAGTGGTTGGAAGAAGTTCAGGGAGCTCTTGCCTCTTCTGACATTGAGAGGGCTCTCCCTACGTGCTAAGGGGTCTTTGTATGCAGCATGTGTTAGGAGTGTAATGCTGTATGGTAGTGAGACCTAGGCAGTAAAAGAGGAGGATATTCGCCGGCTCAGACGTACAGAAATGACAATGATTAGGTGGATGTGTAGTGCGTCTCTGCGTGCAAGGTCCGGGGGGGCTGGGTTTACGATGGAAGAGTTGAGAGGTAGGACGGGACTGGAGTTTATTGGTGTTGTGATGAGGAGAGGTAGATTGAGATGGTTTGGACATGTGGAGAGGATGGGGGATGATAATTGGGTGAGGAAGGTGAGAAGTGTTAATATTGGGGGTGGGGTTATGAGGGGTAGACCGAGAGAGACATGGGACGAGGTCATTAAGTGTGACCTCAGGGTTAAGGGACTGAACAGGGAGGCTGCAACGGATCGCGCAGCGTGGAAAGCCGCCATTAGGTGACCAAGGCCGACGCATGCAAGCATGTTGGAGCCTTTAAAAAAGAAACGAGACGAAACGAATGAAACGATTATTATTATTATTACTATTATTACTATTATTATCATTATTATTTTTATTATTATTATTATTATTATTATTATTATTATTATTACTGTTACTAGTACTATTACTGTATTATTATTATTATTATTATTATTATTATTACTGATACTAGTACTATTACTGTATTATTATTATTATTATTATTATTATTATTATTATTATTATTATTTGTGGGTTTCTTTGAGAAAGTTTTGAAATAAACTATCACGCCCAGCCCAACCAACCTACAGCCGTCAGCTTTACGGTGCTTCTTACTCTCACCTCTCCCACCGCCTGCCAACATCTTCTCCCACCACCTGCCAACATCCTCTCCCACCACCTGCCAACATCCTCTCCCACCACCTGCCAACATCCACTCCCACCGCCTGCCAACATCCTCTCCCACCGCCTGCCAACATCCTCTCCCACCGCCTGCCAACATCCTCTCCCACCGCCTGCCAACATCCTCTCCCACCGCCTGCCAACATCCACTCCCACCGCCTGCCAACATCCTCTCCCACCACCTGCCAACATCCTCTCCCACCACCTGCCAACATTCCCGACCATTCATCTCAATTTCCCGCATCGTTTTCTACCCCACCACCAGCACCGAATTTTCAAAAGGAATCTGATCCCACCGTCAACTCAGCGCCTTATACAACTACCAGTTTCACCGATTTTACTCGTCCAGTCCAGCAGTCTTACCCGCCACCATCCCACCCACTCCTCTGTAGCCACGTCCAACCAGTTTTCATCCCTTACCTTTGAATAATAAAGGCTTGAATGATGAGTATGACCCATTTCACTGGACACCTTGTTCACAGTTCTGTATATGTGCTTTCCTGTTCATATTTTTGGATCTCTCCCTCCGAATGTGTTAATGGGAAACAGGATCGACATGATGATGATGATGATGATGATGATTGTCTGAGCTCCGAGTGAGTTTTCAACAACTTAATATCAGTTGCCAAGTAAGAGTACTGAGACTGTCGACAGACGACTTTATTTATATGAAGAAATTAAGTATGTTGTCAGCAGTATTTCAGGAGGAGTATTATAGTGTAAGTGAGGAAACTGAAATATCACTGAATATCATTATATTCTAACAAGGATACAGAACGTATGTTAGATCAGTCACACACACTTGGCCTCTTCAGTAAGATTAACTTTACTTAACTATCATTGTTGCTACCTCAGATTATTTTATTCAGCTTTTGTGGAAGGTCATTCACAGTGCTGGATTTTTGACAGTCTCTATGAACCCCTTTATTCTGAAGACGTAGTGGGGAGTACTGAGGTATGTAATCACCTGCATCACATGATAAATACCTGGTCTCTCTACAGTCGCCTTTGACTCTTATTAATCCCATCATTACGGTAATTTCTCTTATATTTTGCTTTCCTCTTGTTATATGACTTCATTAAACTTGGGAGAGATTTTCATAATGGAGTTGGTATAAGTCTTGCATGTCAGAGCACATTTATTTAATGTAATACTTCAGTGGCACTGAAAGAAAGCTTTAAAAAAGACATCAACGTACTGAAGGGATAAATGTATAACGCTATGGTTGTCATTTCACAAGGGTTAAATACAAACGCCATAGCATGAAGAGAAGCTGTGATGTGCCCTCATTTTACTGTGTAAGTTACGTTCAGGGTGACAATGAATTTTTTTTCATTATTAATTGAGCAATAAATTATAATACTGCTTATTAATAGAGCCACAGATATTTCCCACAGGACATCCAGTGTTCGTTATGCCGTCATTTTTGTGCCGGTTATTGTCCGTATATCACTGAAGCAGTAACTACGCAGAACCAACGTGGCAAACATGTTACGATCCAAAGAACCGCACAGCATACATATATATCAGTCAGATAAAAATGTCTGGATATTGATTAAATGATTCTAAGATTGTAAATAAAACTAAAATACCCGTCAACGGTAATATGTTCAGTGTCTCACGTCATCACAAACACCTAAAACAATGTAACAACCCTTTATTACAGGCGATTTTACACATATCGGCAAAACTTGGCTCCTAGTAGCCTAGTGATGGGACTTTAATTGGCTATATCTAACTCCTCCATTTCAAAAAGTGTATGTTAAACTAAACAAAGCCACCTGGAGGTAGGAAATTTTTATAAAAACACTTCACTGCGGTTAAGTGATGAAAAAGAGAACTAAAATAACATTATAAAGAATACTCACAAAGCACATACATCCACCAAGGCATAACCATTCCTCCTTATAACCTTTGCAGGGAAAATGTTGAGTCAGTGATTGAAATTGTTGAGGATCAGTTACGATTTGGAGAACGAACAGGTAGATAATGTTATTATAGAGATCCCGTTGTGTAGAGGGTTTTGAATTTTTACTGCCCAAAGCTTCATTACTATTTCCTGCTACTGTCCTCAAAAATGTGTTTCATATTTGGCACAGTCTCATTTATTTCTTTTCCAGACTGAAAGACATGATACATGGAGCCTTTCCGGAAATATATGTCTGAGGAGCATCACATAACATAACAAATAGCCATATGTGGTTACCAGTTATAATATCGTCTCTCCTTAACGTCCAGATAACGAGAAGCCACTGCCCTGCTGAATAATATTGTATGCCGATAATAAGAGTTAAATGAACAAGCCGGTAGGCCACGATGGCCAGCTCCACTGCCCTGCTGAATAATATTGTATGCCGATAATAAGAGTTAAATGAACAAGTCAGTAGGCCACGATGGCCAGCTCTAAGCTGGCCTGCCATATTTTAGCCACTGCTGTTCAGACAGTACAAACAATGGAGGACGCTTATCAGGTTAAAGTCTAAAAGTCCCATATCTCGCCTCTATTTACACACAAACTAAACCACCTAGACAAGAGAAACAACTCGATACCAGCAGAAATACAATAATCATCCAAAAACGTGAAAAAAGAATCATATCTTTTTATGAAACCTCCCACATTATATACTGATTTGTTTCGTAATGCACATATCTAGTCATTTCAAACCATTTCAGTACCACTGAAATTGGGGGGGAGGGGAATGTGGATATTTCTTAGTGTGATGTTCTTTCTCTCCTCTGCTTATTTTTCTGTGGCGTGTGCACAGTTATTTTGTGACTTTTTTGTGCCTAATATCGAAGCACAGAATGGGTTCAGGAAGCTAAAAATTGCATTGCCAGGTGCGCCAGACGTGTCTCTTCAAGTTGGTAACGAAACAAATTGATTTTCGAAATAAAAAAAGAGAAAATGGTGCCTGGGCAGACCACTGGTTCCTGACAATTTCTGAACCCACAGCCAAGGAGGGGCAAGAGGGGCGGTTGCTAGGCAATGAGTAGTTGCCTAGCAACTAAAACATTGCAGACACAATTGGTCAATGACCAGTCACTGTGTCCAGGTTTGGTCGGAATCGGTTAATTCTGAAGGGTAGATGTGCCTGCCACAATTAAACAAGCCTCCTAAAAACACTGAGGTCAATGTTCGCAGGGTTGTCACTGGAAAACTAGAGGAAAGAGGGAAAAATGGATGGAACATTTCCGATAGGGAATGGCCTCAAGATTACGCCTAAAGAAGTCAGGGTTTTCTACGCCTATTAATAATTTTTCTACAGCTCAAAGCGTGAAAAGTACTAAAAAAAAAAAAAAAAAAAAAAAAAAAAAAAAAGCTGTTTCTCTGCCGTTACTGGGCAATGAGTGGTTGCCTAGCAACCAAAACCTTGCTGACTCAGCTAGGTCATAGGCTGGTCAAAGTGTGGGCGCAATCGGATCTTTCTAAATGGTGTAAGTGCATGCCACAATTGAACAAAAATGAATAGAAGACCACAAGAATGAAAGAAAACGCTACAAACAATAAGGACATTATGGAGCTGGCCAATGAGATACAGTGCCTCCTAAAATAGGTGTTGGTGACTGTCTATAACTGCGCTTTTACTGTATATTTCTTTATGATTTGTGTGGGTATTGAATCGGCTCTCTATCTGCGTAGAACAGCATTATAGTTTCCCCATTTACATGTATACTGCATTCCTTACTTAATATGACAAGGTATAGTTATCATTTTCAACAAATAAACACGTAAGTATGCGACAGCAAACAAGAGGGGGAGGCGTGGATGGGGGAAGCGTGGGAATAACTGGATTTGATGGGAGTGAGGCCGCGAGAGTGGCCTAACTAAAATGAACAGATTTTAGGGTTAACAACAACAATAAACACCGGACCACACAACATTGCAACTAAAACACTTGTATTAGTGTGCTATTCATATATTTTCGTTGTTGTTGCTGTTGTTGTTGTTGTTTAAGCCAGGTTCGTCTGACCGAGCAAACCCAATAATCGCAACCAAGCAATCACGCCCGGAAGCCCGTTCCGTGCAGTGAACCGAAGTTCCCTTGTGGCAGACAGCTACTCGCCACAGCGGGGCACGGGGAGGCGTGTGGAGCAGAGATGGAATTACTGTAATTCAAACTCTGAACATTCGAGAAATCATACGAATTCTTCAAATTTCTAGGAATACGAATAAGAATACACAGAAATAATGTGAATTCTAATGCTAATACGAATACTTTATGAATGTATTTATGAATGCATTCATGAATATTCTTCGTTAAAAATTAACTTCTAGCTATAGGTCAGCCTAGTACCGTACCAAAGTTATGCAATGGTACATGACTTCATGACTGGCGCCAGTATTCTGTACCGGGATAGCCAACTTATGCTAAGTACAGCAGTAGACATACTAGTGTGTGTTTTTCTTGTAGGTTAGTTACAATAGAAACACAAGATATCATACTAAGCCAACTCTGAAGTAGTCTTATCTTGTAGGCCTCACTTTTATTCTTCAGAGTTTTGAATATACATATGTAAGCAATTGTCTGTTACTCCGGATATTTATAGTAATATTAATATTTGGGACAAGTTTCATTACTGTTTGGGAAAATATGTGAATATTTGGCTGCTGGGTGGACACCGCAGCTGCTCCACCCAGGATGCACTGCGCCAACACGTGTAGGTTCCTCATCAATGTCTTGTACTGATAATGAATGAACCCAAACGCTGACCATTAATCCTTTCAGTTCAGTGACTCTATTTCATTCTTGCTGCCCTCAGACATTTTTTTGTTTTTCAACATAATAAGAACCTCGTAGTGACAGGGCAAAGGAGGCTGAGTTGAGGAAGAGGAAAGGTGATATAACTGGAATAATGACCTAACGGGCAACATTAAGGCAGTCGCTGATGGGACGCTGAATAAAACTGTCCCGTATGGAGTTTCTGCATAAACAGGCTGTGAGGTAAATTTCTGCGTTCCGGGTTGCGTGTTTGGAATCAACCTTTCATATTATTCTGGGGCTTCTCAGTGATTTAAGTAACATTTCTCTTGACCAAACCCCGATATATATTAAGTTCATCATTTTGGAAACGGTCCATGTTCCTCTTGTTTTGGAAGGAGAAAACTTTGAAATAAACCAATGCAGCACCTGTTTCGGTCCACCGTCAACGTCGATCGTCACCCTATCCCATCACGTCCCATACCCTGCCACTCCCATGCATTCCTTTCCTCTTACCTCTCTACTTTCCTCATCTCTATATCCACACTTTGTTCTTTTCTCTTCTCTTTCCCCATTGCTCACCCTCCTCTCATACCCTTTATCTCATCTCCTCGTGCCCCTCTCGTCTCATTGTTCTCGGTTCTTATTCCTCATCTGTTTTCTTACGACAGTGGGTGTAGTCATCCCATCTTCCCCCATCACCCACCACCAGCTAGCCAGTTCTTCTCCTCTTACCTATAGAGTTCCTGCCCATCCCCCCATGTCAGTTTTAAGGTTGTTGGCCAATTCTAAGTAGCTGTGGAGGAATCGAATCACCTTTTCCAAAAGATGTATTTTCCCCATAGCATCTTTTTTTTTTTCTCACATCTACGCCACTAAGGCAACCTGTGTCGATGTCAGGCCAATAATTTACACTAAAAGGACCATGGGGTAGAAGAGGGATACTTAATTGCAAGGGAAAAGATGCCTAGAATGCCTCTTAGGAGACGACCCTTACACCTTCCTATGCCAAGGTCGTCCCTCATGTAACATCTTTTCTTCACAGGGTGTATTGACCCCATCCTGCCTGTCCATCCACAACACTCCCACCCACTCCACCTACTCCTTCATATCCAGTCCATCCGTCATGGATCTCATCTTATCTGGCCTGACGTGGTAATATATGAAGTTCTCTCAGTAGACTTAAACTCGACCTCTGCTTAAGTCTATGAACCTGAACGGGTTTGGTTGGCCCAACGTAATGTAAAAAGGTAAAGGTGGGGGTAGGCGCCATGCTGGACTTAGCCGCGGTGCTCATATCCATAACATAAGCCTTTGAGCCAGTGGCGAGTTATTCACCCATTATCCTGGGCTACAGAGCCACTGCATGATCCAGGTTACCACAGTTACCTCCAATAGGTGTTCCACCAGGTACTCATTTTACCTGCCAACCCACAGATGGTGGAAGCACACCTGAGTCCAGTGATGTCACCTGTCCGCACCAGAATTCCAACCCTGGCGCTAACGGGCCGGCAGCTTTGCGGTTGGCGATGCTAACTACTCAGCCACCGCGGCTGATCCTAAGGCCTTCAATAGTCTTAGCTGGAACGAAGTAGACCTTTTTGGAAGCAAATGGCCTTGAACTGACCTGGCCGGGCCAGAATTGATGAGAAGGACCTTGACTGACTTACTTGTTACTGGCATGAACAGATCTACCTGGTACAAAATGGAAATAAAATAATTTGAGATATGAATTAAATGTGAAAGTTCTGAATGTATCTTACGTGGTCTGCCTGGTTGTAATTGGGCCAGCCTGTGCCTGTGCTGTACCTAATGAATCAGCACTGAACTGACTGGAGCTAACTGGCAAACACTGACAGAAATAGTCTGAGTGAATCTGACCGTAGGTGACAGTACCAAACCTGTATTGCTAGCACAGTGTATAATGGTGGTGGGTACTGGAGGTAAACACCCTCCCCTCACAGACATTGACGACATACAGTATATGATATATACCTGTATGGGCACACAGACCGACAGACAGACATATAAATAGCTAGCTAGCTGGCTAGCTAGCTAGATAGATAGATAGGTACAGGCAGGTAGGTAGGTAGCTAGGTAGGTAGGTAGTGAGAGAGAGAGAGAGAGAGAGAGAGAGAGAGAGAGAGAGAGATCCTAAGTATCCGCATCACTACATCTCCTGGCTTCCTCTCTCTCTCTCTCTCTCTCTCTCTCTCTCTCTCTGTTTGAAAGAGCACCAGATGCTGCAGGTTACCCCTTCAGTAGTAGAGGTGTTTCTAAAGCTAAGTAACATCGTCAAGTAATATCGTAATCAAGACGTTGATGGAGATTATGTCTCACCTCTTCATTATAAATGGTCTCTTATTCGTTCACCATGATCCTGTGTCGGTCGCAAAAATTAAATATAAAAAGTCTTCACAGTAGCGGGAGCTGAAGGAAATTGTCTAACCTCTTTTTCTTGAGAGGTGCAAAGACAAATCTTGGGATGCGTAATGGCAGTGAAGTAGGTAACATCACCACCGATGCTCCGCCAGTCTTATACACAAACTTTATGCTTCCATGACCCAGATATGGAGTCATTTACACACACAAGACTCATATATGTATCGAACCAACATCACATTTTATGCTATTTGGCACAGCATGATTACAGGAAACTTATAAATGTATTATAGATTACAGCAGCTTACATTAACTTAGTGAGACATAAAACAATAATCCTGTACTGAAAAAAGTTGTTACATTAATTGCGTAACTGATATGAGTTGTTATCCCTGTGTTTTGTTTGATGAAATGCAGGCAACAATGCAAGTTTCTGTCACAGTAACACTGGATGGGTTGCATATTTGTTACATGTTTACTCAGACAAAGCAGCATCCAACCAGAAGCCCATGACGCTGATAAATGCTGCCTGTTTATTAAATGGTCATTCACACAATGGCATATCCTAATATATCTGACCAGTGGAAGGTTTCATAACAGTGATAATATTGTAAACAATGATACTATACCTGCCTAAATATCAACATGCAGTCAACAGGTGTAACAACTTTTCTTCGTCTTTTTCAGTTCACTCCCTTCAGTTCCATGACTTACATGTACACTACCACACGCGAAGCAATAGCAGTGTTGTGTGTGTGTGTGTGTGTGTGTGTGTGTGTGTGTGTGTGTGTGTGTTGTGTGTGTGTGTGTGTGTGTGTGTGTGTGTGTGTGTGTGTGTGTGTGTGTGTGTGTGTGTGTGTGTGTGTGTGTGTGAACTAAAAAAAAAAACAGTTTTTATCCGACCAAGACAAACATCAGCGACAGATTAAGAGGTAAGTTAAGCCCATCGTTACAGAGAATAGTAGACTGAAGGTCAAGGTCATAGGGCTAAGTCAAAGTATGAGGCAGCCACATAGGCAGTTTTTAATCAATAGGCCACACTTGGGGGAACGCAGTGATATGATTCTGAAAACAACAAGTCCAAATTCAAGGTTATAGGATAAGAGCAAAATATTAACCTTGTGTGTGTGTGTGTGTGTGTGTGTGTGTGTGTGTGTGTGTGTGTGTGTGTGTGTGTGTGTGTGTGTGTGTGTGTGTAAATATCTCAGTTATGACACTATTTTAACTATATTTGGTGTTAGGACTGAGGGTCAGCCAGGAAGTAAACTTTATATTTATTTTACAAAAGTAGGGAAAAGGTCAATATCATATGGTGTGGTCAGTTTAAACGGTTTTCATTGGAATCAGACCAAAATTTGTGTAAGTGTTTAGGATAATACAGGAATGAATTATTCTGTTTGGAGGCCAATCAATCAAAGGCCAGGGTCACAGGGATAGGTCAAAGTTCAAGGTCACACGGCAGGGTTAACGCAACAGTTTTTATCGCTCTGGGACCAAACCTGGTGTAAATGTTTAGAGTCAGACAAGAATGATATATATATATATATATATATATATATATATATATATATATATATATATATATATATATATATATATATATATATATCACACTGGGCCCACCAGAGTAGTATGTACTAATAGTAGCATGCATTACTTACATATGCTTACATATGCCTCTCTGCTCTCTTAAGTATCAACCCCTTCACCTAGTTACTTTTTATTTTCATTTTATTTATGGTACATTCAGATGATTTGTGTGACTTTGGATTAGAAGATAGTGTTATTCAATTCATTTCGTGTGTGAGAGTTTTGTTATGGTAACTTTAATATACTCGTTTGATTACACGAAGAACGATATAACAGGGAAGTGCAATAAGAGAATGCAGGAGAGAGAGAGAGAGAGAGAGAGAGAGAGAGAGAGAGAGAGAGAGAGAGAGAGAGATGGACATTTTTGTTTCATGCCTGGCCCACCAGTAGCTACACACTCATGCTGTGGGAAGCGGAATGTAATGATGGCCAGCAAAACCAACGTGATGACATGCATGGTTTATTGACGCGACGTTTCAGTTTGCACATAAACCATATTCGTACCTAAAAAACACAGGTAAAACCAGTATATAATTATTTCTATGACATTAGGTTGAAATTAATATGGAAGACTTGAGGCCCTCCTCCCCAAGGGGGTAATCACACCAGCCGTGAGCCGATACATATCTATAGTAGCTCGGCTCGGAATATAACCTTGACCTTGACCTACTTTCACCAATTTATCGTTGATTTTCATCCCTACAACACACCTGTAAACTTCTGTGATGATATTTTAGGTTGTTGCTAAGCTGTCGTGGTAAAAGGCACACAGACCTTCACCTACTTTCACCAATTTCGAATTCGTAATCGATTTTTTCCCTACTACACACCTGTAAAAATTTGTGATGATATCTGGAGCGGTTGCGAAGCTATCGCGCTAAAAGACACACAGACAAAAAAACTGAAAACACTACCACCTTCGCTATCGCGGCTAGTAAAAAAGGAATGAAACAGTAATACATAATGTATGGTTTACCAGTAAAAACCAGAGTAACTGTGTAGAGGAGTCGTGTGAGCTAAAGGATGGTAGTAGAGCTGCTGTAAGTAATCACCCCGCTGTTTGTCTCGTCAGGTAGGTTCGTGCAACAAAATTCGTTAAATTCTATTAAATTACTTGTGGGAGAATCAGAAAGCCATCCTATTACACGTTACTGGGACCATACGTAAGTGCAGTGACCACGGTGATCTCTCATTTACAAACTATTCTCTATAATACCATTAAAGTACGCTTTGTGAGCACGTGACGAGAGAGCAAGCGAGCGTTTGTACATACGTCTATCATTATAATTTCATTTTATTGTAAACTTTCAACATTTCTGGTGAGATAGTTGAGCAGTAACTGAAGAAGAACTAAGCTTAAATATTTACTTTCTCACTTTAATTCTCTGGATGTGCATATAGCGAGTCTCCGTAGCACTTATCACACACGCAATGTTCAGTTCTCTGCTCCTGACTTGCCATGTCAACGAAATGCGCCGGTAAATGCTTGGCTATTGATCGAATGATAATACCCAGAAATGGGGCGATTACTCTTGCTGATTTCATCCACTAAACATAGAAAAACCGTACATGTAAAATTATGAGCCTATTATCCGATATTTAATTGTTAGAATTCATGCAAGAAAAAATAGTGCCAAAACAGGAAACCGTTTTCTATTCTATTTCATAGTCCAACATGTCAACTGAAGCCCTCGGTATATTCCCTTGGAAAGCTGGGATTCCAAGGGGTTTCATTGGTTTCATGAGTAAATATATAACTAAAAACAAAATTAATTGAATGTATCTACTACCTGCTGAAAGAATCTCTTCTCTATCCCACGTACAGTATCGGAAAAGTTATAAGCCTCTGAAAACCACCACTGTCGGGCCGTGTCGTGTCGGGCCAGCTCGGGTCGTGTCAGGCCGCCATTTTCTCAGCTGAACATATAGTAAACATCACCTCACTCTCTGCGCTCGCTGGCTCGTAATCAGAGATCAAACTTGCCATCACATTCATAGCCCACACCTATGTCCACTTTATTACCACCTACTTGTTACGCGTTACCCTCAAGGGCGCCCTGTCCGATAAGGCATTCACGCAGACATGAGATTTATGGTTGTGTTCTACGTGGCTGCAAGAAATTGGTTGCACCTCCTTCTTAGTGAATTTACATATTACACTAGAGTATCCTCTTGTATGTTATTTATACAAACTCTGGCCAGACAAATACCGCGTAACTGATGTAAAGAATTTTTAAGCTACGATGTTCACAACATGTCAATAAGAAAGAGGTGTTACGAGATCTACAAAGTCACTCATAATACAGCCCCAAGCCAAATCAATGACCCTTGAGCCGAGTGAAAAACAGTTTCCTTTAAATATTCCCCCTAGCATTGAATGAATTATATTTCTCGAATATTACTCCTCTTTTCCAGCTTTGTGTTCAATATTATGTCTTCACTTAGCTCGTCTTCACTAATGAGTTATTTATCTTTTTCTCCATTTTTAGTAAGCTTCCCATCTGTTCTCTTATCATATTGTTTATTTTCAGTCACTTTTTCTTCTTTCCCTTGAATACCACAGTCCCTTTCTTGCACCTGTCCCTCGCCTCCTAAAATTCACTTTTTCCTGTAGTACAAATACAGTATCCTCCTGTTTCCCTTTTCATCTCAATTTATGCACTTTGATCCATCTTATTCGACTTCCTCATCTCAAAATTTTATGGAACATTATTCGTCTCCTTTCTCCTGTCCTCGCATCAACCTTTTTTTTACTAATTTCCTCATTCTGTTATTTTTCTTCCACTCTTTCCTTTCCCTTTCATCCTCTCGTCCATTATTCCATGGCATCAAACTGTTCCCATTTCTCCAACGTTAAATAGTCCCACATGTAATCCGGACTCGTTGATTTAATTACCTTCCTTCGTTCTTCCGTCGCCACTTCCTCCATATCCCTTTCCTTCCATCTCATTTGCAATCGCTTCCAGTCCTCCAGACATCAGACTTAATCTTCTTTCCAGAGACTAATTACCTCCGACAATGAAGTAGGGAGGAGGTTATGTATTCACCTATGTTTGTATGTTTGCTTGTTTGTTTGTCCACGCGATAAAACCAAAAGTTCTCAATGAAATTTCAATGAAATTTTGCGGAAGGGTGGGCCGTGTGCCAAGAAAAAGTCGATTAAACTTTGGGGCGAATCCGGATCCGGATCCTGCAATGGCACTGGCGGATGTGTACGCTCTCTGAGTGTTTTCTAGTTATGTACATGTGATCTTGTTTCACCTTTTTTTCCTCATATTTTTCCAGTTCCTTTATTTGCTTGTCCTTCCTCCATTCTGTTCGCCTTCTCGCAGCATTAACGTTTACCAAGGCCAATTTCCCCCACACTCGTTCCATATACGTAATCACGTTTCATATTTCAGAACCACTTCCCTCCTCACACCAGATTATGAGAAATTCCAGCAAAGCCTTGACAAATTGGCATCTTCATAAGATAGTTCTTTCCATGCCACTTAACTGAGTGTTGTAAGTTTGAAATAAAAATGTTAAGTATTCTAAAATAGCCTTAATCACTTTTACTACAATTCTTGAATTAAGCGGTAATGCATCCCAGTTTGCGTTTGAAAATACTCTTATTGTGATCTAATAACTATTTTTATTTGATGTAAATGATAAAGAAATTATTTTCAGGATCAAAATGTGCTGCTAATCAATTCTGAGAAAAGTATTTCAAGCCTTGTACCAGTAGACAATAAGACAAGCCAGGGCATACAAACAACAGAAACCCCGAGTTTTGTGTTAATTTTTAATTTCAAGGAGTATTTTTTCTTAGGAGATACGATATTAGTTTTGGTATCAAAATTTATGTATTAATAGTGTTAATCTTTTCCAAACGGACGTCTTCAAATGTTGAACATGAGTTTTATCACCCCTCTCTAATAATGCATGGGTACTAGTGCATGTATTATACTAGGTTATTTGTCCAAGGTCAAAGATTCATTGTTGGTGAGTGTGAGTGATGGTTGTGAAAGACTTTTGTGATGTTCATGTAACAGTGTATACAAGGGTACAGTCTGGGACTTAACTATCTTAGCGACCTTGTGTTAAAATTATTTTGATACTCGCGAAACATCACCATGGTCTTAAACCCTTCAGCAGGAGGAAGTTTTTTTTAGAAGTTATATCTTTTGCTCTCCATCGTTTTTATTTAGTTTACTGGAACCCCAGGCATAAATCCCACCGAAGAGGTGAGAAGAGGTAGGATCCGAAAAAAAAAAAAAAAAAGGAAGAAAAACCATACAAAGAGGAAAACTATGAAACAAATGTCTGCTTCTGTAACTATGGACAGAAGTGTGGCTAATTGCCATTAGGAAATGAGGCAGGATGGGACCTCTGCTGAACATTGTACAACAAGAAATGAACGATTTACAACAAATGTAGGCACGTTTAGCTGCAGTAGTAGGAATGAAACTTATGTCTGTAGAGCAGAGTAAATGGAATGACAGGCATACTCTATAAGCCTAATCAAGCACCCCCTCCCTTCTCCCCCACCAAAAAAAAAAAAGAAAAAAAAAATCAATTAGGGCCAGCTAAGATAAAACGAATGTGGGAAAGAGTAAGGTAGTTGGCATCTATGATGTTTTTTGTCTGAAGGAAGCAGTAAATGGGAGACAAAGAGTACAATAGGGCAGTGAGAATTATGTATAAAATAAATATATGCCTAAGACAAAAAGCTTGTGGAACAGGAAGGTAACAGGAGCGGAGATAGGATATTACATTACAGTAAAAGTACAGAACGGTGGCCGTGTACTTCAAAGCTTGTGCGAAGACAAAGAAAATAAATTGGAGTTAGGAAATATAATGAAACATCAAATGATAGTAATAATAATAACTACGATAAAAATAGCCATACGAATTACAAGCAAATCTCGTGATTGTAGAGCAGACTAAATCCGAGGTAAAGAATATAATGAGCAGTAACCATTATGGTTATAATAAGAAAACGTATTAGCCAATCATAACGGGTAAAACAGAAGAAGTTGAAAAATAATGACTGCAACTTAAAAAGAAAATATGCAATAACTAACAGAAAATGCAGAAAGAAAAATTAGTGTTGAAAGCAAACGATATGAAAGTGTACACAAAAGGATAGCGATAATGTGGTGAGTGACACAAGATGAAAAACACGAAGAATATGAGACAAATGACGGGAAGGAAAGAGAGAAGGAAGGAAGGAAGCCGAGGAAGAGAATCATGACCAAAGAGTAGTGTAAAGTGATGACTATACTTCTTTTTGCCTCCACACCTCTCTCTCATTACAGGTATATTTCCATCTTTCTTTTCCTACCATTCAAGTGTACCATTATCACCAGCCCTTCTCCTTTCTTCCTTTCCCCCTCACTATCGTCACCTTGCCTGCCTCTTCCTCCTCCTTGCCATCCTTCCTCCACGTCTCTTCCCCACCCTTTCGTTCCCCTAAGCAATTCACCCCCTTCTCGTCACACACTCAACCTTTACTTTACTCACCCCACACTGTAAAACCCTCGCTTATTTATGGAATCTAACGTAGCAATATTTTCAAAAACGGTTATAGGTGAGCACTGTACTACATCCATTTAGCATTTTTGTATGTTCTCTTTATTTCTCTAATGCGATTCTGGATTGGGTCAGCCATTCTCTCTCTCTCTCTCTCTCTCTCTCTCTCTCTCTCTCTCTCTCTCTCTCTCTCTCTCTTTTGTTTTGTGTAGTTCGTTGTTTTTCCTTGGTCGGTCTAATCTCTCGTCCCACATTCACTCTTTTGCTCTTTTTTCCCCAACTCCGTCTCCCCTCGCTTCCACTCCATTTTTCTTTTTTCCCTAAACTGGCTAGAATACTGTCCCAATAAACTTTTTTTCTTCTCTCTCTCTTTTTGTGAGACAACTTCCATGTCACGAATAGAAGCACGGATATGTGCCAATTTACTTTAATAACATAGATTAAAGATCTCTGAATATTACTGACAAAGTGATAGCACATCTAGTAAATATGAAATTACGTAAAGTAGGGTATTGAGTCATAAAGGACAGTAGTGTGACTCATCCTAACCAACCGTAGACACAACAATCCTTACAAGAAGCTCTCTATGGTAGTTTCTTGTGTGTGTGTGTGTGTGTGTGTGTGTGTGTGTGTGTGTGTGTGTGAGAGAGAGAGAGAGAGAGAGAGAGAGAGAGAGAGAGAGAGAACATAAGAAGAGAGGATAACTGCAGTAGGCCGGTTGGCCCATGCTAGGCAGCTCCTAGAAGAGTAACTGAACTACTAGAATGAGATAAGGATAGCAAAGAAGAAGGTTCTTCCCCGCCCTCCAAACCCTCCAGCCGAAGCCGGCAGGAAAAAGTCAGAAAGAACACCACGCCGTATAGAAAAACTGCCGTGGACATTTTACAGGAAAGTGTGAAAGGAGAATAGAGACTATCATAGTGTAACTGTATATATATATATATATATATATATATATATATATATATATAAACAAAGTACAGAGAGAGAGAGAGAGAGAGAGAGAGAGAGAGAGAGAGAGAGAGAGAATATTTTTACACATGCACTTTTGGCTGCAAAATATTCGTCGGTGGTATTTGTTTGTATAGTTATTATTTATAGTACTCTTCTGTGTATTTTTGGTGTGCTGTATTGAGTGCCTACATGAAAAGCAAGAAGCTGTGTCAAGGCACAGCAAACCATTCGCCGGCAGTCATACACAACAAAATATCTATAAAAAAAAAAAAAAGCACCTCCCTCAGGGAGGAATGAGGAAAAGGCTTTCCTTCTCTCGTCCCTGATTGGTCTACGGTGATGGGCAGAATGGGGAGGTGTGAGAGCGCTGATATTTCCCTCATACTGTAGTACCGTCACCAAATTGATCGCCATGGTTCGAAGCTTTATTTATTGCTACAGCAGTTAACATGTGTACACAGACTATTACCTGTGGTATATCACAATACATACAGGTGTGCATGTTGATATTCTAGAATATGAAAGTCCAGCCAAAAACATTTAAGGAGTAAAACATTAGAAAGGACAAGATAATACTCACCATAAGCCAAAATCAGGGAAGGGGAGAGAGAGAGAGAGAGAGAGAGAGAGAGAGAGAGAGAGAGAGAGAGAGAGAGAGAGCAGAATACAAAAAAAGAAACACGTGTGCTTTGAGGGAGTGGTAATGACAGGATCAGGTCCACCGGTACATACTGCTGCTGCTGTTCTTGGCATGCAGGCATCACGTGTGTGAACTCATAGTGGCAAGGATCTTTGACCTTTTTTTCTCTTCTTCTGGTCCTAAAATTCCTTTCTTTGGTCGATTCAAAGAGTTCTGGAACAAAATTGACACAGATTCCTTCAATTCCTACGTTGATGGCCTAGATGAAAAATCTCAGTCGTCGATTGCCAACAGAGCCAAGGACATTGAACACTTTATACTCAACCACGTGGATCGTGCACAACCTGCTGATGACTACCTTAAGCTCCTCCAGCTGTCTTTGGCTTTCCTCGGCAAGAAGCCAGCACAGATGACCTCTCACTGTCCAGGTGCCTATCACAGAGCACGTTGGATGGCCAAAGGTTTACTGCCTCAAGATCCTTTTCAGAAATCAACTGAAGGATGCAGCCTCCTTCCTCTTCACATGGCATCAAAAGGAGGCCATCAAAAGCAAATGTGTCTTCCTCGTCATCATCTATGTGATGCACTGGTTTGAAGCCCCAAATGTTGTCGATGCTCCAATCAATGACCTCAATCTCCTGAAGAAGATTGAAGAATTCAAAGAGGTGGATCCCGTTGTAGTAAAGAAGGCACTGGACAAAGTAAAAAGCCAGCTCTGGTACCTCAGTGAGGACCTGGCTCCACTAGCCATGTATTCTGACAAAGTCTCTGCTGAGGAAAAGCAAGAAATGCTGAAAAATATGACCACAGCACTGCCGAGGAAGGAGGGTCTGCGCCATTTGAACACGAAGACGATTGATAAGGCATCAGATCTAAGAACATCTTTGTCACCCAGGAGTCGAAAATCCTCTTCCAGTGTTTGAAGCTGGATACTCCGACAAGCATCAATGACCTCTGCCCGATTCCTGATGTCATGGCCCACCTCAAAGTGGTCAATGACGCTGCTGAGCAGGCAGTCAAACTGGCATTGGACTACATCAGTGGTCTGATGAAGAATGAAGAAGAACAACAACTGATCTTCCATGCTGTGCAGCACCACAGAACCCTTTAGATTTGACAAAAAAATCCCACATGTAATAAACTGATTATGCTTGCCGTATAGCTCACAAATATTGTTTCTTTTTGTACCACCTTGTTTATTTTTATCTTTCTTCACCATACCCTTCACATACTCAGATCAGTTAGATTTCCAGAATGCAGGGGTAGTGAGGTATGATTATGCATTGATAAAAAAAAAAAACATAAATTTTTGCTTGAATGCTTTGTTTGTAAAGTGAAATCGATTGCACACTTTGCCCACCTAACTGTCCAATTTTTTCTCCCCTATAAGTGCTGAACACCCTTATATATATATATATATATATATATATATATATATATATATAACCAGAATATTTCTTCAATAATTCCAATAATGGCAGTATATAATTACCATTAAATCTTTCTTTTTTTCACCAATCCTGTCGAATGATTTTTACTTCCAGTGATTTATTTTTAAGATGATGACACATTGGCATCAAATTGGATCTTCTCTCATCATCGCATGTATCACACTACATACATTCCAGTGGGACTTTTTATTTTGTAATGGTGTATTTAGTCACTCAAGCAGTACACTAGCTACACTTCACAAATGAGAGCAAGGGGGTGGGGGTGCAAGCCCACTTCTGATGGTCCAGTAGCTAATGTGGACCAATCAATAATATGTAATTTAAAGCTGGGGAGGGGGGAAGGGGGCAAACGGAGGGCCAGGAGTGACTGGGTCGGTCAGATCCCCTCAGGGCCCCCATGGATATGCAACTGCACAGATATATTAAAATGATTCATGCATTTTTACTGGATACTTAACAATACAGTAATGTATTTCCTGGATTTTATTCTGATAATTCAAAAATCAGGTTACAATTCCATTCTGACATGCTCAAAGTAGGGATATAAATGTTTGTGTGATACATCTAGGAGGGATGAGTTAAGTCGACACAGACAACTTGTAGTTCTCGCCACATTCATCCGCCCCATGCATGTGGTGACGCAGGTGTCTTTTAAGAGTCCCCTTATCATTATACCCCTCACCACAGTCCGCACAAAAGTACTTCTTATCCTTGCTGTGAACACATCGGATATGAGAGTTAAGCTCGTACTTGGCACCAAATGCTCTCTTGCAGTGCTGACACTTATAGTTCTTTTCTCCTGTGTGTGTAACCATGTGTCTTTTCAAGCTGAATGTTCGACTTAACTCCTTCCCACAAACAGTGCACTTACACACCTTCTCTCCAGTGTGAATACGAGTGTGTCTTTGGAGGGCATACTTTTCAACAAAAGCCTTTCCACAGTCAGCACATGTGTATTTCCTTTCACCTGTGTGGAACCGCATGTGTCTGCTGAGGTGTTCAGTGTTATTAAAACCCTTACCACAAATACAACAGACAAAATTCCTGGCCCCTGTGTGAACATATAGGTGAGTTATGAGGTTCCACTTTCGAAGGAACGCCTTGCCACACTCATCACATTTAAAATTCTTGTCACTTGTGTGGATTTTCTGGTGCCGAATCAAGTTACTCTTGGAAGTATATGCCTTGCCACATACGGCACATTTATGATCCCTGGCACCCGTATGAATGGCTTGGTGATCAGTTAGATGGTGCTTGTGTATAAAGGCCTTGCCACACTCCCCACACTTGTACCTCTTGTCTCCAGCGTGGATCTTTGTGTGCCAGAACAGATTGCTCTTCCTACTAAAGGTTTTATCACACTCGCCACATTTGTAGTTTTCCTCACTAGTGTGGGTACGAATGTGTCTGTTAAGGCTGGACTTCCAAATGAACTGTTTGCCACACTCCACACACTTATGGTCTTTCTGGCCACTGTGTATAAGCTTATGTTGGGCCATTTTTACCACTTCCTTACCAAACTACTTACACTTGTACTTCTTTTTGCATGTCACCATCATCATCATCATCACCTCTCTCTCTCTCTCGCTCTCAACTGGCAAGATGGATGTCGTCTGTAAGTAAAGCGTTCATTTTCAGAGTATTAGAGACTTTTCAAACTACCCTGTGTAAAGAAACAAAACTTACAAATCATTTTTTTTTTTCTTTTTAAGCCGAAGTAAGGCCAGTCCATTGACTTTTTTTTTTTTTTTCAGGTGAAGGAATTTCAGGGCATGGCTTAATACTGCAATTAATCCAGATTTGTAATTTTACCGTGTCAGGACTTAGTGTTTCCAGCAGTTCTGCCTCAGCCCACCGTCAGCGGTAAACATCAGGTTCCTTGGTGATTCCTGTCAGCCTCAGTCCTGGCTGCTCTCCCCTTCTCTTCACCTGCAGCATGTGAGATATAGCCTTAGACTAGGCAATGTAATAAATTGTTTAAGAAGGAGGATCTGAATGTAAGATAGGTTGAAAGATGTTGCAGATTAATGCAACATAAAAACTGGCAGGTGACTAAAGAAAATGAAGGTGATTGGATGCAAAGAACATCATAATTACCTTCTGACTGCAGAAAGGAAAGTTTTGGGAGTATAATTGGGTGGGGAATGGCGGGTAGAATACAGGCAAGAGGTAGGAGAGGACCAGTAGGATCAACGTGTGTGTGAGGAAGAGAAGAAATTCAAAATGAAGAAAGAATCTGGGACTGAGGACGTACATGGCAAAATGAAAAAATATGTTGGAGATCTGGTGCTTGATTGCATCTGGAGAAATAAAAAACTTGTCTTGATAGGACTATGGTGTGCCACAGGATGGATAATCAGTTAAAGTTCCCTTGTATAAGGAAAAGTGGGCAAGAGAATTGTGTGGTAATCACATCGGCATTTGTTTCATCAGTCTAGTGGAAAGGATATTGTTTTGTTGAATATTTGTCAGATAGTTAGCGCGCGCGCGCGCGAGCGAGCCAGAGAGAGAGAGAGAGAGAGAGAGAGAGAGAGAGAGAGAGAGAGAGAACCAAACAAAGAGTGGCTGAAGAGGATGGGTGTGTGGAGCAGTTATTCTCTAAGACATACAGGAAGAAATGTAGGTAGAGAAATGAAAGATGTATGCTGCCTCCATCGATAAACAGGAATCATATATTAGAGGAGACAGGCAAGGAATGTGTAAAATGCTGAGCATATTTGGATTAAGTAGGAATCTGTTGCATCCTGGCAAGGGAATATATCAATTTGCAAGGGCAGCAGTGTTTGTGTGTGTGTGTGTGTGTGTGTGTGTGTGTGTGTGAAATGAACTATGTGAGTCTTTCATTTATAGTATTGCTATATGTTAAGCTAGAAGGGAGATGTGCCATACCTCCAGATTTCTTTTTATATATGAATTATGTCATAAAAGAAAAACAAGTTAGGGCAGTAGATGCTGTGGGAGTGACCTTCCTTAGTGAGAGAGAGTAGGGTTTGGAAATTGCCTGCAGTGTGGCTTGTTGATGATATTCTCGTATTTCTGTAAAGTGAAAATGAATCGGAGAAGCAAGACCTGGACCATATTCTTAAAGTTTCCCTTCCCTTTTAGAGGCATGGTAAGGACATCTTTCTCCGAATTTGTATTTTTAAAATACTCCTTCTGAGCTGACGAAAGGAAAAGTTTTTACATCGAGCAGCCGAAATTATTGGAACTTGATGGAATCATTTGACACGTCTCTTCAAAAATCCCTTCACAATTTTTGTCTTCTTTGTAGTTTATTGTCTTAAATATTCTTAAGATATCGATGAAAGGTGCTGTATAATATTATTAATACGATTTACAACGATATACTGATTTTCTTAGGTGCTATTTGTATCTCTTTGAAAGTGTTACCCATGCCGGCTGAGATGTTTAGCCAGACATAAACAGAGCAGACGACGTACTACCTCGATATTCATCCAGTCTTATATGACCTGACACTGACAAATCTTGTATATTGTGGCCAGGGTCACACGAGGATTTTTTTTTTTTTTTTTCAATATGTATTTTGCTTGTTAATTTGCCCGGAAAAGGAAAATCTGCCGTCAAGGTCACACGAGTGGTTTGGCTCATGTCTTCCAGCTGGAAAAAAAAAACAAGTGAGCGCCGCCATATGAGTACATGAGACAAACGTTAACAATTGATTCTTACGTTTACGAATAATATTAAAGATAATAATATTCTACGAATATAATTTATTATCAAAATATTGTCTTAAGGAGTGAACATCACTGCGGTGTTCGCCAGAATGGTGTTTATGACTGAATACAAGCCAACAGTATGGATGTGGTGGTGACCTGCCACAGCTGAAATGTGTTGTGCTTTCATTATCCAGCATGAGATATGCGTGTTTTGACGTATTAGTTTATAATTCTAACACTCCACCATAACAAATATCAGTAGAATGGGTCGTTTCAGCTTAACAGGGCTACCAGCCTAAACATTTTCCCTTCCCTTCCAAGGGAATCTCTTCGACTACCGATGGAAATCAAAACTCCTTCGACGGGAAGGGAAAATTTAGGAAAGGGATTATTTTTAAGAATATGGCTGTAAGTTTGAAAATGTGTCTAAGATATGAAATTTGAACGTCAATTTAAAAGCATAAAATTATGGTTTTAAGAGATAATGAAGTCAATGAATGCATAATGCTGACTGGTCACAAAATAGGGAATGTGATTGGCTTGAAGTATGTAGGTCGTGTGTTTGGAAGGATGTGAGTTTAGAGGATGAAGTGTGACAAGGACTACAATACTGAAGGAAGGTTGTAGGTTCTGTGCACTGAAGGCAGTGCTAAGGATAAGAATTGAGTGTGGAAGTTAAAAAGTTTGTTGCACAGTTGTACAACAGTATTATGATCTCCAATGAAATGTATGTATGTGAAATTTAACCTCCACTGGGAAAACATAAGTCAAGACTGAAAAGAATGTAAATTAGTTATGGTATTTGAGAGAAGCATGTGCTGATACGAGGGGAAGTACATATACAAATATTGAAGCTAGAGAGAATTGTAATGATGATGTGGGTGTGTGGGAAAGTGCTAAAGGAAATACCAAGAGAGAAAGGAGAATCAGAGACTGACTGTTAAAGTGTACTCATATGTGTTTGAGGTGTACTGAGAGCGATGGAAGGGGATACCAGGGAAGGTCTGCTGATGTGTAGAATGAGGGCGGCATGAGTTACAGGAAAGGCAGCCTGAAAGCAGAGGGCAAAGTGACATGGAGGTGATTTTGATTCTGGCCACCCTCTCAGGGAATAAGGCATTTTGCTATAGGTATATGGATTGATAAGTACAAAACTGACCATATTGAAATCAATAGTTAAGTAAACATTCAAATTAAAAATACAGTAATCCCTCTACTATCCGATGTAATAGAGCCAAAGGCATGTCTGGAAAGTGGTCCTGTCCGGAAAGTGGGCCCATGGCTCCTGGACTGGTACTTAAGGACCCTAACCCACCCTAACTTTGAAAGCCACCTAAATAACTCCCTACCGGACATGCATAGCACCTATTTAAACCAGTTTAAGACCCTATTCACACCAATAATGGACATAACGCATGAAATAAATGAAAAGGAACCAAAGAATGAGGAATTAGAAGTGACTGTACCTCAGCCAGGGTACTTACAGCACTTCTGTGGCCACCTTTTTAAGGCTTCGGCAGTGGTGAAAATGCTCTTGAAGAACATACAGTAATCCAGTGTTGTGCTGCACTTGCAGTAATTCTTTGCACTGTGAGTTATAATTGTTTAACACTGCACATTGTTAACTGTAACACGCCAGTTTCAACTGCCAGTTCCAACTGCCAGTTTGCACTCCACAGTTAATCCTTTGCACTCTAAATTCTAATTTCTTAACACTGCACAACACTGTAAATGCCTGTGTGGTCTACTGGTGAGGTATTGCAATTTATTCACTGTTTATTCACAAAATAAATGAGCATGTGTGGCATCCACTCTGATAAGCATACACTCGCGATTGAAGTTAAGCAGTAACTGTTGATGACGAGGAAACAGAGTTTCCAGATTGCAACGACCACATTATCAAACTCCTCAATTTTCATTACCTAATTTATCTTTTCATTACCAAATTCGTAAAGCTAGAATTTATTCTTCACTAATCATATATACAAGTGGAAATACATGTAATCACTCTCCTTATAACTAACAGCATGTTGATTATTTTCACGCTATGTAGGCTAGCAAATTAATCAGAGAGAGCAAACAATTCACCATCTCCATCCTGTGTATCCTCATACATGTGAAAAATCCATTTGGTAATGCATTATTCTGATTCATTACCAAACGAATTTTTCATTACCAAATTGGCCCACATTTGGTAATGAAAAATACCAAATGTCAACCCTGACAGGGGAGGGGTGAGGGGGGTGGAAGGAAGGGGTGAAGGGGCCGTGGTGTAACAACTGTTCGGTGCCACGCGGCAATTTCAAATTACGGGTGGGAAAAAATTAGGATTTGGGGGGGATTTTTTTCTTTTTTTGGCCATTTTTGGGTTCCGAAGGTCCAGGCCCACAATATCCAGTAAGTGGGGTGTCCAGAAAGTGGGCGTCCGGAAAGTACGAGGATTACTGTATATGGCACGTGTTTGCGTGACGTTTACTGATTATGAGAGAGCATTTGGTTCAGATGAGGCAGCAGCAGTGATGAAAGTAATCTGATGACAAGCTGTACAAGAAATGTACGTCAAACTGCTATAAGGTATTTATAAAGATACCACTGCTGTTGCTGGGCTCGATATGGGCAGCCAGAAAATACCAATAAAAAGGTCAGTTAGACAAGAAGCCATTTTACCAAAGTTATGTACAGCATGCTTAGAGGACATAACAGCAGAACCTTAGCACAGGATGGCAAAGGAATCAGTTAAATAATGGTGAGCAATTGAACAGTCTTCGATTCACTGACGTCAGAATACTTTCTACAGAATTACGTGTATTTATGGAATGTAAGTTAGTCTAAATAGGATGAGTCTAAAAGTATGCTTGAAAATGAATGTGAAGATGAAAATTATATATAACAGACATTTTCAACCACTTCCTCTATAGATATGAGTTGAAATACAAGAGTATTTGAGGAATGGTATGATAATATACATTTATACCTGAATTCCCGGTAAATAATGACGGTATAATAAAACCAGCCTATTCTGGGAACCTTTTCCCCCGTTGCTACATCTGGTAACAGCTTTGGCACTTTTTTTTTTTAACCGTACAGTATATTTAAACCACTTAAATGCAATGATATTCATAAAGATCTTTGAGTTCAACGATTGTTAGAAAATGCAGTTTATGCTCTAATTATTCAATTATTATTTATAATAATGTTTATCCGATATATTATAGAATAGCAACGAAACATTTTTCCAGGATTGTTCATACTTGTGCCGCCTAACAGTATCGTCCTACAATGCCACTACCGTCACTGCCAGACGAACTACGGCAGACACAACATTGTACCGCTGTACTAAAGGTGTATCTAGGAGCGAAATTCCACGCCAAACAAGAACTTGTATGGGGGAGAGAGAGAGAGAGAGAGGGGGGGGGGGAGCGGAGGCAGACGAACAAAGAGACTGACAAAGAAATTCAGGCAGACAGGAAGACAGATGCAACAGTGAACTGTTCCATTTTTGCCCGACCCTTAACCTATCCAAAATGTTTGGTTCAAATTATTTTGTTCACACACAAAAGCATGGGTTGAAATCTGACATTAACTTCGACCTTAGATTCATTCGTTCTTGTCTTAGCCTTACTCCTTCCACAAGTTTGGTTTTAATCGGATAAAAACTTTGGCAGGTCAGGGCGCTCACCATCCACTCACTCGGTGTAGTGGTGGTCTCGGGTGTCTGCCCTTTCCTCTCCTCCATTCTTCTTTTCTTTCATCCTCTTCTGTCTTTCCTTCATTCTTTCCTTGTCCTTTTGCCTACGGGGTGACTTTACACTCCCTTTTCTGTCTTTCTTCCCTTCATTCTTTCCTCTTCCTTCTGCCTGTGGGTGACTCTACACTGAGTGACAAGCCTAATAGTTTCCTGTACACCAGGAAACCATTTACTATGCTGGGTGGTAATCATATTACCAAATTTTGGCGCCTGTTGGTTTAGTGGGTAATTATGGCTCTCCAATCGGATTAAGCCGGTGAAGGTTTATATCCAAAGGGTGATTGGGGTTTATTGCTCATGTATTCTACTCAGGGATGAGTAAGGGATTAGTGAGGCTGGTTACTCTCATCTTAAATCTCAGGACCAACTTGCCTAGCCCTGGGCTCCTACACTCCTCATGGGGCAACATAGGATTGGATGACACCCGGCTGGATGAAACTTTGGGCAACGTTACTTGGTATACCTCTGATCTAACAATGTGACCTTCATATAGTTAGCAAACACGGTTGGTCAGCTCCTTCACTGAGCCTCTATCTTCAAAATAATTTTTGTTAAAATCAGACAAACTTTCGAACAAATTATAACACTCTTAATCCACCCCGTACTGACTAATTTATTACATAACCCACCCCCAAAACCCGACAAATTTTCAACTCTTATTTTTTTGCTTGAACCTCCACTTCTGGTGAGACTAATGGAAAATCACCAAGAAATTGCTCACCCGAGGTTAAAATTGGTCTAGACAGGTGACCCTCAGAACACCTAATCTAGTGTGTTTTCTGTGGCAGTGCTGCTGCTGTCACGTTTCTGTGGTAGGGTAACTATTGGGAACCACTCAAAATACGTAGATATTTATTAACTTGGTTCAAATTTACATGTAGTACAAGAATATATTGGATTTTACACAAAAATATAGGAAATATAAGCATTGTTTCATTCATGAACACATGAAAATTGCTGAATTCTTGCACAATTGACTCACTATGACTGTTGTTTCAACTTACATGATACTTTTCCACCAACATTATACCAGTTTCCACCACAGGCCTTACTATTATAGTGAGTGTCATATTACTGCATATTTACAGGCCTTACTATTATAGTGAGCCTAGTATTATCTCAAGCACACACAGTATCAGTAATGTATTAAAATGTTCTAAGGTGTGGTAGAGGAAGGTGTCCCGTGTATACGTACCAAAAATCACGCGCGAAATTCAATAAATGTGCAAACGATTGACCTTGCAATAGCAAAACGTATACAGTACATTGTGGGGACTGAGCATGAACAAAAATTGAGACGTGCATCAACGTCGTGGGTATGGGGCGGGTTAAATTGCAAGCACAGGTGTAATAAGTTGCTGTAACACAACACAACCTGACAAATGAGGTCTCTTGAAAAATAACAAGGTATAAAAGAATGAGGCCTGTGATAATGAGTGTTTGAAATAGTGTATTAGGGAAGGTGTGTGAGATGAGAGAAAGCACTGGAGTAAGAGCGTGTGCAATGGCAAACAAGTGTGAAGAGGAAGATTGTGTGTGAAAATAGGAGAGGGTGAAGAGAAAAAATACTATGCGAGGGAAGAAGAGTGGGTGGAAGGAGTGTGATCGAGAGGTTAATGGACAATGAGGAGGAAGTATGTTGTATAGTAAACTGTGTGTGAGGGAAGAAACGAGTATATGAAGGATGGATGGTGCAATGAAGGAGGCAAATTTGAAGACGAGAGAGAGAGAGAGAGAGAGAGAGAGAGAGAGAGAGAGAGAAGTGTAGAAGATGACGGGGTGTGTGCGTGTGGCAGAAGGTGCGTAAGAGGCTGAGGAGAAGGGATGGGAAGTTTGTTTCAAGGTGAAGCAATGGGAGCTTTTTTAACATGAGTAATTTCTCATTTCATTTTTGTCTTAATCAACATCCGCATCGACAAAGATAAAAATCATTATACTCACCAATTAATGGAACCTCAAATGAAAAATCTGATTCGTTTGAGCCCTTTGAAATCTCTGCTTCCATGCGTGATTTTTTATTATTATAACTAATCCTGCAAAGCATGTTACTCTGTGTATGATATTATTTCCTTGACTTCAATATATGCACAGAATGCCTTAACCTTCTAACATCAGCTCCTCTCTACAAAAGACGTCAACATCTCTCTGCGTATGACGTCGGGTTCGGTTACATCAACTCCTGTCTACATGTGGCGTCGCCTTCTCTCGAGACTAGACGGCGACATCTCTCGGCACGTGATGTCGACATCTGTCCAAGTAACAACGACTCCTCTCTCCAAGTGTCATAAACTTTTCTATGCATGTAACGTCAACAGCTTTATAGCCAATCTGTGACCTTCTTACTGCAACGAATGTCCATATCTTCCTGCAGGTGACACAGAAATCTGTTTCCAGCAATATTAACGTATCACAACAGGTGGCACATAATTCATTATTTTCAGGTAACTTTGATTTCTTTCTTTTCATTGATGACGAGTTTCTCTGCCTTGTCCTTAGTCTCTCTCTCTCTCTCTCTCTCTCTCTCTCTCTCTCTCTCTCTCTCTCTCTCTCTCTCTCTCTCAGTATCGACTTTTGTTTCTTTGCAGGTGACATAATCTTCACCGCTCACATCGACTTGTCTTCCATTGCAAGTGACAGCCAAGTCATGTCTGCAGTTGCCAAAGTCTAAATCTTGCGCGGAGGCATCGCCCTCTAATCGCAGATGGCATCCGCTTCTGTTTGCACATGTCACGCGCAGCCCATCTCTCGTCGCGGCAAGACCTCCTGGCGGGACTAGCTCTCCACAGCAGCCGTACCAGCCGAGGGACTGGCTTAACCTTTCTACCTGAGGGAGTGCCCTGGTCTGTCCACCAGGAGATCGAGGCACCTCCGCCCTCAAATACCCAGCCGACGACCCTCTCTCCGCCACGATCTGGACCGGGGTTGTGCCCTTGTTGCTGACCAGGACTGGGCCTCCCCTCTGTGCTTCCACCTGCTGCTGCTGGAAAGCTGGGCGAGTCTTTTTTGCGCTTTCCATCAGGGGCATGGGGGTTGAGGGCAGTGTTGGGGCGGTTTCCACCTGAGCTCGTCGGCACCTCCATCGGCGCCGTGCTGTCTACCAAGCTCTCGTCCCTCCCTGCCCTCTTTTAGACCAACCGGCAGCCGGCCTCTTCATCTACCGTCAAGCCCTGCCCTGACTCGTCGATCATCGGGCAGCCGATCTCACCACCAACCATTGCACCTTCCCCTGCCCCTGCTGCCTTTCCCTCGTTCGCCAGTTTGCTGTCCCCGCTATGCTCTAATTCGAGAGCTTGTTCCTGCTTTTTTCCCTGACAGGCTCTATGTTTGCCCATGCCCCAACAAGTGCGGGGAGAATATTTCAACACAACACACTCTGTTTACAGGTGACGACTACTACTTTCAGCAAGTGACATAGACTTTTCTCTGCTGGTCACTCATGATATCGACCTTTCTTTGCAGGTGATGTGCAGTTCTCACTGCAAATACAGTATCATAGACTTCTTCTAGCAGGGGACGCCGACTACTCTCTGCAGGTGACGTTAACTACTCTTTGCAGGTGATGCTGACTACTCTCTGCAGGTGACACCAACTGCTCTCTGCAGGTGACACCTACTACACTCTGCAGGTGACGCTGGCTACTCTGAGAGTAATGCCAACTACTCTCCGCAAGTAATGCCAGCTTCTCTCTGCAGATGACGCTGACTGCTCTCTGCAGGTAACGCTGGTCACTCTGCGGAGGTAACGTCAACTTATCTCTATAGGTGACGTTGACTTCTTTTTGCTGGAAACGACGACTTCTCTTTGTAGGGATCGCTCTATTCACTAGCATCATAACTATTGTCATCGTCACTATTAATATTATTGTTACTACTACTACTACTGCCACTACTGCTGCTACTAATACTATTATCATTATTATTATTATTATTATTATTATTATTATTAATAAATTGTTGTTGTTGTTGTTGCTGTTAACTTAGTGGTAACATATTCATAGCAGTATTTTCCATGACACATTTTCTTCATTGTTGGATTTTTGGCAGAGATTCATGGCTTTCGGGCGGTTTTTAGGTGCATAGTTGATGTGTATCCGGGCGGTGTTTAGTTCCATTTTCTGGCGGGTGGTAGTTAGTCTGCCAAAGCTATATAAGGCCTGGCCGAAGCTTCCACGAGCAGTTCGGGTGGAGCAGCAGCCAGAGCAACATGTCCTTCCCAGCCTGCCAGGCCCACCACAGGCACCCACACATCCTCCACACCCCCCACTACTCCTTCCCCACCCACCACCACCTCGGGGAAGGTCAAGTGGTACAGCTTCAGGCCAGGTTATGCCATCGGCTTCTCTCTACAATGGACGTCAACTACTCTCTGCGGATGACGTCGGGTTCTCACTTCATATATCGTCGGTTCTCTCTGCAGGTGACGTCCACTTCTGTCTGCAGCAAACGTCACCTTCTCTCTAAACGACACGTCGACATCTCTGCACGTGACGTCGGCTTCTCTCCTGGTGGCGCCGGCATTGTTTGCAAGTTACAGAGACTTCTTAACGCAGGTGACGTTAACAGCTCTCAAGAGGCTGTGTGACCTTATTCTTCCAAGGAATGTCGACTCCTTTGTGTAGGTGACGCAAAAAGTTATTATGAAGTAATAACAACATATCACAACAGGCGACACATAATTCAATATTTTCAAGTAAGTTTTACTTTTCTCTCTTCAGTAACGATGAGTTTCTCTCTCTCTCTCCACCTATCTATCTATCTATCTATATCTATTTCTATATATGTATACAGATAGATTGATAGAAAATATATATATACAGTATATATATACAGTATATATATATATATATATATATATATATATATATATATATATATATCCACCCAAGGGTCATTGGTAGACATCAGGAAGGGCATCCGGTCATAAAATGCTACATGCTCCAGTCCAAAGTCCTCTACCCAGGGCAACGCCTTAGCCCTTCGGGGATACCTGGCGTAAAACCAAATTATATATATATATATATATATATATATATATATATATATATATATATATATCAATTAGCTTACATATCTTCCACTATGTCATCAAGTTCTCTCTGTTTTCGGGTGACTTCGACATATCATTCCTTGCTGGTGTCATTGAAATTGAATGCAGCATCGACTTCTTTTTTGAAGGTGGTATCGATTTTTGCTTGCGTGCAACACCGACTTCTCTTTGCAGGTGACGCTGATTTCCCTATGCAAGTGATTTCCACTTCATTCCTTAGTGGAGTTAGGGGGCACGGTGGGTCAGTGGTAGAGCATTGGAGTCGTAATCGGGGGATTGCGAGTTCGAGCCTCGCCCGGGACTGCCGTGCCGGGAGTGGTAGCGTGCTCCTGTAACCTAGCGGGGCTATATGGCCATAGTTGCCTAGCTCGGGGATTAAATCCCTTAGTGGAGTTTGGCTCTCTCTACACGGGACGTCAGCCTCTTTCTACGGGAGACGGGAACATCCAATATCTGTTCACCTCGACACTTCACGGCAGGTGACATCGACCTCAACATATCCAGGTAAGGTTGCCTTCCATTTTTGTCTTTAACGTTAAATCTCTCTCTCTCTCTCTCTCTCTCTCTCTCTCTCTCTCTCTCTCTCTCTCTCTCTCTCTCGCTACCAACATCGACTTCTGTTTCTTTCCAGGTGACATGATCTTTACCACTCACATCGACTTGTCTTCCATTGCAAGTGACAGCAAATTCTTGTCTGCAGTTGCCAAAGACTTCAAATTCTGAAGTGGCATCGACTCCTAATCGTAGATGACATCAGCTTCTGTATGTAGGTGACGTCCAGTTCTTTCTGCAAGTGACATCGACTTCGCCCTGTCGGTAACGCTGACAACATACCACAGGCACCTTCACCATTTTTCTTCAGATGCCATCCGCTTCACTTTGAAATTTATGTAAAAGCACTCTCTGGGGATGACGTCGATTTCTCTCTTCATTTACCGTCGGCTGTCACTGCAGGTGACGTAGACTTCTGTTTACATGTGACGTCGTCTTCTCTCGAGACGAGATGTCGACATCTGTCTGCACGTGATGCTGGATTCGCTCCTGGTGACGCTGAGTCTTCTCAGCAAGTTACACAAACTTCTCTAAGCTCGTAAAGTTAGCAGCTCACAAGAATAATGTCGACTTCCTACTGCAGGTGACGGAGAAATCTACTTGCATAAAATATCAACATATCACAACAGGTGACATATGATTCAGTATCTTCAGATAAGATTGACTTCTCTTTCTCTCTTCATTAACGACGAGCTTCTCTCTCTCTCTCTCTCTCTCTCTCTCTCTCTCTCTCTCTCTCAGTACTGACTTCTGTTTCTTTGCAGATGACATGCTCTTTACCGCTCACATTGACTTGTCATCCATTCCAAGTGACGGCAAATTCTTGTCTTCAGTTGCCCATGTCTACATCTTCTGAGGTGGCATCGTCTTCTAATCGCAGATGTAATCAGCTTCTGTGTGCAGGTGATGTCGAATACTTTCTGCAAGTCACATCGATTTCTCTCTGCTGGTTACTTATGATATCGACCGCTCACTGCTGGTGATGTTGAATTCTCTCTACAACTACGGTATCATAGACTTCTTCCTGCAGGTGACTTCGATTTCTCTCTGCAGGTGCCGTCTCGTTTTCTCGGAATGGGAAGTGGACTTTTCTCCGCCTTCTCATTACAAGTGACACCGCTTTATCTCTGAAGGTGACGTCAACAACTCTCTGAAGAGGATACTGACTACTCTCTGCAGGGGACACCAACTTCTCTCTGCAGTTGACGCCGACAATTCTCTGAAGGTGACGCCGACTGCTCTCTGCAGGTGACGCCAACTGCTCTCTGCAGGTGACGCCGACTACTCTCTGAAGGTGACGCCGACTACTCTCTGAAGGTGACGCCGACTACTCTCTGCAGTTGACGCTGACTACTCTTTTCAGGGGACACCGATTACTCTCTGCAGGTAAAGCGGACAACTCTCTGTAGGTAATGCCTACTACTCCCTCCAGGTAATTCTGACCACGCTACTGAGGTAACGTCAGCTTTTCTTTGCAGGGATCACTCTAATCACTATCATCACTATTGTCATGATCACTATTAGTATTATTGTTCCTCTTCCTCCTCCTACTACTACTACTACTAATACTAGGCTACTTACTGTTTTTATTATCATTATTATTATTATTATTATTATTATTATTATTATTAAATTGTTGTTGTTGTTGTTGCTGTTAATTTAGTGGTAACATATTCATAGCAGTATTTTCCATGACACATTTTCTTCATTGTTGGATTTTTGGCAGAGATTCATGGCTTTCGGGCGGTTTTTAGGTGCATAGTTGATGTGTATCCGGGCGGTGTTTAGTTCCATTTTCTGGCGGGTGGTAGTTAGTCTGCCAAAGCTATATAAGGCCTGGCCGAAGCTTCCACGAGCAGTTCGGGTGGAGCAGCAGCCAGAGCAACATGTCCTTCCCAGCCTGCCAGGCCCACCACAGGCACCCACACATCCTCCACACCCCCCACTACTCCTTCCCCACCCACCACCACCTCGGGGAAGGTCAAGTGGTACAGCTTCAGGCCAGGTTATGGCTTCATCACGAGGATGGACAACCAGCAGGACATTTTGTCCACTGCGCCGCCATCAAAAAGCCAAACCTCAGGAAGGTTGGAAAGTCCTTGGTGGAGGGGAACAGAGTGGAGTGTACTATCAGAAGAGGGAGTAAGGGGCCAGAAGCTGCCTCTGTCACCGGCCATTCTGGCAGCCAAGTGGAGGGATTTACCCCCGCCCCAGATCGACGCAAACATCCACGTTGATGTGCAGCTGATGAGGATAATACCACTCAGGCCAGCAATGCTGCATGCACACAATGTGCAGTTGCAAATCAACAAGAAGACCGGGCAGCCCTCACCATATTAATCCCTCTGCTGCTCCGCCACAACAAACTGCCTCGATCTCCATCCCTGAAGAGGCAGTCAATGTTGTCACCCCTGCCCCTCAGCCTCCTCTGCCATCTCAAAAGGAAGAAGACCCCAGGAGCAAGAAGACACCAGGAACAAGATATCCCCGGGGCAAGAAGACCCGGGGAAATAGCCCAAAACCCGGAAAAAGGACCGCAGGACAACTGTCAGGAATAATTTTCGAAGAATACCTGGTAAGTTCCTACAGGTGAGATAGGATCTAGTTATGTCCACCAGGTAATAACTGGTCTGTCTAGGCACAGCTGAGATAGGATCTAGTTATGTCCACCAGGTAATAACTGGTCTGTCTAGGCACAGCTGAGATAGGATCTAGTTATGTCCACCAGGTAATAACTGGTCTGTCTAGGCACAGCTGAGATAGGATCTAGTTATGTCCACTAGGTAATAACTGGTCTGTCTAGGCACAGCTCAGATATGATCTAGTTATTTCCACCAGGTAATAACTGGTCTGTCTAGGCACAGCTGAGATAGGATCTAGTTATGTCCACCAGGTAATAACTGGTCTGTCTAGGCACAGCTGAGATAGGATCTAGTTATGTTCACCAGGTAATAACTGGTCTGTCTAGGCACAGCTGAGATAGGATCTAGTTTTGTCCACCAGGTAATAACTGGTCTGTCTAGGCACAGCTGAGATAGGATCTAGTTATGTCCACCAGGTAATAACTGGTCTGTCTAGGCACAGCTGAGATAGGATCTAGTTATGTCCACCAGGTAATAACTGGTCTGTCTAGGCACAGCTGAGATAGGATCTAGTTATGTTCACCAGGTAAGAACTGGTCTGTCTAGGCACAGCTGAGATAGGATCTAGTTATGTCCACCAGGTAATAACTGGTCTGTCTAGGCACAACTGAGATAGGATCTAGTTATGTCCACCAGGTAATAACTGGTCTGTCTAGGCACAGCTGAGATAGGATCTAGTTATGTCCACCAGGTAATAACTGGTCTGTCTAGGCACAGCTGAGATAGGATCTAGTTATGTCCACCAGGTAATAACTGGTCTGTCTAGGCACAGCTGAGATAGGATCTAGTTATGTCCACCAGGTAATAACTGGTCTGTCTAGGCACAACTGAGATAGGATCTAGTTATGTCCACCAGGTAATAACTGGTCTGTCTAAAAACAGTTGAGGTAGGACCTAGTTATACAGTTTTATTTATCAGGTAAGATAGCTTGTCGTGTTGGAGGTGACGCAGACTTCAGTATATTTGGGTACTGTTAACATCTTTTATTTTACTAACGACGACTCTCTCTCTCTCTCTCTCTCTCTCTCTCTCTCTCTCTCAATGCAAACTTGTGCTCTTTTGCAGATGACATGATCTTTACCACTAACATCGACATGTCATCCATTGCATGTTATGGCAAATTCTTTTTTGCAGTTGCAAAGTCCCTGTATTAAGAGGTGGCATCGTCTTCTAGCGGCAGATGGCATCCACTTCTGTTACAGGTGTCGTCGAGTTATTTCTACAAGTGACATCGACTTCTCCCTGTTGGTGACTCTGACAACTCTCCGCAGCAACAACTTCTCTCTACAGTTGACATCGGGTTCTTTCAACAAGGGACGTCAACTACACCCTCCGGATGACGTAGTGTTCACTTTTCATATATCGTTGTGTCTATCTGCAAGTGACATCGACTTCTACCTATAGGTGACGTCTCCTTCTCTCGAGGCGGGAAGTCATCTCTCTGCACTTGACTTAGACATCTCTCCAGGTAAAGCCAGTTTTATATGAAAGTTACACAGACTTCTCTACGCTAGTAACGTTAACAGTTCTCTGGAGGCGGTGTGACCTTCTTTCTGAGAGGAAGGTCGACTTGCTTCTGTAGGTGACATGCTACGTAGAAATCTGTCTGAAGCTAATATTAACATATCAAAACAGGGACACACAATTCAATATTTTGTGGTAAGTTCTACTTCTCTCTCTCCATTAACGACAAGTTTCTCTCTCTCTCTCTCTCTCTCTCTCTCTCTCTCTCTCTCTCTCTCTCTCTCTCTCTCTCTCTCTCTCTCTCTCTCTCTCTCTCTCTCTCCCTCTCTCAATACAAGCTTCTTTTTTGCAAGTGACATGATCTTTACTACTAACATCGACTTGTCTTCCATTGGATGAGATGGCAATTTCTTGTGTTCAGTTGCAGTCTCTATATTAAGAGGTGGCATCGTCTTCTAGCGGCAGATGGCATCCACTTTTGTTTACAGGTGACGTCGAACTCGTTCTGCAGGTGACGGGAAATCTATTTGCAGGTGACGTCGACATATCACGGCAGGGGAAACCGACGACAAAATATCCTGGTGATGTTGCCTTCCTTCATTTCTTTTACTATTAGTCTCTCTCTCTCTCTCTCTCTCTCTCTCTCTCTCTCTTTGCCTCTGTCTCTGTCTCTCTTTGTCTGTCTGTCAGTCTGTCTGTCTGCCTGTCTGTCTGTCTGTCTGTCTCTCTCTCTCTCTCTCTCTCTCTCTCTCTCTCTCTCTCTCTCTCTCTCTCTCTCAGTATCGACTTATATTTCTTTGCAGATGACATGCTCTTTACCTCTTACATCTACTTGTCTTCCATTGCAAGTGATGGGAAATTCTTGTCTTCAGTTGCCAAAGACTAAATCTTCTGAGGTGGCATCGCCTTCTAATCGCAGATGTAATCAGCTTGTGTGTGCAGGTGATGTCGAGTACTTTCTGCAAGGACATTGACTTCTCTCTGATGGTTGCTTATGATATCGACTGCTCTTTGCTGGTGATGTGTTCTCTCTGCAAATAAAGCATCATAGACTTCATTCTGCAGATGATTTCGATTTCTCTCTTCATGCGACATCTCATTTTCTAGGAATGTAAAGTTGGCTTTTCTCTTCCTTCTCTCTACAAGTAGCAACGCCTTTTCTCTGCAGGTGACGCCGCCTACTCTCTGCAGGAGAAGCCGACGATTCTCTGCAGGTAACACTGACTACTCTCTGCAGATGACGCCGACTACTCTCTGTAGGTAACGACGACTACTCTGCAGGAAACACCGACTACTCCCTGCGGGTAACATCGACTTTTCTCTGCAGGTAACGCCGACTACTCTGTGCAGGTGATCCTAACTACTCTCTGCAGGTAACACCGACTACTCTCGGCAGATAACTCCGACTACCGTCTGCAGGTAACACCGACTAGTCTCTGCAGGTAACACCAACTACTCTCTACACGTAATGTCGACTACTCTCTGCAGGTGACACAGACTATCAGCAGGTATCACTGACTACTCTCTGCAGGTAACACTGACCACTCACTGCAGGTGATGTCGACTACTGTCTGCATGTAACACCGATTACTCTCCAGGTAACACAGACTACTCTCTGCAGGTAACACTGACTACTCTATGCAGGTAACACCGACTACTCTCTGCAGGTGACGCCGACTACTCTCTGGAGATTACGCCAACTACTCTCTGCAGGTGACGCCGACTACTCTCTGGAGATTATGCCAACTACTCTCTGCAGGTAACACTGACCACTAACTGCAGGTGATGTCGACTACTGCCTGCATGTAACACCGATTACTCTCCAGGTAACACAGACTGACTACTCTCTGGAGATTATGCCAACTACTCTCTGCAGGTGACGCCGACTACTCTCTGGAGATTATGCCAACTACTCTCTGCAGGTGACGCCGACTACTCTCTGGAGATTATGCCAACTACTCTCTGCAGGTAACGCCACCTACGATCTGCAAGGAACACCGACTACTCTGCAGGTAAAGCCGACTGATGTCTACAGGTAACACCGACTACTCCTTGCAGGTAAGAACGGCTACTCTCTGCAGCTGACGCCGACTACTCTCTGCAGGTGATGCTGACTACTCTCTCCAGCTACCACCGACTACTCACTGTAGGTAACACCAACTACTCTCTGCAGGTAACACCAACTACTCTTTGTATTTAACACTGACTACTCTCTGCATGTGACGCCGACTACTCTCTTCAGGTGGTGCTGATTACTTTCTGCAGGTGATGCCGACTACTCTCTGTAGGTGATGCCGACTACTCTCTGTAGGTGATGCCGACTACTCTTCGGTAACACTGACTACTTTCTGCAGGTGATTTTTTTTTAATCTGTCCGACTCTGGGCATAGGCTTCACAGCCTGCTCCCAAGGCCCAGTAGTCCTTCGACATACCATACACCTGTCCATGTCACCACTTCGGCACTAACACCCACCGTCCATATTGAATACATGCTAGGGCTGTCTCATACAGGACTGGTGTATTGGTATTACCGGGGGTATTTTTACGACATGTCGGCGGATCTTCTGATAGATCAGTAAACTCTGTTTTTATTAAATTCAAATCCTTAAACTGGTCCCTGTCCCAGCGGGGATTTGAACCTCGGTGGGGTAGGACTGCAGCCCACCTCTCTACCGACTGAGCTACGCCGACTATTACCTGCAGGTAACACCAACTACTCTCTGCAGGTGACACCGACTACTGTCTGCAGGTGACACTTACTACTCTCTGCAGATGACGTCAACTACTTTCTGCAGGTGACGCCAACTACTCTCTGCAGGTGACGCCAACTACTCTCTGCAGGTGACGCCAACTACTCTCTGCAGGTGACGCCAACTACTCTCTGCAGGTGACGCCAACTACTCTCTGCAGGTGACGCCAACTACTCTCTGCAGGTGACGACAACTACTCTCTGCAGGTGATGCCAACTACTCTCTGCAGGTGACGCCAACTACTCTCTGCAGGTGACGCCAACTACTCTCTGCAGGATCAAAATGTGCTGCTAATCAATTCTGAGAAAAGTATTTCAAGCCTTGTACCAGTAGACAATAAGACAAGCCAGGGCATACAAACAACAGAAACCCCGAGTTTTGTGTTAATTTTTAATTTCAAGGAGTATTTTTTGTTAGGAGATACGATATTAGTTTTGGTATCAAAATTTATGTATTAATAGTGTTAATCTTTTCCAAACGGACGTCTTCAAATGTTGAACATGAGTTTTATCACCCCTCTCTAATAATGCATGGGTACTAGTGCATGTATTATACTAGGTTATTTGTCCAAGGTCAAAGATTCATTGTTGGTGAGTGTGAGTGATGGTTGTGAAAGACTTTTGTGATGTTCATGTAACAGTGTATACAAGGGTACAGTCTGGGACTTAACTATCTTAGCGACCTTGTGTTAAAATTATTTTGATACTCGCGAAACATCACCATGGTCTTAAACCCTTCAGCAGGAGGAAGTTTTTTTTAGAAGTTGTATCTTTTGCTCTCCAACGTTTTTATTTAGCTTACTGGAACCCCAGGCATAAATCCCACCGAAGAGGTGAGAAGAGGTAGGATCCGAAAAAAAAAAAAAAAAAAAGGAAGAAAAACCATACAAAGAGGAAAACTATGAAACAAATGTCTGCTTCTCTAACTATGGACAGAAGTGTGGCTAATTGCCATTAGGAAATGAGGCAGGATGGGACCTCTGCTGAACATTGTACAACAAGAAATGAACGATTTACAACAAATGTAGGCACGTTTAGCTGCAGTAGTAGGAATGAAACTTATGTCTGTAGAGCAGAGTAAATGGAATGACAGGCATACTCTATAAGCCTAATCAAGCACCCCCTCCCTTCTCCCCCACCAAAAAAAAAGAAAAAAGAAAAAAAAATCAATTAGGGCCAGCTAAGATAACACGAATGTGGGAAAGAGTAAGGTAGTTGGCATCTATGATGTTTTTTGTCTGAAGGAAGCAGTAAATGGGAGACAAAGAGTACAATAGGGCAGTGAGAATTATGTATAAAATAAATATATGCCTAAGACAAAAAGCTTGTGCAACAGGAAGGTAACAGGAGCGGAGATAGGATATTACATTACAGTAAAAGTACAGAACGGTGGCCGTGTACTTCAAAGCTTGTGCGAAGACAAAGAAAATAAATTGGAGTTAGGAAATATAATGAAACATCAAATGATAGTAATAATAATAACTACGATAAAAATAGCCATACGAATTACAAGCAAATCTCGTGATTGTAGAGCAGACTAAATCCGAGGTAAAGAATATAATGAGCAGTAACCGTTATGGTTATAATAAGAAAACGTATTAGCCAATCATAACGGGTAAAACAGAAGAAGTTGAAAAATAATGACTGCAACTTAAAAAGAAAATATGCAATAACTAACAGAAAATGCAGAAAGAAAAATTAGTGTTGAAAGCAAACGATATGAAAGTGTACACAAAAGGATAGCGATAATGTGGTGAGTGACACAAGATGAAAAACACGAAGAATATGAGACAAATGACGGGAAGGAAAGAGAGAAGGAAGGAAGGAAGGAAGCCGAGGAAGAGAATCATGACCAAAGAGTAGTGTAAAGTGATGACTATACTTCTTTTTGCCTCCACACCTCTCTCTCATTACAGGTATATTTCCATCTTTCTTTTCCTACCATTCAAGTGTACCATTATCACCAGCCCTTCTCCTTTCTTCCTTTCCCCCTCACTATCGTCACCTTGCCTGCCTCTTCCTCCTCCTTGCCATCCTTCCTCCACGTCTCTTCCCCACCCTTTCGTTCCCCTAAGCAATTCACCCCCTTCTCGTCACACACTCAACCTTTACTTTACTCACCCCACACTGTAAAACCCTCGCTTATTTATGGAATCTAACGTAGCAATATTTTCAAAAACGGTTATAGGTGAGCACTGTACTACATCCATTTAGCATTTTTGTATGTTCTCTTTATTTCTCTAATGCGATTCTGGATTGGGTCAGCCATTCTCTCTCTCTCTCTCTCTCTCTCTCTCTCTCTCTCTCTCTCTCTCTCTCTCTCTCTCTCTCTCTCTCTCTCTCTCTCTCTCTTTTGTTTTGTGTAGTTCGTTGTTTTTCCTTGTCGGTCTAATCTCTCGTCCCACATTCACTCTTTTGCTCTTTTTTCCCCCAACTCCGTCTCCCCTCGCTTCCACTCCATTTTTCTTTTTTTCCCTAAACTGGCTAGAATACTGTCCCAATAAACTTTTTTTCTTCTCTCTCTCTTTTTGTGAGACAACTTCCATGTCACGAATAGAAGCACGGATATGTGCCAATTTACTTTAATAACATAGATTAAAGATCTCTGAATATTACTGACAAAGTGATAGCACATCTAGTAAATATGAAATTACGTAAAGTAGGGTATTGAGTCATAAAGGACAGTAGTGTGACTCATCCTAACCAACCGTAGACACAACAATCCTTACAAGAAGCTCTCTATGGTAGTTTCTTGTGTGTGTGTGTGTGTGTGTGTGTGTGTGTGTGTGTGTGTGTGTGTGTGTGTGTGTGTGTGTGTGTGAGAGAGAGAGAGAGAGAGAGAGAGAGAACATAAGAAGAGAGGATAACTGCAGTAGGCCGGTTGGCCCATGCTAGGCAGCTCCTAGAAGAGTAACTGAACTACTAGAATGAGATAAGGATAGCAAAGAAGAAGGTTCTTCCCCGCCCTCCAAACCCTCCAGCCGAAGCCGGCAGGAAAAAGTCAGAAAGAACACCACGCCGTATAGAAAAACTGCCGTGGACATTTTACAGGAAAGTGTGAAAGGAGAATAGAGACTATCATAGTGTAACTGTGTATATATATATATATATATATATATATATATATATATATATATATATATATATATATATATATATATAGTACATAGAGAGAGAGAGAGAGAGAGAGAGAGAGAGAGAGAGAGAGAGAGAATATTTTTACACATGCACTTTTGGCTGCAAAATATTCGTCGGTGGTATTTGTTTGTATAGTTATTATTTATAGTACTCTTCTGTGTATTTTTGGTGTGCTGTATTGAGTGCCTACATGAAAAGCAAGAAGCTGTGTCAAGGCACAGCAAACCATTCGCCGGCAGTCATACACAACAAAATATCTATAAAAAAAAAAAAAAAAAAGCACCTCCCTCAGGGAGGAATGAGGAAAAGGCTTTCCTTCTCTCGTCCCTGATTGGTCTACGGTGATGGGCAGAATGGGGAGGTGTGAGAGCGCTGATATTTCCCTCATACTGTAGTACCGTCACCAAATTGATCGCCATGGTTCGAAGCTTTATTTATTGCTACAGCAGTTAACATGTGTACACAGACTATTACCTGTGGTATATCACAATACATACAGGTGTGCATGTTGATATTCTAGAATATGAAAGTCCAGCCAAAAACATTTAAGGAGTAAAACATTAGAAAGGACAAGATAATACTCACCATAAGCCAAAATCAGGGAAGGGGAGAGAGAGAGAGAGAGAGAGAGAGAGAGAGAGCAGAATACAAAAAAAGAAACACGTGTGCTTTGAGGGAGTGGTAATGACAGGATCAGGTCCACCGGTACATACTGCTGCTGCTGTTCTTGGCATGCAGGCATCACGTGTGTGAACTCATAGTGGCAAGGATCTTTGACCTTTTTTTCTCTTCTTCTGGTCCTAAAATTCCTTTCTTTGGTCGATTCAAAGAGTTCTGGAACAAAATTGACACAGATTCCTTCAATTCCTACGTTGATGGCCTAGATGAAAAATCTCAGTCGTCGATTGCCAACAGAGCCAAGGACATTGAACACTTTATACTCAACCACGTGGATCGTGCACAACCTGCTGATGACTACCTTAAGCTCCTCCAGCTGTCTTTGGCTTTCCTCGGCAAGAAGCCAGCACAGATGACCTCTCACTGTCCAGGTGCCTATCACAGAGCACGTTGGATGGCCAAAGGTTTACTGCCTCAAGATCCTTTTCAGAAATCAACTGAAGGATGCAGCCTCCTTCCTCTTCACATGGCATCAAAAGGAGGCCATCAAAAGCAAATGTGTCTTCCTCGTCATCATCTATGTGATGCACTGGTTTGAAGCCCCAAATGTTGTCGATGCTCCAATCAATGACCTCAATCTCCTGAAGAAGATTGAAGAATTCAAAGAGGTGGATCCCGTTGTAGTAAAGAAGGCACTGGACAAAGTAAAAAGCCAGCTCTGGTACCTCAGTGAGGACCTGGCTCCACTAGCCATGTATTCTGACAAAGTCTCTGCTGAGGAAAAGCAAGAAATGCTGAAAAATATGACCACAGCACTGCCGAGGAAGGAGGGTCTGCGCCATTTGAACACGAAGACGATTGATAAGGCATCAGATCTAAGAACATCTTTGTCACCCAGGAGTCGAAAATCCTCTTCCAGTGTTTGAAGCTGGATACTCCGACAAGCATCAATGACCTCTGCCCGATTCCTGATGTCATGGCCCACCTCAAAGTGGTCAATGACGCTGCTGAGCAGGCAGTCAAACTGGCATTGGACTACATCAGTGGTCTGATGAAGAATGAAGAAGAACAACAACTGATCTTCCATGCTGTGCAGCACCACAGAACCCTTTAGATTTGACAAAAAAATCCCACATGTAATAAACTGATTATGCTTGCCGTATAGCTCACAAATATTGTTTCTTTTTGTACCACCTTGTTTATTTTTACCTTTCTTCACCATACCCTTCACATACTCAGATCAGTTAGATTTCCAGAATGCAGGGGTAGTGAGGTATGATTATGCATTGATAAAAAAAAAAAACATAAATTTTTGCTTGAATGCTTTGTTTGTAAAGTGAAATCGATTGCACACTTTGCCCACCTAACTGTCCAATTTTTTCTCCCCTATAAGTGCTGAACACCCTTATATATATATATATATATATATATATATATATATATATATATATATATATATATATATATAACCAGAATATTTCTTCAATAATTCCAATAATGGCAGTATATAATTACCATTAAATCTTTCTTTTTTTCACCAATCCTGTCGAATGATTTTTACTTCCAGTGATTTATTTTTAAGATGATGACACATTGGCATCAAATTGGATCTTCTCTCATCATCGCATGTATCACACTACATACATTCCAGTGGGACTTTTTATTTTGTAATGGTGTATTTAGTCACTCAAGCAGTACACTAGCCACACTTCACAAATGCAAGCAAGGGGGTGGGGGTGCAAGCCCACTTCTGATGGTCCAGTAGCTAATGTGGACCAATCAATAATATGTAATTTAAAGCTGGGGAGGGGGGAAGGGGGCAAACGGAGGGCCAGGAGTGACTGGGTCGGTCAGATCCCCTCAGGGCCCCCATGGATATGCAACTGCACAGATATATTAAAATGATTCATGCATTTTTACTGGATACTTAACAATACAGTAATGTATTTCCTGGATTTTATTCTGATAATTCAAAAATCAGGTTACAATTCCATTCTGACATGCTCAAAGTAGGGATATAAATGTTTGTGTGATACATCTAGGAGGGATGAGTTAAGTCGACACAGACAACTTGTAGTTCTCGCCACATTCATCCGCCCCATGCATGTGGTGACGCAGGTGTCTTTTAAGAGTCCCCTTATCATTATACCCCTCACCACAGTCCGCACAAAAGTACTTCTTATCCTTGCTGTGAACACATCGGATATGAGAGTTAAGCTCGTACTTGGCACCAAATGCTCTCTTGCAGTGCTGACACTTATAGTTCTTTTCTCCTGTGTGTGTAACCATGTGTCTTTTCAAGCTGAATGTTCGACTTAACTCCTTCCCACAAACAGTGCACTTACACACCTTCTCTCCAGTGTGAATACGAGTGTGTCTTTGGAGGGCATACTTTTCAACAAAAGCCTTTCCACAGTCAGCACATGTGTATTTCCTTTCACCTGTGTGGAACCGCATGTGTCTGCTGAGGTGTTCAGTGTTATTAAAACCCTTACCACAAATACAACAGACAAAATTCCTGGCCCCTGTGTGAACATATAGGTGAGTTATGAGGTTCCACTTTCGAAGGAACGCCTTGCCACACTCATCACATTTAAAATTCTTGTCACTTGTGTGGATTTTCTGGTGCCGAATCAAGTTACTCTTGGAAGTATATGCCTTGCCACATACGGCACATTTATGATCCCTGGCACCCGTATGAATGGCTTGGTGATCAGTTAGATGGTGCTTGTGTATAAAGGCCTTGCCACACTCCCCACACTTGTACCTCTTGTCTCCAGCGTGGATCTTTGTGTGCCAGAACAGATTGCTCTTCCTACTAAAGGTTTTATCACACTCGCCACATTTGTAGTTTTCCTCACTAGTGTGGGTACGAATGTGTCTGTTAAGGCTGGACTTCCAAATGAACTGTTTGCCACACTCCACACACTTATGGTCTTTCTGGCCACTGTGTATAAGCTTATGTTGGGCCATTTTTACCACTTCCTTACCAAACTACTTACACTTGTACTTCTTTTTGCATGTCACCATCATCATCATCATCACCTCTCTCTCTCTCTCGCTCTCAACTGGCAAGATGGATGTCGTCTGTAAGTAAAGCGTTCATTTTCAGAGTATTAGAGACTTTTCAAACTACCCTGTGTAAAGAAACAAAACTTACAAATCATTTTTTTTTTTCTTTTTAAGCCGAAGTAAGGCCAGTCCATTGACTTTTTTTTTTTTTTCAGGTGAAGGAATTTCAGGGCATGGCTTAATACTGCAATTAATCCAGATTTGTAATTTTACCGTGTCAGGACTTAGTGTTTCCAGCAGTTCTGCCTCAGCCCACCGTCAGCGGTAAACATCAGGTTCCTTGGTGATTCCTGTCAGCCTCAGTCCTGGCTGCTCTCCCTTCTCTTCACCTGCAGCATGTGAGATATAGCCTTAGACTAGGCAATGTAATAAATTGTTTAAGAAGGAGGATCTGAATGTAAGATAGGTTGAAAGATGTTGCAGATTAATGCAACATAAAAACTGGCAGGTGACTAAAGAAAATGAAGGTGATTGGATGCAAAGAACATCATAATTACCTTCTGACTGCAGAAAGGAAAGTTTTGGGAGTATAATTGGGTGGGGAATGGCGGGTAGAATACAGGCAAGAGGTAGGAGAGGACCAGTAGGATCAACGTGTGTGTGAGGAAGAGAAGAAATTCAAAATGAAGAAAGAATCTGGGACTGAGGACGTACATGGCAAAATGAAAAAATATGTTGGAGATCTGGTGCTTGATTGCATCTGGAGAAATAAAAAACTTGTCTTGATAGGACTATGGTGTGCCACAGGATGGATAATCAGTTAAAGTTCCCTTGTATAAGGAAAAGTGGGCAAGAGAATTGTGTGGTAATCACATCGGCATTTGTTTCATCAGTCTAGTGGAAAGGATATTGTTTTGTTGAATATTTGTCAGATAGTTAGCGCGCGCGCGAGCGAGCCAGAGAGAGAGAGAGAGAGAGAGAGAGAGAGAGAGAGAGAGAGAGAGAACCAAACAAAGAGTGGCTGAAGAGGATGGGTGTGTGGAGCAGTTATTCTCTAAGACATACAGGAAGAAATGTAGGTAGAGAAATGAAAGATGTATGCTGCCTCCATCGATAAACAGGAATCATATATTAGAGGAGACAGGCAAGGAATGTGTAAAATGCTGAGCATATTTGGATTAAGTAGGAATCTGTTGCATCCTGGCAAGGGAATATATCAATTTGCAAGGGCAGCAGTGTTTGTGTGTGTGTGTGTGTGTGTGTGTGTGTGTGTGTGTGTGTGTGTGGGAAATGAACTATGTGAGTCTTTCATTTATAGTATTGCTATATGTTAAGCTAGAAGGGAGATGTGCCATACCTCCAGATTTCTTTTTATATATGAATTATGTCATAAAAGAAAAACAAGTTAGGGCAGTAGATGCTGTGGGAGTGACCTTCCTTAGTGAGAGAGAGTAGGGTTTGGAAATTGCCTGCAGTGTGGCTTGTTGATGATATTCTCGTATTTCTGTAAAGTGAAAATGAATCGGAGAAGCAAGACCTGGACCATATTCTTAAAGTTTCCCTTCCCTTTTAGAGGCATGGTAAGGACATCTTTCTCCGAATTTGTATTTTTAAAATACTCCTTCTGAGCTGACGAAAGGAAAAGTTTTTACATCGAGCAGCCGAAATTATTGGAACTTGATGGAATCATTTGACACGTCTCTTCAAAAATCCCTTCACAATTTTTGTCTTCTTTGTAGTTTATTGTCTTAAATATTCTTAAGATATCGATGAAAGGTGCTGTATAATATTATTAATACGATTTACAACGATATACTGATTTTCTTAGGTGCTATTTGTATCTCTTTGAAAGTGTTACCCATGCCGGCTGAGATGTTTAGCCAGACATAAACAGAGCAGACGACGTACTACCTCGATATTCATCCAGTCTTATATGACCTGACACTGACAAATCTTGTATATTGTGGCCAGGGTCACACGAGGATTTTTTTTTTTTTTTTTAAATATGTATTTTGCTTGTTAATTTGCCCGGAAAAGGAAAATCTGCCGTCAAGGTCACACGAGTGGTTTGGCTCATGTCTTCCAGCTGGAAAAAAAAACAAGTGAGCGCCGCCATATGAGTACATGAGACAAACGTTAACAATTGATTCTTACGTTTACGAATAATATTAAAGATAATAATATTCTACGAATATAATTTATTATCAAAATATTGTCTTAAGGAGTGAACATCACTGCGGTGTTCGCCAGAATGGTGTTTATGACTGAATACAAGCCAACAGTATGGATGTGGTGGTGACCTGCCACAGCTGAAATGTGTTGTGCTTTCATTATCCAGCATGAGATATGCGTGTTTTGACGTATTAGTTTATAATTCTAACACTCCACCATAACAAATATCAGTAGAATGGGTCGTTTCAGCTTAACAGGGCTACCAGCCTAAACATTTTCCCTTCCCTTCCAAGGGAATCTCTTCGACTACCGATGGAAATCAAAACTCCTTCGACGGGAAGGGAAAATTTAGGAAAGGGATTATTTTTAAGAATATGGCTGTAAGGTTGAAAATGTGTCTAAGATATGAAATTTGAACGTCAATTTAAAAGCATAAAATTATGGTTTTAAGAGATAATGAAGTCAATGAATGCATAATGCTGACTGGTCACAAAATAGGGAATGTGATTGGCTTGAAGTATGTAGGTCGTGTGTTTGGAAGGATGTGAGTTTAGAGGATGAAGTGTGACAAGGACTACAATACTGAAGGAAGGTTGTAGGTTCTGTGCACTGAAGGCAGTGCTAAGGATAAGAATTGAGTGTGGAAGTTAAAAAGTTTGTTGCACAGTTGTACAACAGTATTATGATCTCCAATGAAATGTATGTATGTGAAATTTAACCTCCACTGGGAAAACATAAGTCAAGACTGAAAAGAATGTAAATTAGTTATGGTATTTGAGAGAAGCATGTGCTGATACGAGGGGAAGTACATATACAAATAATGAAGCTAGAGAGAATTGTAATGATGATGTGGGTGTGTGGGAAAGTGCTAAAGGAAATACCAAGAGAGAAAGGAGAATCAGAGACTGACTGTTAAAGTGTACTCATATGTGTTTGAGGTGTACTGAGAGCGATGGAAGGGGATACCAGGGAAGGTCTGCTGATGTGTAGAATGAGGGCGGCATGAGTTACAGGAAAGGCAGCCTGAAAGCAGAGGGCAAAGTGACATGGAGGTGATTTTGATTCTGGCCACCCTCTCAGGGAATAAGGCATTTTGCTATAGGTATATGGATTGATAAGTACAAAACTGACCATATTGAAATCAATAGTTAAGTAAACATTCAAATTAAAAATACAGTAATCCCTCTACTATCCGATGTAATAGAGCCAAAGGCATGTCTGGAAAGTGGTCCTGTCCGGAAAGTGGGCCCATGGCTCCTGGACTGGTACTTAAGGACCCTAACCCACCCTAACTTTGAAAGCCACCTAAATAACTCCCTACCGGACATGCATAGCACCTATTTAAACCAGTTTAAGACCCTATTCACACCAATAATGGACATAACGCATGAAATAAATGAAAAGGAACCAAAGAATGAGGAATTAGAAGTGACTGTACCTCAGCCAGGGTACTTACAGCACTTCTGTGGCCACCTTTAAGGCTTCGGCAGTGGTGAAAATGCTCTTGAAGAACATACAGTAATCCAGTGTTGTGCTGCACTTGCAGTAATTCTTTGCACTGTGAGTTATAATTGTTTAACACTGCACATTGTTAACTGTAACACGCCAGTTTCAACTGCCAGTTCCAACTGCCAGTTTGCACTCCACAGTTAATCCTTTGCACTCTAAATTCTAATTTCTTAACACTGCACAACACTGTAAATTCCTGTGTGGTCTACTGGTGAGGTATTGCAATTTATTCACTGTTTATTCACAAAATAAATGAGCATGTGTGGCATCCACTCTGATAAGCATACACTCGCGATTGAAGTTAAGCAGTAACTGTTGATGACGAGGAAACAGAGTTTCCAGATTGCAACGACCACATTATCAAACTCCTCAATTTTCATTACCTAATTTATCTTTTCATTACCAAATTCGTAAAGCTAGAATTTATTCTTCACTAATCATATATACAAGTGGAAATACATGTAATCACTCTCCTTATAACTAACAGCATGTTGATTATTTTCACGCTATGTAGGCTAGCAAATTAATCAGAGAGAGCAAACAATTCACCATCTCCATCCTGTGTATCCTCATACATGTGAAAAATCCATTTGGTAATGCATTATTCTGATTCATTACCAAACGAATTTTTCATTACCAAATTGGCCCACATTTGGTAATGAAAAATACCAAATGTCAACCCTGACAGGGGAGGGGTGAGGGGGGTGGAAGGAAGGGGTGAAGGGGCCGTGGTGTAACAACTGTTGGGTGCCACGCGGCAATTTCAAATTACGGGTGGGAAAAAATTAGGATTTGAGGGGGATTTTTTTCTTTTTTTGGCCATTTTTGGGTTCCGAAGGTCCAGGCCCACAATATCCAGTAAGTGGGGTGTCCAGAAAGTGGGCGTCCGGAAAGTACGAGGATTACTGTATATGGCACGTGTTTGCGTGACGTTTACTGATTATGAGAGAGCATTTGGTTCAGATGAGGCAGCAGCAGTGATGGAAGTAATCTGATGACAAGCTGTACAAGAAATGTACGTCAAACTGCTATAAGGTATTTATAAAGATACCACTGCTGTTGCTGGGCTCGATATGGGCAGCCAGAAAATACCAATAAAAAGGTCAGTTAGACAAGAAGCCATTTTACCAAAGTTATGTACAGCATGCTTAGAGGACATAACAGCAGAACCTTAGCACAGGATGGCAAAGGAATCAGTTAAATAATGGTGAGCAATTGAACAGTCTTCGATTCACTGACGTCAGAATACTTTCTACAGAATTACGTGTATTTATGGAATGTAAGTTAGTCTAAATAGGATGAGTCTAAAAGTATGCTTGAAAATGAATGTGAAGATGAAAATTATATATAACAGACATTTTCAACCACTTCCTCTATAGATATGAGTTGAAATACAAGAGTATTTGAGGAATGGTATGATAATATACATTTATACCTGAATTCCCGGTAAATAATGACGGTATAATAAAACCAGCTTATTCTGGGAACCTTTTCCCCGTTGCTACATCTGGTAACAGCTTTGGCACTTTTTTTTTTTAACCGTACAGTATATTTAAACCACTTAAATGCAATGATATTCATAAAGATCTTTGAGTTCAACGATTGTTAGAAAATGCAGTTTATGCTCTAATTATTCAATTATTATTTATAATAATGTTTATCCGATATATTATAGAATAGCAACGAAACATTTTTCCAGGATTGTTCATACTTGTGCCGCCTAACAGTATCGTCCTACAATGCCACTACCGTCACTGCCAGACGAACTACGGCAGACACAACATTGTACCGCTGTACTAAAGGTGTATCTAGGAGCGAAATTCCACGCCAAACAAGAACTTGTATGGGGGAGAGAGAGAGAGAGAGAGAGAGGGGGGGGGGAGCGGAGGCAGACGAGCAAAGAGACTGACAAAGAAATTCAGGCAGACAGGAAGACAGATGCAACAGTGAACTGTTCCATTTTTGCCCGACCCTTAACCTATCCAAAATGTTTGGTTCAAATTATTTTGTTCACACACAAAAGCATGGGTTGAAATCTGACATTAACTTCGACCTTAGATTCATTCGTTCTTGTCTTAGCCTTACTCCTTCCACAAGTTTGGTTTTAATCGGATAAAAACTTTGGCAGGTCAGGGCGCTCACCATCCACTCACTCGGTGTAGTGGTGGTCTCGGGTGTCTGCCCTTTCCTCTCCTCCATTCTTCTTTTCTTTCATCCTCTTCTGTCTTTCCTTCATTCTTTCCTTGTCCTTTTGCCTACGGGGTGACTTTACACTCCCTTTTCTGTCTTTCTTCCCTTCATTCTTTCCTCTTCCTTCTGCCTGTGGGTGACTCTACACTGAGTGACAAGCCTAATAGTTTCCTGTACACCAGGAAACCATTTACTATGCTGGGTGGTAATCATATTACCAAATTTTGGCGCCTGTTGGTTTAGTGGGTAATTATGGCTCTCCAATCGGATTAAGCCGGTGAAGGTTTATATCCAAAGGGTGATTGGGGTTTATTGCTCATGTATTCTACTCAGGGATGAGTAAGGGATTAGTGAGGCTGGTTACTCTCATCTTAAATCTCAGGACCAACTTGCCTAGCCCTGGGCTCCTACACTCCTCATGGGGCAACATAGGATTGGATGACACCCGGCTGGATGAAACTTTGGGCAACGTTACTTGGTATACCTCTGATCTAACAATGTGACCTTCATATAGTTAGCAAACACGGTTGGTCAGCTCCTTCACTGAGCCTCTATCTTCAAAATAATTTTTGTTAAAATCAGACAAACTTTCGAACAAATTATAACACTCTTAATCCACCCGGTACTGACTAATTTATTACATAACCCACCCCCAAAACCCGACAAATTTTCAACTCTTTTTTTTTTTTGCTTGAACCTCCACTTCTGGTGAGACTAATGGAAAATCACCAAGAAATTGCTCACCCGAGGTTAAAATTGGTCTAGACAGGTGACCCTCAGAACACCTAATCTAGTGTGTTTTCTGTGGCAGTGCTGCTGCTGTCACGTTTCTGTGGTAGGGTAACTATTGGGAACCACTCAAAATACGTAGATATTTATTAACTTGGTTCAAATTTACATGTAGTACAAGAATATATTGGATTTTACACAAAAATATAGGAAATATAAGCATTGTTTCATTCATGAACACATGAAAATTGCTGAATTCTTGCACAATTGACTCACTATGACTGTTGTTTCAACTTACATGATACTTTTCCACCAACATTATACCAGTTTCCACCACAGGCCTTACTATTATAGTGAGTGTCATATTACTGCATATTTACAGGCCTTACTATTATAGTGAGCCTAGTAGCCTATTATCTCAAGCACACACAGTATCAGTAATGTATTAAAATGTTCTAAGGTGTGGTAGAGGAAGGTGTCCCGTGTATACGTACCAAAAATCACGCGCGAAATTCAATAAATGTGCAAACGATTGACCTTGCAATAGCAAAACGTATACAGTACATTGTGGGGACTGAGCATGAACAAAAATTGAGACGTGCATCAACGTCGTGGGTACGGGGCGGGTTAAACTGCAAGCACAGGTGTAATAAGTTGCTGTAATACAACACAACCTGACAAATGAGGTCTCTTGAAAAATAACAAGGTATAAAAGAATGAGGCCTGTGATAATGAGTGTTTGAAATAGTGTATTAGGGAAGGTGTGTGAGATGAGAGAAAGCACTGGAGTAAGAGCGTGTGCAATGGCAAACAAGTGTGAAGAGGATGATTGTGTGTGAAAATAGGAGAGGGTGAAGAGAAAAAATACTATGCGAGGGAAGAAGAGTGGGTGGAAGGAGTGTGATCGAGAGGTTAATGGACAATGAGGAGGAAGTATGTTGTATAGTAAACTGTGTGTGAGGGAAGAAACGAGTATATGAAGGATGGATGGTGCAATGAAGGAGGCAAATTTGAAGACGAGAGAGAGAGAGAGAGAGAGAGAGAGAGAAGTGTAGAAGATGACGGGGTGTGTGCGTGTGGCAGAAGGTGCGTAAGAGGCTGAGGAGAAGGGATGGGAAGTTTGTTTCAAGGTGAAGCAATGGGAGCTTTTTTAACATGAGTAATTTCTCATTTCATTTTTGTCTTAATCAACATCCGCATCGACAAAGATAAAAATCATTATACTCACCAATTAATGGAACCTCAAATGAAAAATCTGATTCGTTTGAGCCCTTTGAAATCTCTGCTTCCATGCGTGGTTTTTTATTATTATAACTAATCCTGCAAAGCATGTTACTCTGTGTATGATATTATTTCCTTGACTTCAATATATGCACAGAATGCCTTAACCTACTAAGGTTAGTAAGAAGACTTATGGCGTCAGTTGCTTCAGTGCACCCATGGTTCACCTGGCCAAAACCAAATGCGACAGTTACCTAAGTGATTAATGCACATTATTCGTCTGAGTTATATCTATTATGAATACTCCAGCTGCATATTGTATAGATGTATTACGCATACACATACTTTATACACGAAAATCTTAGCCTATTATATAAAGGTGGAATCTCAAGCATTGTGATCCGATAATGCCAACGGGGTTCACCAGTCCATTCATACCCCGAAACCTATGTAAACAAACACACTTCTAACTCACCAGTCACTGTGCCAGTTATCAGTGCTGTCAATGGTACAGTTACCGACAATGATAAAATGTTAGTGACTGGAGTGTTTTGGTAGATGTCAGCAGTGTGTTATTTTGCGTCGTCAATTTAAGCGTATGAATGGGCTGGCAAACCTTGTTATTACCATCATAGGACTGTGTTGGAGATTCCCTGACCATATTGACTGAAGTGGTTGGTATATAAGAAATGTGTATGCATATGATATACAGCTGCAGTACTCGTAACGTATGTAAATTAGACGAATGATGTAAATTATTCATTTGGATAAGAGTGTCTGACCTGATTCTGCCAGGTGAAAAATAAATTCATGGAAGGAACTGAGATTAACAAAAAATCTTATTGATAAGCAAGTAGGTTAAGGCATGGTGTGCACTTAATAAAACAACAGTAGAAATATAATAGCATGCTTTCAGATTCAGTAATATATGCAGTATTTATCTAGCATAAAAGCAGACGGGAGTCTGAAGGGTTCAAACGAATCTCCCATCCTTTTGAGGTTCGGTAAATAAGAACATAAGAAGAGAGGATAACTGCAGTAGCCGGTTGGCCTATGCTAGCCAGCTCCTAGAATAGTAACTGAACTACTAGAATGAGATAAGGACAGCAAAGAAGAAGGCTCTCCCCAGCCCTCCAAACCCTCCAGCCGAAGCCGGCAGGATAAAGTCAGAAAGAACACAACGCAGTATATAAAAACTGGCGTGGACTTTTTATAGGAAAGTGAAAGGAGAATAGAGACTATCATGGTGTAACCTGAAAAGGAAAAATTATGAATTAGTGTTGGTTATAAGATATTTTTTTTCTATACCCACACCTTATTTGTCATATGTTTATCTAGCCTATGCTTGAAACTCAATGGAAGAGACAGCAACTACATTACTAGGTAGCTTATTCCATTAGTCTACTACTCTATTACCAAACCAATTTCTACCTATTTCCTTATTGAAACGGAATTTTCCTAGTTTGAAACCATTACTTCTCGTTCTATCCTGTATGCTCACTTTAAGTACCTTGCTAATATCTCCCTTATTTATACCCTTCATCCACTTAAACACCTCAATTAAGTCTCCCCTTGATCTACGCCTCTCTAGCGAGTGCAGACTTAGTCTTTTCAGTCATATGACAGGTTCCGAACGTCATGTATCATTTTTGTCATTCTTCTCTGTACATTTTCTAACGAGTTAATATCCATTCTATAGTAAGGACACCAATTTTGTACTGCGTAGTCTAAATATGGCCTTACTACTGCTAGATAAAGTTGCAGTATTACTTTTGATTATCTATTGCTCACGCTTCTCGAAATAAATCCTAGGACCCTATTTGCTTTATTTCTCCCATTAATACAGTGTTGCCTTGGTTTAAGGTCGCTACTAACCATAACTCCAAGATCCCACTCGCATTCCGATTTGCTAATTTCTTTGTTATCTAAACTGTATTTAGTGTCTCCAGTGGTCTTGCGTACGTTATGTACTTTGCATTTTTCAACGTTAAATTCCATTTGCCAAGTTTTAGACCATTTGGACAATGTATCGAGGTCTTTGTGTAAATTATGGCAATCGTCAGTCGAGTTAATGATACGCCTTTTTTTTGCATCATCAGCAAATTTGCTGATGCTGCTAGTGACTCCTAAGTCTAAATCATTTATATATATAATAAATAATAAGGGACCGAGTACTGAACCCTGTGGTACACCGCTAGTTACTAATCCCCAATCCGACTTAGTTCCATTTAGAAATACTCTCTGCTTTCATCCTTTCAGCCAGGATTCTATCCATTTTAAGATATCGTCGTCTAAACCGTGTGCTCGAATCTTTCTAACTTTTCGTGTGGGACCCTATCAAAAGCTTTACTAAAGTCCAGATAAATAACATCATAAGCTTTATCGCCATCTACTGCCTCATGGACCTCTGAGTAGAATGACAATAAGTTTATGAGGCAGGATTGTCCTTGCCTGAATCCGTGCTGTCTTTTGTTTAAAGATTAAATCTTCCTAAGTGTTCTTGATTCTGACATTTTTCCTACTATTATTGATGTTAGGTTTATTGGACGATAATTCGACGCAGCTGATTTATCACCCTTTTTAAAGATGGGCACTACGTTTGTGTCTTTCACGCCTCTGGAACTTTTCCAGAAGTTAAAGCGTCATTAAATAATGTTAAAAGTGGCTGACATAATTCTTCTTTGGTTTCTTTTATAATTCTTGCATATATATTGTCCGGACCTGGCGATTTTTGAGGTTTTAACTTGTTAATTTCTTTCAATATGTCCTCCTTACTAACGATTATTTTACTAAGAATATTTTCCGTATTCTCATCGTAAATATTTGCTGCTTGAGGGACCAGGTCTGGATTTTCCTTGGTGAATACTGATATGAAATAATTATTTAGGATGGAGCACATTTCTTTATCTTCACAGGTAATGTCACCTGATTCTGTTCTGAGTGGTCCTATCCTATATTTTTCGTACGGTACATTTGATAAAAACCCTTGGGGTTTTCTCTCGATTCACTAGCAATCTTAATATCATAACTTTTCTTTGCTTTTCGTATTTCCCTCTTTACCTCTCTATTTAAAATTGCGTACCTGTTACGTAAGTGTTCCTCTCCACGTTTTATTTTTCTATATAATCCTCTCATTTGGCCTATGAGAGATTTTAATCTGTTGTTTAACCATCTTGGTTCTGAATTGTTCATTCTAAACGGTTTTGAAGGGATATATCTATCTTGGCCTCCGTGTATTATATTTACTAACTTGTTATATTTCTCACTGGTCAAACGTCTGCTTGGTACTGAACCTGAGTTAATCCTCGTCACCTGGACTACATTCCTATCTATGACCTCACCCTCCACAGACACCTGGCGCACATTCCCACGTGTTCCCTGCCCCTCACCTATGACCTGGGTTCCCCACTGACCTGGCATTCCTTAAAATAGCTATTTTCCCTACGGAATACCGCTCTAAAATATGTTCTTACGCCATCGAAACCTAGACGAAAATTAGGAACAGTGGAAGTATTTTCAGTGGAGCAGGCATCCCAAATAAGTTTGAACTTAATTTCTTCATGATTGCTGTTACCACGTCGTCCACCAACCTCTATATCACTAATGACATTTTCTTTATTAGCTAAAACCAAATCAAGTATATTATTACCTCTGGTGGGCTCCCTGATATATTGATAAAGGAAATTATCCTGTACTACCTCTAGAAATTCCTCTGACTCTGCATCCCCTGTCTGATTTCTCCAATCAATCCTTGGCAGATTAAGGTCCCCTACAATTACTTCTAAGCTGGACTGTGATGCTTTCCTAATTTCCTCCCAAAGGTGTTTACTGTCTGATTTACTTAATTTTGGAATCTGCAAATAGCTCCTAAAACTAATTTCTCCCTATTGTTACAAATTTCAACCCAGACACTTTCTGTGTCTCTATTTACTTTAATGTCTGCTTTATTGTAACAGTGTAATTAATCCTTTACATAAATAGCTACTTCTCCCCCCTTTCTTCCCAAACGGTTTGTCACAAAAATATTATAGCCTTTTATCGGATATTCTGCTATAAATTCTCGAGTGTCTGTATTCATCCAACAATATAACAATTCTTTGTACTATCACTTGTCGTCCTTCTATCATCGCTTGTTCTGTCCTTTATCTTTGCCTGCTCAATTTGAGGTGCCTGAGTGGATGTATCTACACTAATGGTTCAACTTTTGTTCTTACTTTTGCAAGTCTTGATGCATCTATCCAAACATGGTAATAATGATTTTTGAGTGCAGTTGCTGTAACTTCCTGTACGTCTACTTCTCAACCTACATGATTTTCTTTAAACTGTCCAGCTCTGCGCATGTGCTTCACAGGCCTCTGCCAAGGCCCAGTAGTCCTCCTCTGCCCATACACCTCCACATGTTGCCACTTCGGCGCTAACTCCCACCGTCCATATTGAATACATGGTAGGGCTGTCTCATACAGGATTAGCGTGTTGGTTTTAGCAGTGGAATTTTTACAACATGTCGGCGGGTCTTCTGGTAGATTAGTAAGTCTGCTTTAATGAAATTCTTATCCTTAAACTGTTCCCTGTCGCAAAGGGGATTTGAACCTGGGTCCATTAGGACTGCAGGCCAACTCTACCGATTCGGCCACCGTCTCCTTCATCTGGACACACACTCCCCGTTCCTTTTGTTACTTCTTGCGTACCACCCTCATCCTCTCTCTCTCTCTCTCTCTCTCTCTCTCTCTCTCTCTCTCTCTCTCTCTCTCTCTTTGTTGACACTTTACATACCTCAAACTTGCCCCCTCGCTTACACCAGTCTTCCTTCAAACACAATATACTGCTACACAACATACTCCCGTATTTTCATTTTACTTCTCACTCACTCCTTTTCCACAGGCTATCATTCTCTTCTGTATTATTTGTTCTACTTTATATTCCCCTTCTTTCACACACAACCTTGCTCTTCACACTTACTTACTGCACACACTTCCTCTCATCTCACACATCTTTCATAATATAAATCTCTTTCGAACACTCATTCTCACAGGCTGATCCTTTTTATCACTACAGTATTTTTATACACGAGACTCCCTGTCAGGTTGCGTTATAGTGCTGCACATATTTATTACACCTGCGCTTGGAATTTAAGAATGGTTTAGCTTTTATCTGACATGATACCATGTGTGGTTGTCTGTCTGTAAATATATATATATATATATATATATATATATATATATATATATATATATATATATATATATATATATATATATATATATATATATATATATATAAAATCTTATTCAAAATTAGTGTAAGGGTTGTGGCTGATCCTAGGAGCTGAAATTGTCTTGTAATTTATGCAGAGGTCACAAACAGACAAACAAAAAAACGAACAAAATTGGGGTAAACATATACCTCCTGGTGGAGGCAAATTAGTAGAGTAAATAAATTATGATACACAAAGGCCAAGATAGATATATCCCTTGAAAACCGTTTGGAACAAATAATTCAGAACCAAGATGGTTAAACAACAGATTATAATCTCTCATAGGCCAAAGAAAGGAATATATAGAAAAATAAAAAAGAGGGAGGAACACTTACGTAACTGGTACGCGATTTTAAGTAGGGATGGAAAGGAGGATATATGAAAAGTAAAGTTATGACATTAAGGTACCTAGTGAATCGAAAGAAAACCCTATGAGTTTTTACCACATGTATTGCACAAAAAATAAAGATAGGATAGGACCTCTCAGAACTGAATTAAGTAACACCAGTAAAACGCCTTTGTTGCTGAAGTGAGAACGAAGTCATTTAAATCCAAAAGCCTTGAAATGCTGCTTTACACCCCGCGGATCCCGAAAGTATATTGATGGGTATCTACTTATGAAGTTTCATGCCTTTACAGACAACTGTCTGGCCTGTGTCCCTCTTTTGAAGATTTTCAACATGCTGCACTTCCCGTGCGTCACGTGTCTCATGCATAGGCTGGATGTGATTTCATTAAATCAGGCTTTACTGATCTACCAGAAGACCCGCCGACATGTCGTAAAAATACCCCCGCTAATACCAATACACCAGTCCTGTACGAGACAGCCCTAGCATGTATTCAATATGGACGGTGGGTGTTAGCGCCGAAGTGGTGACATGTAGAGGTGTATGGTATGTAGGAGGACTGCTGGGCCTTGATAACAGGCTGTGAAGCCTATGCCCAGAAGTCGGACACATAAAAAAAAAAAAAAAAAAACTGTCAAAAACAAATCTTAAAGAATGAGGCTACCATATGGTGAAAATCACACAGTGACTGGACCTGTGGTTGCTGAGATATAAGCTTCTCAAAAGCAATGCGGTCGGGCTGGGCTGGGTTGGGCCGTTCATATGTGAGAAAATATCACTACTGGACGAGAGACACATTAGAGCTTCACCTTCCCTCGTAATTACCAGTGAAGATGAAGGAACGTGCTCTCTCCTAAATACAGTAATCTCTTCACTATCCGATGTAATAGAGCCAAAGGCATGTCTGGAAAGTGGGTCCATCCGGATAGTGGGCCCCTGCCTCCTGGACTGGTACTTATGAACCCTAATGCAGCCTAACTCAGAAAACCACCTACATAACTCTACTGGACATGCATAGCACCTATTTAAGAGCCTTTTCACACAAGGGACAGAAAGCATGAAATAAATCAAAAGGAACCAGAAAATGAAAAATCAGAAGTGAGAAGTAGACTGTAGCACCAGTCGAGCAGGGCAGTACTCCCAAGGTGGATGGAAAGCTGATGACAGGGAGAGTTGGAGTTCCCGTTTCATCAGCCTTCAGGACTAGTTCCTGACCATCCCCCTTTGCTGAACTTTTTCTGTGTTTCAGTAACACAGAGAGTAGGCCAGCATGGTCTCCAATACTATCTATCTATCTATTGCCAGACGCCTCAATCCCGTTTGGGGTGGCCACAAACAAATCGCCTCCAAGTCGCCCTGTCCCCCGCCATTTCACTGCCCTGCTCCCAACTCACACCCCCCTCTCTCATATACCTCTCCACCCCATCCCTCCATCTCATCCTCGGCCTCCCCCTCCCTCTTCCACCATCCACCTCACTCACATACACTCTCTTCGTCAGTCTTTCACTCTCCATCCTCTCCACATGGCCAAACCACCTCAGTGTGTTCCTCATAACGCTTCCTATTACATCCACATCCACACCACAACGCTCCTTTATATCCTCATTCGTCAGCCTGTCTCTCCACGTGACTCCACAGGCTCCCCTTAAGTAACTCATTTCCACTGCTCTCACTCTTGGCTTGTGTCCTTCCAACAATGTCCAGGCTTCACTTCCATACGTTAGAGTTGGTATCACAATACTGTCATATAGTAACTTTTTTACTTCCATGCTCTCTTCCCTGTTCCTTATCACTGCTTTCAAGGAACCAGCAACCTTTCTTCCCTGCTGTACCCTTTCAAGCACTTCACCCTCCAAACCTCCATCCTTACTCATCACACTACCCAAATACTTAAATGTACTCACATTTTCCAATTCCTCACCATCCAACCTCGCTGTACATTCACTGACTTCACCTCTCTCAAAGACCATCACTTTACTCTTCCCTACATTCACCTTTAGATTCCGTTTCTTACACACTCTCCCAAACTCATCCACCAAGCCTTGCAGCTCTCCTTCGTCTTCACTCAACAACACAGTATCATCTGCAAACAACAGTACAGGGAGTTTCCAAACACTATCCTCTCTCACCAGGGCCACTCCAACATCCACTACCCTACCTTGTACATCTTTTATTACCCCATCCATGTACAGATTGAACAACCATGGAGACATGACACATCCCTGTTTCAAACCAACTTTCAAAGAGAAAAATTCACTTAGTTCACCATCCACACGCACTGCAGCCTTCGCACCATCGTACATACTCTTCACAGCATTCAACAACTTCCCATCTACTCCATATATTCTTAACACTTTCCACAATCCTTGTCTATCCACCCTGTCATATGCTTTCTCCAAATCCATGAAAGCCGCATACAACTTCTTTCCCTTCTCTAGAAACTTTTCCACTAAAGATCTAAGAATGAATATCTGATCTGCACAACCTCTTCCCTTCCTAAAACCTCCCTGTTCTTCTCCAACTAATTTCTCTGTTCTTTCTCTAACTCTGTCTATAAGTATCCTACCATACACTTTTCCTATTATACTAAGAAGACAAATGCCCCTATGATTACCACACACTTCTTTTTCCCCTTTTCCTTTGTACAATGGAATAATTATACCTGACTTCCAATCCTCCGGGACTCTACCTTCCTCCCATGCCAATCTGCACATCTTCCACATCCATTCTACTACTATCTCTCCCCCATGCTTCAGCATTTCACCACACACTCCATCAATTCCTGGGGCTTTCCCCGATTTAACTTTCTTCATTGCTTCCACAACTTCTATCCTACTGATTTCTTCCTGTCTTCTCACCTCCCTCCTTCTCCCAGCCATTCCCCAGCCACTTATACTCGCATTACTTCCATCCTCTACGTTCAACAATTCCTTAAAGTGTTCTCTCCATCTGCTCACTTTTTCTCCCTTCTCCACTAGTAATCTACCATTTTTATCTTTCACTCCCCTGCTAACTTCACTTCCACCCTGTCTTACTCTTTTCACTTCTCTCCAGAACATTTTCTTACAGTCCCTCCACTTTACACTCAAATTCCTTCCAAATTCCTCATCCACTCTCTTCTTACTCTCTCTTACTAATCTTTTCACCTCTCTCTTCCTTTCCACATATAACTCTCTCTTCCGCCTCTCAACTTCTTCCACGCCCCTATTTCTCATCCATTCATTGTATGCTTTCTTCTTTTGTGCCACAGCCTGTTTCACCTCTTCAGTCCACCACGCTGTTCCTTGCACCCCCCTCCGTCTTCTCTTCCTTCCACACACCACATCACATGCTGCATATATTTCTTCTGTAAATATCTTACACACACCTTCCACGTCTCCCATCTGCTCCAATTCATATTTGCCCAATCGTTCCTCCACTTCTCTCTTATACTCTACCTTTTTCTCATCCTCTTGTAACCTTTCCACTCTCATTGCAACTACTCCTTCCTCTCGTCTTTCCCTTCTTCTATTCCTCCATCTTACTTGCATCCTAATTCTGGCCACCACCAAGTAGTGGTCAGAAAGTCCACTCCCCCAACCTCTATACACTCTTGCATCCTTTACACATCTTCGCATCCTTTCATCCACACACACATAATCAATCATTGCCTTCCTTTCATTCAGTTCACCACCCACCCTTCTCATCACTCGCCATGTATACCTGTGGATCATTTTATGCCTGAAGAGGGTATTGGCTATCACCAACCCCCTCCCAGCACAAATGTCCACTAACGCACTCCCATTCTCATCTATCTCAGCAGGCACACCCCACTCACCAACTATTCCATCCACCTTCACATTACCAACTTTACCAATACAAGTTTCTCAATCTATCATTACTAAACCACATGCACACTACACTTCCTTTTCAAAATTAAATAAAAGAAAAATGGCACAAAACAACAATTCCTCGGAGTCCCCGGGGGGGGGAGGAAGGGGATCATAAATACCCCTACCATCCGCCCCTCTCCTGGTAACGACACTCTGAGTTGCCTGGATCCACTGTCTGACTCAACTCTTCATTTCTGCAACATTTGCAGCCTTTCCTCTAACTTTCTGTCTGATGAACACCACCTCTCCTCATCTAAACCTCACCTTCTCTTTCTTCCTGAGACTCAGCTGTCTGAGGCAACTGACAAGAAACCCTTCTCTGTATCCATCTACTTTCTCTATACTCGTTTCAAAACCAAAGGTGGATGTTGCGTATATGTACACAATGACCTATCTTGCTCTCTTGCTCCTGAACTTGATTCTTCTGAATTCTCTACCCTCTGGCTTCGGCTCTCCTGCCATTCTCTGACAAAAAATATCTGCGCTGTTTACTTATTTCATTCTACTGACTATCAAAAATTCTTCGACCATCTTACTTCCACGATGGAACACATTCTATCCATATCTCCTTTCTCTCAAATCTCCATTCTAGGAGATTTCAATGTTCACCACCACCTTTGGCTCTCCTCTCCTTTCACTGATCCACCTGGTGAACAAGCCTTCATCTTTTCTATTCTTAATGACCTAGAGCAGCTTGTACAGCACCCTATCCATATCCCTGACTGCCTTGGAGAAAGCTCCTACATACTTGATCTCTTCCTTACAACTAATCCTTCTGCTTACACTATTAATCTTTTCTCTCCGTTGGGCTCCTCCTATCACAACCTTGTTACTTTAACCTGTCCTATCGTTCCAGTACGGCCTGTGGACCCTCCAGGGAAACGTCGTCTGTGGCACCTCAGGCAGTACTTCTTTGATTTTCCATGGAATGATTATTGCTTTCATGGCCGGGGGCCATTGGGGTGTGCCTTGCACTTTCCAAAGGTTATTCTCTCTGGCATGGAGGCATACATTCCTTTCTCATATCCTCTGACTAATGCAAAAAAGCCTTGGTTTAATCACGCTTGTTCTAATGCTTTCCGCAACAAGGAGAGGGCCTATAAAAGGTACTGGAGCCAACCCAACCCTGAGTCACATCTTTTTTGTTTCTGCCCGGAATCGTGCTAAGTCTGTTCTTCGCTTTGCAAAAAATAATTTCATCCATACTAAATGCTCTCAACTTTCCAACTCGAAGTCTTCCCGCTCCTTCTGGCACTTTGCCAAAAACCTTTCCAACAACTTTTACCTCATCATCCTTCCATCCTCTTTTCTACTCTGATGGCTCTGTAGCCATTTTTTCTACTGATAAAGCAGATCTGTTTGCTCAGACTTTCTCCTCCAATTCCACCTCCAATTCTGGTGCTGTTCCTCCCTCACTTCCTCCCCTTTGACTTCCTCATGACAGACATTAAAATTTCTTCAGCTGATGTATTTTCTGCCATCACTGACCTCAACAATAACAAGGCATATGGGCCTGATGGGGTCCCTCCTATTGTTCTCAAGAACTGTGCTTCTGTGCTTACACCCTGCCTAGGTAAACTCTTTTGTCTTTGTCTTTCTACTTGTACCTTTCCTTCTTGTTGGAAGTTTGCTCTCATTCAGCCTGTCCCAAAGAAGGGTGACCATTCCCAACCCTCTAACTATCGTCCAATTACTTTAACGTCCTGTGTCTCAAAAGTTTTTGAGTCTATTCTCAACAAAAAAAAGTTTAAAGCATCTTTCCTATCACTTCTTTCTGATCGTCAGCATGGGTTCTGTCAGGGACACTTCACTGGCGATCTCACCTACCTTTCAGATTCCTGGTCATCCTCCTTTCGGGACTTTGGTGAAAGCTTTGCCATTGCACTTGACATCTCAAAGGCTTTCGATCGAGTCTGGCATAAATCTTTAATTTCCAAACTGCTCTCTTATGGTTTCTATCCTATATGTGCCTTCATCTATAGCTTCCTTTCTGGTCATTCTATAGCTGCTGTTGTAGACGGCCATCTTTCTTCTCCTAGATCTATTAACGGTGGTGTTCCTCAAGGCTCTGTCCTATCACCAACTCTCTTCCTTTTATTCATCAATGATCTTTTAAGCTGTACATATAACCCTATCCACTTGTACGCTGATGACTCCACTCTTCACCTTTCCATTCAGTTCCCGCAACGCCCATCTCAGCAGTTACTCCAACAAACAAGGGATGAGGCTATAGCACACCTAATGCCTGACTTGGCTCATATCTCTGACTAGGGTAAAAATAATCTTGTTTTTAATGTATCAAAGACTCAGTTTTTACACCTATCAACCCATCAGAATCTTCCACGGGATTACCCACTAATGTTAAATAATATCTAGCTCAATCCTGCATCATCCTTGAACATGCTTGGGGTTTCATTCACTCGGGACTTATCTTGAAAAGATCATATTGCATCTCTTGTAAAATCTGCTTCCAATAGATTGGGTGTGCTAAGCCGACTCCGTGCCTTCTTTGCTCCTGCACAGTTGTTGACTTTATACAGTGGATTTATTCGCCCCTGTTTAGAGTACAACTCTCATGTGTGGAGAGGCTCCTCACATACAGCTCTTCTGAATAGGATGGAGTCAAAGGCTATTCTCCTCATGAACTCTCCTCCTCTTACTGGCTCCCTTCAACCCTTGTCTCTTCGCCGTGCTGTTGCCTCTTTTTCTCTTTTCCATCGCTATTTCAGTGGTCACTGCTCCTCTGAACTGTCTCCTTGCATCCCTCCACCTCTACGATGGGCGCGTAGCACCCGTCTAGCAACAAACTCTCATCCCTTTGCTGTCCAACTCTCTAATGCAAGAGTTAACCTTACTCTCAGTTGCAGCAGGTCAACTCTGGAACTGTCTCCCTCTGTCTGTATTTCCTAATTCCTATGATCTCCCGTCTTTCAAATGCAGTGTGTCCAGGCATCTCGAAATGATCAGATCTTGAATTTGGCTCTTTTTTTTTTTTTTTCTTGGAAGGAACGTTAATGCGGGCCCAGTCTTTGCTTCCTTCTTCCTCGCATTAAAAATAAAAGAGTATGGAAAATTTTTAGCAATATACAGGGTACTTACAACACGTCCATGGCCGTTCGTTATGAAGGTTAACCCGCCTCCTCTAAGATTCTGTCAGTGGCGGAAATATCCTTGAAGCACATACGGGAATCCAGTGTTGTGTTGCACTTAATCCTTTGCACTGTGAGTTCTAATTGTTTAACACTGCACATTCAGTTCTTAATTGCACCACGACAGATTCAACTGTCAGTTTATTTTTATTTTTTATGTGTCAGACTCTAGGCATAGGCATCACAGCCTGCACTCAAGGCCCAGTAGTCCTCCTACATACCATGCACCTCAACACTCTGTACTTAATCTTTGCACTCTGAATTCTAATTTCATAACACTGCACAACACTGTAATTTTCCATGTGGTTTAGTTGTGAGGTATTGCAGTTTATTCACTTTTTATTCACAAAAATGAGCACATGCGGCATCCATTGAATGAGCGTCTGGTCCGGATGGTAGTTAGATGGGGAGGGATCGGGAAAACAAGCAGCTATAGTAGGACTCGCGCACGTTTGCGGCTGTGGTGTGGCCCGCACCTGTGTACAGTGTTGCCACGTTTTCTATACCGTTATCTCTCTCTCTCTCTCTCTCTCTCTCTCTCTCTCTCTCCTGGCGGGAAATGTGAGCCACCCTGAGTACTTTTGATTCTTTTATAAGTTATTTATAATTGTGCTTTCATCGGTTAATTTGGTTTTGTTATATTTAGTAGTAGATGGAGTGTCAAAGTTACTGTCCGCTGAGAGGTTTGTTACGTTACTGATTCATACACCCCGACGTAGTGGGGTGTGGGTGTAGGTGTGGGTGGGAGTGTGGATGTGGGTTTGTTGGGGTGGTGGTCCAGGGGGGAGGGGAAGTGTGAAGGGGGATTTGACCTGAGACACCCAGGAGGGATTAAGAAGGGAGGGAAGGGGAAGGGGGGGCTGGAATCACCTATCACATGGCGGGAAATGTGAGCCACCCTGAGTACTTTTGATTCTTTTATAAGTTATTTATAATTGTGCTTTCATTTGTGAATTTGGTTTTGTTATATTTAGTGATGCCGACAATGCATTCAATGCATGCCCCTCTCCTGCCTCTCTCTCTCTCTCTCTCTCTCTCTCTCTGTAGGGAAGCTATCTGTCAGTGCTGCCACTCACAAGAATTATATGAATTATTTCTTTTACTTTGGATATTGGCATATTTCTTCTTTTTTCAGGCTCATTCTCTTATATCCATAACTGTGATATTATTACCCACCCTAAAACTACGCTAAAAACCATTAAAAGTGACTACAATATCTTTTAGCAACACTGTACAATATGTATGCCATGTTTCTGTGTTACTGTATAAATATTTTATGCATAATAAGATTACTGTTGATTCATCCATCAAAATACACAAGTGTAAGTTTTATTCATCTGAATTTATCGAATTTGTGATGCCTTGTACATAAATAGCTTCCGTTTCACATCGCAAGTTGGGGAAACGTGGCACCATTGTCCACAGGTGCGGGTCACACCTAAGCCGCAAGCGGGCGGGAATCAGACTATAGCTTAAACACAGCTGTTCTGCACTCCGTGCCTATTTCAATGTATGGTTGATATATATATATATTTTTTTAACGTTTTCTGGCCAATTTTGGGTTCGAAAGGCCCGAGCCCAAAATGTCCGGTTAGTGAGGACTCCAGATAGTGGGCGTCCAGATAGTATAGGGATTACTGTAATTATATCGTATCAGTATTTACCAATGAAAATCTAGACCTGGTGTCTCAAGATCAAATATTTACTGTTATAATGTGGACAGTATTCTGAGTAAAATAACCAAAGTAAGGAGGACATATTAAAAGAAACATGGACAGCTGCAGGATTTTTTGTAAAGGGGAGAAAAACAAAAGAAATCATACATATATGTGTGGTTATATCAAAATACACACACTCCAAATAGGCATAGGCATATACTTACATGAGTTACATGATTTACATTAAATGCATAAAGTGACAGAATGCATTAATCGAATCAAATCACTCAACCATCCTCGAACAAGAACTGAAGCCGTCGAATTCCAAGCGGGGGTAACTGCCCCCCTTGCCCTCCCCCCATCCAGACACCCATGAAAAGAAATTAATCTCAAAACCTCATAAATCGCCAGGTCCGAATGATATATATGCAAAAATTGTAATGGAACCAAAGAGGAATTATGTCAGCCAATTCTAATGTTATTTAGTGATTCTTCCATTTCAGGAGAAGTTCCCGAGGCATGGAAGACCGCAAACGCAGTGCCCATTTTTAAAATGGGTAATAAAGCAGCTGCATTGAATTATCGTCCAATAAGCCTAACATCAATAGTAGAAAGAATGCTAGAGTCAATAATGGTAAATAAAATTAGAGAATATTTGGAAAGATTTAATCTTATAAATGAAAGTCAGCACGGATTCAGGCAAAGACGATCATGCCTTACAATCTTGTTATCATTCTTCTTGGGGGTCTGTGAGGCAGTAGACAGCAATAAAGCTTACGATATTATTTTATCTGGACTTTAGTAAAGTTTCTGATATGGTCCGACATGACAGGCTACTTATAAAGGTTCAAGCACAAGGTATAGATGGCAATATCTTAAAATGGATAGAATGATGGCTGAAGAGACAAAAGCAAAGAATTTTAAAGAATGGTACTATGTCGGGTTAGGGATATGTAACTAACAGTGTACCACAGTGATCAGTACTCTGTCCCTTATTATTTGTTATATATATAAATAATCTAGACATGTAGACATAGGAATCACTAGCAGTTGTAGCAAATTTGCCGATGACGCAAAAATAGGTCGTATCGTTAATTCAGCTGATGGCTGCCTTAACTTACAAAAGGAGCTCGATTTATCATCTAAATGGGCTAAAAATTGAAAAACAGAACCTAACATTGAAAAATGTAAAACAATGTAGGCAAGACCACTGGTGATACCAAATACAACTTAGATAACAAAGAAATTAGTGCATCAGAATGCGAGAGAGATCTAGCAGTTGTGGTTGGTTAAGACCTTAAACCAAAGAAACTGTATTAATGTGAAAAATAAAGCAAATAGGGTCCTATGATTTATTTGAGCTATAGGACATCAGAAATAATATTGTGGCTTTATTTAGCATTAGTAAAGCCACATTTAGACTTTGCCGTGCTATTTTGGTCTGTACTATAGTATGGATATAAATTCGTTAGAAAATGTGCAAAGAAAAATTTTATATATATATATACATATGATGTTCGGAACCTGCCATATGAAGGCAGACTAAAAAGACAAAATTTGCACTCAATACAAAAGGCGTAGAGTAAGGGGAGACTTAATTAAGATGTATAAGTGGATGAAGGGAATTAGTAAACAAGACATCAACAATGTGTTTAACCCGTATCATGCTGGGCAAAAAAATAAACTGATACCCATCTACGCCAGCCAATGTGGATATTTTTTTATTTCTCGCAAAATGAGCTTAATACATCGATATACGATCCCTGGCACTGATAAAAGTTATCACTAAAGCCAGATAGTTAGCTGAATCGAGGCAGGTTGGTGCCACTCTGCTTCTGAAATCTTCAAGGTTACTGAGAGAGCAAAGTGGCTGTGAGCTTTTGAAGATTTTGGATTTTTTTCCTTGCTATATGGGCTTAATACATCAATATAGGATCGCTGGCACTAAAAAAAGTAATCACCAATGCCAGAAAGTTGGCTGAATCGAGTAAGACTGATGCCAATCAACATCTGAAATCTTCGAGGTTACTGAGAGTGCAGAGCATCTGTGAGCTCGTGAACCAATTTTGGATTATTTTTGTGGGTAAACGGGCTTAATACATCGACATAAAATCCGTGGCACTAATAAAAGTAATCATCAAAGCCAGAAAGTATGTTGAAATCGAGTCAGGTTGGTGCCACTTTGACCTCCGAAATCTTCAAGGTTACTGACACAGCAGAGTGGCTGTAAGCCTGTGAAGACTCATTCGCCTCCCATGCTCCTAAATCAGTGGTGTAAGCATAGCAGAGAAATATCTGAAGTTAGTGAGATACGTTATTACCTTCCATTTTACTTAGGTTGCTTGCAGTGACTTCTCAATGCAGGATGTAGATCTACGTCACCGGCGTTTTTGAAAGGGATGTAGATCTACGTCACCGGCGTTTTTGAAAGGGATGTAGATCTACGTCACCGGCGTTTTTGAAAGGGATGTAGATCTACATCACTAGCACGGTACGGGTTAAAGTGAGCATACAGGACAGAACCAGAAGTTATGGTTTTAAAGTAGATAAATTCCATTTTTGGTAAGGAAATGGGTAGAAAATGGTTTGGCAACAGAGTAGATGAATGGAATAAGATGCCTAGTGATGTAGATGCTGCCCATTCCACTGAGAGTTACAAGCATAGATTAGATAAGCATATGACAAATACAGTAAGTGGTGACTATTAATAAAAATCTTATAACCAGTTCTAGTTCATTCTTTTCCCATTTCAGGTTACACTGTGATACTCTCTTTTTCTCCTTTCACACTTTTCTATAAAATGCCCACACCAGTTTTTCTATACTGCGTGGTTTTCTTTCTTTTTCCTGCCGGCTTCCCCTGGAGGGTTTGAAGGGTGGGGGAGCGCCTTCTTCTCTGCTATCCTTATCTCATTCTAGTATTTCATTTACTCATTTAGGAGCTTCCTCGCATAGGCCTATTGGCCTACTGCATTTATCCTCTTTCCTGATGTTCTTATGTTCTGTGCTTATCCAGTGAGTATAGATTTAGTCTTTTCTGTCAGTCTTCATATGAGAGGTTCCGAACATCATATACAATTTTTTTTTATGTTTCCCTGTACATTATCTAATGAATTCATATCCGTTCTACAGTACTGATACAAAACTGCAGTGCTTAATTTAAATGTGGCCTTATGGTACAACCACACCAAACGCGACAAGCGGGGCGACTTGAGCGGGAAAGGATGAGGCAACATGATAAAGCACACTAAATCCTATGTGAGTGGCTATACTGAATGAGCGGGGAGGTTTGTTGCCCTGCTCACCCTCCACGGTCGTCACTACTTAATTCAGCATGTTCCAAAATTTCGCGCACTGCCTATAGCGACATCCCCATTCCACAGGCATTTGCATCATCATTCAGTCATGCTGGTAATGCATGTTGGGGCGGTTGGGTTCTGGTAATTATGTCTACTGAACACCTTAATGGAGCTGTATATCACAGGAGAGTTCCGGTGATCCACTCCATAAAAAAACTGGAGTGTTGAAGAAGCACTGGGAAGGTACATGTGAATAACTGCATACAAATGGTAAATTATAATCGAGCATTATTTTGTCATACAACTGCTTAAGTAACGTTTTTTCCACTGTTGTTATAAAGTCTATCAGAGGCCATCAATATCTATCCTTCATACGAGTATTTAGTGCTTTATTGCCTTTGTTACACCGTAGGCTTAAAACTAATAAACAGATAAGTATATATATATATATATATATATATATATATATATATATATATATATGGAAGTGAAGTTAGCAGGGGAGTGGAATGATAAAAATGGTAGATTACTAGCGGAGAAAGGAGAAAAAGTGAGCAGATGGAGAGAACACTTTAAGGAATTGTTGAACATAGAGGATGGAAGTAATGTGAGTATAAGTGGCTGGGGAATGGCTGGGAGAAGGAGGGAGATGAGAAGACAGGAAGAAGTCAGTAGGATAGAAGTTGTGGAAGCAATGAAGAAAGTTAAATTGGGGAAAGCCCCAGGAATTGATGGACTATGTGGTGAAATGCTGAAACATGGGGGAGAGATAGTAGTAGAATGGATGTGGAAGATGTGCAGGTTGGGCTGGGAGGAAGGTAGAGTCCCGGAGGATTGTAAGTCAGGTATAATTATTCCCTTGTACAGTCATGGACAGAGAAACCTGGACAGATGAGGCAAGGCAAATGTCAAATTTTCTCATTTCCCCCAGCCTGTCCTTCAGTCTTCGTTCACGACTCCTTTCCCTCACCCTCAGTAATAAAATAAATAACAGTAAATGCCAAGGTAAAGGCATAACTACTCGTAATAATCTGAAAGTGTACTACACAAACAGCCGGAGTTTACGTAATAAAATGGATGAACTGAGGGCTTTAATTTGTACAGAGAAAATAGACATTGCCGTTATTAGTGAAACTTGGATGAATACAGACACTCGAGAATTTTTAGCAGAATATCAGATAAAAGGCTATAATATTTTTGTGTCAAACCGTCAGGGAAGAAAGGGGGGAGGGGTAGCTATTTATGTAAAGGATTAATTAATCTGTTACAATAAAGCAGACATTAAAGTAAATAGGGACACAGAAAGTGTCTGGGTTGAAATTTAGTAACAATAGGGAGAAATTAGTCTTAGGAGCAATTTACAAATCTCCAAAATTAAGTAGAGCTGATAGTAAATACCTCTGGGAGGAAATTAGGAAAGCATCACAGTCCAGCTTAGTAATAATTGTTGGGGACCTTAATCTGCCAAGGATAGATTGGAGAAATCAGACAGGAGATGCAGAGTCAGAGGAATTTCTAGAGGTAGTACAGGATAATTTCCTTTATCAGTATATCAGGGAGCCCACCAGAGGTAATAATATACTAGATTTGGTTTTAGCTAATAAAGAAAATATCATTAGCGATATAGAGGTTGGTGGACGACTTGGTAATAGCGATCATGAAGAAATTAAGTTCAAATTTATTTGGGATGTCTGTTCCACTGAAAATACCTCCACCGTTCCTAATTTTCGTCTAGGAGATTTCGATGGCTTAAGAGCTTATTTTCGAACGGTATTCCACAGGGAGATTAGCTATTTGAGGGAATGTCAGGTTAGTGGGGATCCCCAGGTCATAGGTCAGGCGCAGGAAGCACGTGGGGATGTCCGTCAGGTGTCTGTGAGGGGGGAGGTGGTAGATAGGAATGTAGTCCAGGTGACGGAAATTAACTCAGCTCCAGTACCAAACAGACGTTCGACCAGTGAGAAGTATAACGAGTTAATAAATATAATATACGGAGGCCAAGATAGACATATTCCTTCAAAACCGTTTAGAACTAACAATTCAGAACCAAGATGGTTATACAACAGATTAAAATCTCTCATAGGCCAAAGGAAAGGAATATATAGAAAAATAAAACGTGGAGAGGAACACTTACGTAACCGGTACACAATTTTAAATAGAGAAGTAAAGAGGGAGATAAGAAAAGCAAAGAGAAGTTATGAAATTAAGGTTGCAAGTGAATCAAAGGTAAACCCCAAGGGTTTTTATCAAATGTACCGAACGAAAAATAAAGATAGGATAGGACCACTCAGAACAGAATCAGGTGACATTACCAGTGAAGATAAAGAAATGTGCTCCATCCTAAATAATTATTTCATATCAGTATTCACCAAGGAAAATCTAAGCCTGGTCCCTCAAGCAGCAAATATTTACGATGAGAATACGGAAAATATTCTTAGTAAAATAACCATTAGTAAGGAGGACGTATTGAAAGAAATTAACAAGTTAAAACCTCAAAAATCGCCAGGTCCGGATGATATATATGCAAAAATTATAAAAGAAACCAAAGAAGAATTATGTCAGCCACTTTTAACGTTATTTAATGACTCCTTAAGTTCAGGAGAAGTTCCAGAGGCGTGGAAAACCGCAAACGTAGTGCCCATCTTTAAAAAGGGTGATAAATCAGCTGCGTCGAATTATCGTCCGATAAGTCTAACGTCAATAGTAGGAAAAATGTTAGAGTCAATTTTGGCAAATAGGATTAGAGAACACTTAGAAAGATTTAATCTTATAAACGAAAGTCAGCACGGATTAAGGCAAGGACGATCCTGCCTCACAAATTTGTTGTCATTCTACTCGGAGGTCTATGAGGCAGTAGATAGCGATAAAGCTTACGATGTTATTTATCTGGACTTTAGTAAAGCTTTTGATAGAGTCCCACACGAAAGGTTAGTTAGAAAGGTTCGAGCACACGGTATAGACGGCGATATCTTAAAATGGATAGAATCCTGGCTGAAAGGACGAAAGCAGAGAGTATTAATAAATGGAACTAAGTCGGACTGGGGATTAGTAACTAGCGGTGTACCACAGGGTTCAGTACTCGGTCCCTTATTATTTATCATATATATAAATGATCTAGACTTAGGAGTCAATAGCAGAATCAGCAAATTTGCCGACGATACAAAAATAGGGCGTATCATTAACTCGACTGACGATTGCCATTACTTACAAAAAGACCTCGATACATTGTCCAAATGGTCTAAAACTTGGCAAATGGAATTTAACGTTGAAAAATGTAAAGTACTTAACGTAGGCAAGACCATTGGAGATACTAAATACAGCTTAGATAACAAAGAAATTAGCAAAATCGGAATGCGAGAGAGATCTAGGAGTTATGATTAGTAACG
>NC_137062.1:25459448-25474448 GCF_032717465.1 Coenobita brevimanus
GAAGTGAAAGAGAGAGAGATTGTCCAGGTGCTTGAGGATGCAAAAGTGGATATATGTGGATTGACTGAAACTAAATGGAAAGGTGAAAGGATGAGAGAATGGGAATACGGTGTAGGTATATGTGCGGGAGTCAGTGAGAATGAGAGGGCAAGAGAGGGAGTATGTCTGATGATCAGCAAGAAGTGGAAGGAGAATATAAGAGAGTATGGAACAGTGGGTGCAAGGATTGTATGGGTGAGGATGAAAGTAGGTATACAAGCATGGGCGATTGTATGTGTGTATGCTCCAACAGAGGATCAAGTGGCAAGAGTGAAAGATGAGTTTTGGGCGAGAGTAGAAGCATGTATGGACAAGTTTGAGAGGAGCGAGAGAGTGCTGTTGATTGGAGACATGAATGGCAAAGTCGGGAATGTACGAGTGGATGGAGTGGTTGGTCAGTGGGGTGTGCCAGCGGAAGTAGATGGGAATGGTAGTGCTTTGGTGGACATCTGTGCTGGTAAGGGGTTGGCAATAGCCAACACCTACTTTCGTCATAAGATGATCCACCAGTATACATGGAGAGTAATGAGGAGGATGGATGGTGAACTTGTTGAACGAAAGGCAATGATAGACTACGTGTGTGTGGATGAGCGAATGAGAAGACAAGTGTTGGATGCAAGGGTGTGGAGAGGGTGGGGGAATGGAGTCTCGGACCATCACTTAGTGATGGCCAAGGTAGAGCTGCAAAGAAAGTGGTTGAGGTGGCGAAGGCGAAGACAGGAGGAAGCAGCTCCTGTGAGAAGAGTGGAGAAATTGCAAGATAGTGAGAAGAGGACAGAGTATAAGAGCATAGTGGAAGAAAGACTGGGAAGGTATGAGCTAGAGCAGATGGAAGGGGTGGAAGACGTATGTAAGATATTCACGGAAGAGATAAGCGCAGCGGTAATGAGGCGGTTTGTGGAGTGAGGAGGAGATGCAAGGGTGTGCAAGGAACAGCATGGTGGAATGATGAGGTGAAACGAGCTGTGGAACAAAAGAAGAAGGCATATGGTGAATGGTTGGCGAGTAGAGGTAGGGGAGAAGATGAGAGAGAGAAGAGAGAGGTATATGTGAGCAGGAGAAGGGAGGTTAAGAGACTGGTGAAGGAGAGTAAGAAGAAAGTGGATGAAGAGTTTGGGAGGAATCTGAGTGTGAAATGGAGGGAGAGTAAGAAATTGTTTTGGAAGGAGGTAAAGAAAGTAAGGCAGTGTGAAAGGGGAAATAGTAGGGGAGTGAAAGATAGGAATAATAGATTGTTGGTGGAGAAGAGAGAGAAATTGAGGAGATGGAAGGAGCACTTTGAGGATTTGTTGAATGTAGAGAGTGAGAGCAGTGTGAGTATAAGTGGTTGGGGAATGGCTGGGAGAAGAAGAGATGAGAGGAGGGAGGAAGAGATCAGTAGGTCAGAAGTAGTGGAAGCGATGAAGAAGATTAAGCTGGGAAAGGCCCCAGGAATTGATGGAGTGTGTGGTGAAATGCTTAGGTATGGGGGTGAGATTGTTGTGGAGTGGATATGGAAGTTGTGTAGATTGGCTTGGGAAGAGGGAAGGGTTCCAGAGGACTGGAAATCAGGTATAATTGTTCCTCTGTACAAAGGAAAAGGGGAGAGAGAAGTATGTGGTAACCATAGGGGTATTTGCCTTCTTAGTGTGACTGGTAAAATATATGGTAGAATACTCATTGATAGGGTTAGGCATATGACAGAGGAGCTAGTTGGAGAAGAACAAGGGGGATTTAGGAAGGGAAAAGGGTGTGTAGATCAGATATTTGTTCTAAGATGTTTAGTGGAAAAGTATCTAGAGAAGGGAAGGAAAGTGCACACTGCCTTCATGGACTTGGAGAAAGCTTATGACAGAATAGATAGGAAAGGTATGTGGAAGGTATTGAGAATATATGGAGTGGAGGGGAAATTGTTGAGTGCTGTGAAGAGTATGTACGAGGGAGCTAGGGCTACGGTGCGAGTGGATGGTGAGCTGAGTGAGTTCTTTGATCTCAATGTGGGACTGAAACAGGGGTGTGTAATGTCTCCATGGCTGTTTAATATATATATGGATGGGGTCGTAAAGGAGGTACAAGGTAGGGCAGTGGATGTGGGGGTGGCCCTAATGAATGAGGGTGAGATTTGGAAGCTTCCGGTGTTGCTGTTTGCTGATGATACAGTATTGTTGAGTGAAGATGAATGGGAGTTGCAAGGTTTGGTGAATGAATTTGGGACAGTGTGTAGGAGGAGGAAGCTGAAAGTTAATGTAAACAAAAGTAAAGTTATGGTGTTTGAGAGGAATGAAGTCACAGAGTGTGCAGTGAGGTTGGATGGTGAGGATATGGAGAATGTGAGTGCATTCAAGTACTTGGGTAGTGTGATGAGTAAGGATGGAACTTTGGGGGATGAAGTACGTGAAAGGGTACAGCAGGGAAGGAAGGCTGTTGGCACACTGAAAGCAGTGATGAGAAATAGGGAGGTGAGTATGGAAGTTAAGAAGTCACTGCATGATGGTATTGTGATCCCTACCCTGACGTATGGAAGCGAGGCGTGGACCTTGCAAGAGGGGAACAAGTCAAGAGTGGGAGCAGTGGAAATGAGTTACTTGAGAGGAGCATGTGGAGTGACATGGAGGGACAGGTTGACGAATGAAGAAGTGAAGGAACGTTGTGGGGTAGATGTGGATGTGGTTGAAAAGATTAGGAGAAATACACTGAGGTGGTTTGGACATGTGGAGAGGATGGAGAATGAAAGACTGACTAAGAGGGTGTATGTAGGTGAGGTGGAGGGAGGGAGAGGGAGGGGTAGACCGAGGATGAGGTGGAGGGATGGAGTTGAGAGGTATGTGAGGGAGGGGGGGGTGAGTTGGGGGGAGGGGAGTCAAATGGTGGGTGACAGAGTGACTTGGAGGCGTTTTGTCTGCGGCCACCCTTTGCGGGATTAGGGCGTCGGGCTATAGATAGATAGATAGATTATTATTTCTCTCTCTCTCTCTCTCTCTCTCTCTCTCTAGCTAGATTTTGTTATGTGTCATCCATGGTTTTTTACTTCCATTTTTATGTATGGATTATAATTTTGACTTTATTTCCGCACCACCCTTGAGGTAAAAGTCACGGCGCGTTTTTTTTTATAGAGGTTTCCCCAATAGGCCTAAATCCTGTAGGGGGTTGGTGACCTCCCATAGCGTACACACAAACACGTGTCGCGTGAGTGCTGCCACCCCAGAGCTGTTTGATGTATTTATTTTAATTATGAAAGGATCGCCTCTTCCCACTTTTATCCCTTCAAATTTTCTTGCAATTATACTTGCTAAATTAATTAGCAATGTTAGAAGTGTTGGGGAAGTAAATAATAATTAGAATATTTTTAGGGCAACACTGCCAAATTTTATGCCACGTTTCTCTATTATCGTATAATATAGTATGCAGAATAGTTTTATTCTTCCTTGATACATGTCAGCACTTTCATTACAGTTATATTAGCATGATTTATGTTTATGTATCATTCCTACTACACAAACCACAGGCGTTATACATCGTAGGGTTAGGAAACATGGCAGTAGTGTAGGCAGTGGCAGACCCCACCCAAACCCTATGTTTAGATTTGTCAGACTATAGTATAATAGGAAAAGTGTATGGTAAGATACTTATTGACAGAGTTAGAGAAAGAACAGAGAAATTAGTTGGAGAAGAACAGGGAGACTTTAGGAAGGGAAGAGGTTGTGTAGATCAGATATTCATTCTTAGATCTTTAGTGGAAAAGTTTCTAGAGAAGGTAAAGAAGTTGTATGCGGCTTTCATGGGTTTGGAGAAAGCATATTACAGGGTGGATAGACAAGGTTTGTGGAAAGTGTTAAGAATATATGGAGTAGATGGGAAGTTGTTGAATGCTGTGAAGAGTATGTACGATGGTGCGAAGGCTGCAGTGCGTGTGGATGGTGAACTAAGTGAATTTTTCTCTTTGAAAGTTGGGTTGAAACAGGGATGTGTCATGTCTCCATGGTTGTTTAATCTGTACATGGATGGGATAATAAAAGAGGTACAAGGTAGAGTAGTGGATGTTGGAGTGGCCCTGGTGAGAGAGGATAGTGTTTGGAAACTCCCTGTACTGTTGTTTGGAGATGATATTGTGTTGTTGAGTGAAGACGAAGGAGAGCTGCAAGGCTTGGTGGATGAGTTTGGGAGAGTGTGTAAGAAACGGAATCTAAAGGTGAATGTAGGGAAGAGTAAAGTGATGGTCTTTGAGAGAGCTGAAGTCAGTGAATGTACAGCGAGGCTGGATGGTGAGGAATTGGAAAATGTGATTACGTTTAAGTACCTGGGTAGTGTGATGGGTAAGGATGGAGGTTTGGAGGGTGAAGTGCTAGAAAGGGTACCGCAGGGAAGAAAGGTTGCTGGTTCTTTGAAAGCAGTGATAAGAAACAGGGAAGTGAGCATGGAAGTGAAAAAGTTACTACATGACAGTATTGTGATACCAACTCTAACGTACGGAAGTGAAGCTTGGACGTTGTTGGCAGGACACAAGTCAAGAGTGAGAGCAGTGGAAATGAGTTATTTAAGAGGAGCCTGTGGAGTCACATGGAGAGACAGGCTGACGAATGAGGATATAAAGGAGCGTTGTGGTGTGGATGTGGATGTGATAGGAAGCGTTATGAGGAACACACTGAGGTGCTTTGGCCACGTGGAGAGGATGGAGGGTGAAAGACTGACGAAAAGAGTGTATGTGAGTGAGGTGGAGGGGGGAAGATGGAGGGGGAGGCCGAGGATGAGATGGAGGGATGGGGTGGAGAGGTATATGAGAAAGGGGGGTGTGAGTTGGGAGCAGGGCAGTGAAATGGCGGGGGACAGGGCGACTTGGAGGCGATTTGTTTGTGGCCATATATATATATATATATATATATATATATATATATATATATATATATATATATATATATATATATATATATATATATGTGTGTGTGTGTGTGTGTGTGTGTGTGTGTGTGTGTGAAGAACATTGACAATTTTATTATTTATCAATACACAAATCTATTAAATATAATTCAGTAGATAGTGAATTGTCCAGTGGATATTTCACTATAGGCATGCTTCTGACTGTCGCCCTCGAGGTTGCTGCTTCCTATTTGGACATGCGTCGCATTGGCACTCACCTCGACGCTCATCGCTCAACGCTACCTCCCCGTTCATCGCTTTCGGTGTGGCCGTAACCTCAGGAATGCTAGTTAACTCGCGGTATTACTGTAGATGTCCTATTCCTAATGTTTCGTGAAGTAAATCCTAGGTATCTGGATTATTTCTTGCATTTATACTGTTACCTAGATTTAAGGTCTGTATTAGCCATGCCTCTTTGAGCTCTCGCATTCCAATTTTGTCAGATTAATATTATGATACTGTAACTTTAATAGTCTGAATAGGGGAAAGTATTCTTTTGAAAGTTTGTATTGTAATGCATAGAAAGCATCTGCAAGTCTTAATATTTTCAGATTCAAAATCCCTTCCCTTCCCTACCATTTTTTTCTCTATGACTGTCAAATTCTTATCTGTTCGTATCTCCTCTCCCCTCCCTTCCCACCTCCTTACCTTCATTCCTTCATTTTACTCTTCATCCTTCCCTCTCTTCCCTCTCCTCCTCCCTTCTTGAAGCCTACTCTTGTTTCCCACCCTCCTCTTGTCTCTTCCAGTTCCTCTGCCCTATGGCAAGGCCAAGCGTTAACTGATAGTGTCTGAGGTTGTTCTGACACTTTCTCACCGGCAAATACTCAGACGACTGTAAAACAATATATATAATTTAAAATATTTCTTTAGTGTGATGTGCAGACTAAATCGTGAAAAAACAGCACTAAAAAGTCTACTAAGTCGACAAAAACAATATATAAAATAAAATATAAGATAATGCTTTAGTGTCACGTGCAGACAATCGTGAAAAACAGCACTAAAAACTAAAAACTCTACCAAATCGACAAAAATAGGACAATAACCATTACACTCCTATCCTGACCAAACATTGGAGTCAATTTACTAAATAGAAGAATAATTTTCTCATGATGTCCCTGCAACACACTATAGTCGGCCTTGCGCCCGTAAGCGCCTGTGGTGTGCCTCGCACCTGTTTACAATGGTGCCACGTTTCCTCAACTTGCGATGTGAAACGGAAGCTATTTATGTACAAGGCATCACAAATTCGATAAATTCAGATGAATAAAAGTTACACTTGTGTATTTTGATGGATGAATCAACAGTAATCTAATTATGCATAAAATATTTATACAGTAACACAGAAACATGGCATACATATTGTACAGTGTTGCTAAAAGAAATAGCAGTCACTTTTAATGTTTTTTAGCGTAGTTTTAGGGTGGTTAATAATATTACAGTTATGGATATAATAGAATGAGCCTGAAAAAAGAAGAAATATGCCAATATCCAAAGTAAAAGAAATAATTCATATAATTCTTGTGAGTGGCAGCACTGACAGATAGCTTCCCTACAGAGAGAGAGAGAGAGAGAGAGAGGCAGGAGAGGGGCATGCATTGAATGCATTGTCGGCATCACTAAATATAACAAAACCAAATTAACAAATGAAAGCACAATTATAAATAACTTATAAAAGAATCAAAAGTACTCAGGGTGGCTCACATTTCCCGCCATGTGGTAGGTGAATCCAGCCCCCCCTTCCCCTTCCCTCCCTTCTTAATCCCTCCTGGGTGTCTCAGGTCAAATCCCCCTTCACACTTCCCCTCCCCCCTGGACCACCACCCCAACAAACCCACATCCACACTCCCACCCACACCTACACCCACACCCCACTACGTCGGGGTGTATGAATCAGTAACGTAACAAACCTCTCAGCAGACAGTAACTTTGCACTCCATCTACTACTAAATATTACAAAACCAAATTAACAAATGAAAGCACAATTATAAATAACTTATAAAAGAATCAAAAGTACTCAGGGTGGCTCACATTTCCCGCCAGGAGAGAGAGAGAGAGAGAGAGAGAGAGAGAGAGAGAGAGAGAGAGAGATAACGGTATAGAAAACGTGGCAACACTGTACACAGGTGCGGACCACACCACAGCCGCAAACGTGCGCGAGTCCTACTATAGCATAATTTTACCTTGACTGGTAAAGAGCAGAAGAATGTATGTTCGTATGGAGAGTCTTAGGCTGTTGAGTAACGACCCAGGCGACACACCTTCCCTCGCTCAACACGCTTCCTCAGAATACAATTGCTGAAGATACTGTACACCATCACCACATTCCTGTATATATAGCAGAAGGCAGTGGGGGTGTGAGGAAGGGTGAGGTATTGGCTAGGGGTGGTAGGGGGGGGGACAGGAAGGGTAAGGAAGGTGAGGTCCAGGGGAAAGGGATTACAGATCACGGCACAAGGACGGAGAGACACAAGGGACAGGTGAAGTGGGAAGTCCTTAGGGAGAGGGAAGGAATGTTGGGTAAGGAAATAGAGATCACAAGGGGAAAGGGATTGCCGATCCCAGCACAGGTGTGTGTGTGTGTGTGTGTGTAATTCACCGGGTCGGTCAGGATCACTTGATGGTCGTGATCATCAGCTTTTACCCTCCCGGAAGGGAGCTGAGAGCTCATATAGTCCGATCTAAGGGCAAGGCTGTGACCTTCACACACGCACACACCCGTCCCCTTGCTCTAGGGGGACAGTAACCACCCACTTCGTCAGTGAAACTTTTCGCAACCTGAGCGAGGCGCGAACTCCCGTCCACCAGTGTGTGTGTGTGTGTGTGTGTGTGTGTGTGTGTGTGTGTGTGTGTGTGTGCGTGCGTGTGTGTGTGTGCGCGCGCGCGTGTATGTATGTATATGTGTGTGTGTGTGTGTGTGTGTGTGTGTGTGCAAGTGTCGTATATGTGGGGAAGAAGCTGGGTGACGAGAGGGGATGGGGATGGATGGGTAGGAAGGAGGGGCGATGTTTTGTGTTTAGGGAGGTGATGTGAGGAAGCTGTCGTATTGACAATATATTTGGCCACAGAATCCGATAGGTGATAAGATCCGCTGTTCTGTTCAGTGGTATTGGAACATACTATAACAGCTGCCTCCAGACATTTGCGCCTTTTTAAGTCCGCTTCCTTGTACAAAATTTTAGCATTTTCTCATTTCATTACATGACCTGTATTAAATATGTGAGCTACACATGCGTTGTTGGTATTGTACCAGCTCATTACATACTTGTGTTCTTTTAGTCTCTATTTCAAATCATGCCCTGTTTCACCTATGTAAGCTGTATCACATACTGCACATGGAATGGAGTAAACACCTCCCTCGCCTGTGATGTGTGATTTGGAAGAGAATAAATGAACACAAGTATGCAATGAGCTGGTATAACACCAACAACGCATATGTAGCTCATAGATGTAATACAGGTCATGTATTGAAATGGGAAAATGCTAAATTTTGTACAAGGAAGCAGACTTAAAAATACGGAAATGTCTGGAGGCAGCTGTTATAGTTGTTCCAATACCACTGAACAGAACAGCGGATCTTATCACCTATCAGATTCTGTGGCCAAATATATTGTCAATACGACAGCTTCCTCACATGACCCACCCCTGAACACAAAACATCGCCCCTCCTTCCTTCCTATCCATCCCCATCCCCTCTCTTCACCCAGCTTCTTGCCTACGTACTGTATACGACAATTGCACACACACACACACATTTGGATACTATAACACACACACACACACACACACACACACACACACACACACACACACACACACACACACATTTGGATACTATAACACACACACACATACACACACCTATGCTGGGATCGCCAATCCCTTTTCCCCTTGTGACCTCTATTTTCTTTTTTCCCTTCCTATCCCTTCCCATTATTCTCTCTCTTCTCTCCTCACCCTCTCCTCTCTATTAACCGATTATCAACTCTCCCTCCTCCCTGTCTCTTCCTCTCCTCACTTCTTGGCAGTTACTCCTACTCATACTTTCCTGTGCGTTCCAATCCCCATCTACCTTCCCTACTCAATATTTTCACTCTTCCTTTCCTCACTTCACTCCCCCTCCTTTCCTCACGTCTTGTCCTTTGCTCCTCCTTCCCTCCCCTCTCCTCCTTGCCCACTCCTTTTCCTTTGACTCTGCCTTCTCTCCCTCTCTTAAGATATAATGATATGTACGATTTAATACAACAGATGATATGATATTCACTGAGGGTAACACTGAAGAAATATTATGGAAGTGTAAAAGATTCTAAACATAATTGAAAGAGGAGAAAGTTATTATCGCATATATTTCTCTCATGCAGTATAAAGTTATTAGTAACTGGTGTAAATATATGTAGTGCTGTCTACACAGGCGTAGGCATGCCTGCTTGTAACGTAGCCTAACTGTATATATGTCTGAAGAACAACAAAATTAATGTTTTTCATCCAGCAATGTGCATGAGTTCTTTGAGAGGAGCATGTGGATCACATGGAGACAGACTGACAAATGAGGAAGTGAAGGAGTGTTGTGGTGTGGATGTAGATGTGAAAGAAAGCTTTAGGATATGAGGTGGTTTGGCCATAAGGATAGAATGGAGAGCGAGAGACTGACGAGGAGAGTGTATGTGAGTGAGGTGGGGGGGGGAGAGGCAGGGGGAGGCCAAGGATTAGATGGAGGGATGGAGTGGAGAGGAATACGGGAGAGGGGGGTGTGAGCTGGGAGCAGGGTAGGGAAATGGCGGTGGACAAGGCGACTGGTTTGTGGCCACAACTTACGGGATTAAAGAGCCTGGCAATACACAGATAGATACACAGTGTGCATAAGTTTTTGCGTACGCAAACTTACACTCGAAATTTTAGATATTGGTAAACGTATCCTTACGTAAGAGAGAGAGAGAGAGAGAGAGAGAGAGAGAGAGAGAAAGAGAGAGAAGAACATAAGAACTTGAGAGTATTGCCGCTGTAGTCCAGTTGGCCCACATTAATCAGCTCCTACAAGAGTAGGACTCGCGCACGTTTGCGGCTGTGGTGTGGCCCGCACCTGTGTACAGTGTTGCCACGTTTTCTATACCGTTATCTCTCTCTCTCTCTCTCTCTCTCTCTCTCTCTCTCTCTCTCTCTCTCCTGGCGGGAAATGTGAGCCACCCTGAGTACTTTTGATTCTTTTATAAGTTATTTATAATTGTGCTTTCATTTGTTAATTTGGTTTTGTTGTATTTAGTAGTAGATGGAGTGCAAAGTTACTGTCTGCTGAGAGGTTTGTTACGTTACTGATTCATACACCCCGACGTAGTGGGGTGTGGGTGTAGGTGTGGGTGGGAGTGTGGATGTGGGTTTGTTGGGGTGGTGGTCCAGGGGGGAGGGGAAGTGTGAAGGGGGATTTGACCTGAGACACCCAGGAGGGATTAAGAAGGGAGGGAAGGGGAAGGGGGGGCTGGATTCACCTACCACGTGGTGGGAAATGTGAGCCACCCTGAGTTTTTTTATTCTTTTATAAGTTATTTATAATTGTGCTTTCATTTGTTAATTTGGTTTTGTTATATTTAGTGATGCCGACAATGCATTCAATGCATGCCCCTCTCCTGCCTCTCTCTCTCTCTCTCTCTCTCTCTCTCTCTCTCTCTCTCTGTAGGGAAGCTATCTGTCAAGGCCACCGACTGGGTGTGGAAGTGTTGCCGTTCGCGAGTGAAGTTTTTTTTTTTTTTTACTTCGGCATTGGCATATGCCTACTATTTTGTCCTACATATTAGCTTATGATTATAAATGTGATTATTCCTCGCCCTTAAAATTATGGTAAAAGCCAGTAAATGTGAGCATTTTTCCCAAGCAACACCTGGACAAGCTATGCTTGGGTATACGGATGGGTACATAGTTTATTTTAGGCCGGACCCTAATCCTACCTCTATGGGCCGGACTGGGTGTGTAAGTGTTGCCACTCACAAGAATTACATGAATTATTTCTTTTACTTTGGATATTGGCATATTTCTTCTTTTTTCAGGCTCATTATCTTATATCCATAACTGTGATATTATTACCCACCCTAAAACTACGCTAAAAACCATTAAAAGTGACTACAATATCTTTTAGCAACACTGTACAATATGTATGCCATGTTTCTGTGTTACTGTATAAATATTTTATGCATAATAAGATTACTGTTGATTCATCCATCAAAATACACAAGTGTAAGTTTTATTCATCTGAATTTATCGAATTTGTGATGCCTTGTACATAAATAGCTTCCGTTTCACATCGCAAGTTGGGGAAACGTGGCACCATTGTACACAGGTGCGGGCCACACCTCAGCCGCAAACGGGCGGGAATCCGACTATAACTACTAGAATAAAACAAGGATAATAAAAACGAACGCTCTTCCCTGCCCACCAAACCCTTCTTTCAAAAATCAGCAGGAAAAAGTGAAAAGAAATGCCACACAGTACTGAAATACTGGTGGAAAGTGCGAAAGGAGAAAAGATACTAACATACTGAAACCTGAAATGGAAAAATAATGAATTTGCACTGATTAATAGGGATTTTTTTTATATCCGTTTCGTACCTGACTCATGTGTATCCAGCCTATGACTGAAATTCTCAGTGGCAGTTTAATCCATTCGTCCACTATATTGCCAAACCCATTTCTACCTATTGCCTAACCAAAATGAAATTTATTTAGTTTCAAACCATTCTACTTGTATCCTGTATGCCCACTTTAAGTACTTTGCTTATAACTTCCTTGGCTGGCTGGATAAATCACTCTTGCGTGATAATCGAAGACAGTAAATAAAACCAACACTTGTACTGTAGACGAAGAGTATATTTACCAAACAGTTTCGGTGGACACTGCCACCATCTTCAGTGGTCAAGATAGAGAAAGGGAATGACATATTGGCAATGCAAGGGTTCCATTTTATGCGTGTGCGTGTGGGGTAAAGGGGAGGTGGAGTGGGGTGGACTGTAAGAAGGCCTTGACTGTAAGCGGGGATTTCCCAAAAGGGGAGAGGGGGGACATCACCAGTCAGGTCAGGTGTAATTCCTGTCTGACCTCACTGGGTCGGTGAGGGAAGGAACATTTCCCCCAGGGACCTCATTATAGGATCTACTGTAGCTTGTACATGCTTTCACTAAGGTTGAAATTCTCGTATTTTTTAATACACATGGCTTCAATAATCTATCGTTTCTGAAAGTCGTGACTTTTATACAGTAGATGGCTACTTTGCCAGTCAATTCTGTGGTTGGCTTCACAAACATGAATAAATATTGCATTATTTAAATTACGTGTTTTTATGGCATACTTTTGTTCCTTGATCCGTGTTTCCAAACATCGACCTGTTTCTCCTATGTAAACTCTGTTCCATATAAAGTGGCGGAAGAAGTACTCTCAAGTCCTAGTCGAACACAGGTGCCCGTACAAAGGGATTAAAGTGACCTCACCTGACTCTTTCTCCAGCCCTACCCTTCTCCTTCCTCTCCTGAGAGAGAGAGAGAGAGAGAGAGAGAGAGAGAGAGAGAGAGAGAGAGAGAGAGAGAGAGAGAGAGAGAGAGAGAGAGAGAGAGAGAGAGAGATTTGAACTGTTTATTGTCTAATATTCAAATATAGCAATCATATTTTTCTGACCTATTATTAATTAATCCTACATCCAATCCAAACATGAATTTGTGTAATTTGAAGGCATTATTACGAGTTCTATCCTGATTGGCAAACCTAAGAAAATCACCAATTCATCGCGAAATGGCGAACCCTTATAAGTATTAAAATATCAGCCATATGATTTGCTGAAAATAGCTTCTATCAAGATAAGGTTTTATATAAAAAAAAAAAATGGTGAAATATTCATTACCCTCTCTCTCTCTCTCTCTCTCTCTCCCTTCTCGTGTGTGTGTGTGTGTGTGTGTGTGTGTGTGTGTGTGTGTGTGTGTGTGTGTGTGTGTGTGTGTGTGTGTGTGTGTGTGTGTGTGTGTGTGTGATGAATAGGAAAAGGGAATGTTTCTCTCTCCCTTCCCTCCCTCTCTGTTAATAAGTTAAAACCTCAAAAATCGCCAGGGCCGGACGATATATATGCAAAAATAATAAAAGAAACCAAAGAAGAATTATGTCAGCCACTTTTAACATTATTTAATGACTCTTTAAGTTCAGGAGAAGTTCCAGAGGCGTGGAAGACCGCAAACGTAGTGCCCATCTTTAAAAAGGGTGATAAATCAGCTGCGTCGAATTATCGTCCGATAAGTCTAACGTCAATAGTAGGAAAAATGTTGGAGTCAATTTTGGCAAATAAGATTAGAGAACACTTAGAAAGATTTAATCTTATAAACGAAAGTCAGCACGGATTCAGGCAAGGACGATCCTGCCTCACTAACTTGTTGTCATTCTACTCGGAGGTCTATGAGGCAGTAGATAGCGATAAAGCTTACGATGTTATTTATCTGGACTTTAGTAAAGCTTTTGATAGGGTCCCACACGAAAGGTTAGTTAGAAAGGTTCGAGCACACGGTATAGACGGCGATATCTTAAAATGGATAGAATCCTGGCTGAAAGGACGAAAGCAGAGAGTATTAATAAATGGAACTAAGTCGGACTGGGGATTAGTAACTAGCGGTGTACCACAGGGTTCAGTACTCGGTCCCTTATTATTTATCATATATATAAATGATCTAGATTTAGGAGCCAATAGCAGCATCAGCAAATTTGCTGACGATACAAAAATAGGGCGTATCATTAACTCGACTGACGATTGCCGTAACTTACAAAAAGACCTCGATACATTGTCCAAATGGTCTAAAACTTGGCAAATGGAATTTAACGTTGAAAAATGTAATGTACTTAACGTAGGCAAGACCATTGGAGATACTAAATACAGCTTAGATAACAAAGAAATTAGCAAATCGGAATGCGAGAGAGATCTAGAAGTTATGATTAGTAACGACCTTAAACCAAGGCAACAGTGTATTAATGCGAGAAAAAAAGCAAATAGGGTCCTAGGATTTATTTCGAGAAGCGTGAGCAATAGATCATCTAAAGTATACTGAAACTTTATCTAGCATTAGTAAGGCCACATTTAGACTACGCAGTACAATTTTAGTGTCCTTACTATAGAATGGATATTAATTCGTTAGAAAATGTACAGAGAAGAATGACAAAAATGATACATGACGTCCGGAACCTGTCACATGAAGACAGACTGAAAAGACTAAGTCTGCATTCGCTAGAGAGGCGTAGAGTAAGGGGAGACTTAATTGAGGTTTTTAAGTGGATGAAGGGTATAAATAAGGGAGATATTAGCAAGGTACTTAAAGTGAGCACACAGGATAGAACAAGAAATAATGGTTTCAAACTAGAAAAATTCCGTTTCAGTAAGGAAATAGGTAGAAATTGGTTTGGTAATAGAGTAGTAGACGAATGGAATAAGCTACCTAGTAAAGTAGTTGCTGCCTCTTCCATTGAGAGTTTCAAGCATAGGCTAGATAAGCATATGACTAATAAGGGGTGGATATAGAAAAAAGAAAATCTTATAACCAATACTAATTCATAATTTTTCCTTTTCAGGTTACACTATGATAGTCTCTATTCTCCTTTCACACTTTCCTGTAAAATGTCCACGCCAGTTTTTCTATACGGTGTGGTGTTCTTTCTGACTTTTTCCTGCCGTCTTCGGCTGGAGGGTTTGGAGGGCAGGGGAGAGCCTTCTTCTTTGATATCTTTATCTCATTCTAGTAGTTCAGTTACTCTTCTAGGAGCTGCCTAGCATGGGCCAACCGGCCTACTGCAGTTATCCTCTCTTTTTATGTTCTTATGTTCTCCTTTCTTTCTCTCTCTCTCTCTCTCTCTCTCTCTCTCTCTCTCTCTCTTGTATAATATGAAACAATGCATGTATATGGCTTATATTTACAGCTCTTGTTTACAGTAAGTATACACAAGACACCTCACACAACACTTGTTTATTCATTTTTTTCGCTGCTGGACTCGCTCGATATATTGATAACAAAATTTTCTACCATGTGGTTTACAGCAATGTCATTTCTCATAAATTCTT
>NC_137062.1:25476948-25516948 GCF_032717465.1 Coenobita brevimanus
TAATGAGAGAAGACAGTGTTTGGAAACTCCTTGTACTGTTGTTTGCTAAGTGAAGACGAAGAGGAGCTGCAAGGCTTGGTGGATGAGTTTGGGGGAGTGTGTATGAAACGGAGTTTAAAGGTGAGTGTAAGGAAGAGTAAAGTTATGGTCTTCGAGAGAAGGGAAGTCAGTGAATGTACAGTGAGGCTGGATGATGAGGAAATGGAAAATGTGAGTACGTTTAAGTACTTGGGTAGTGTGATGAGTAAGGATGGAACTTTGGAGAGTGCAGTGCGTGAAAGAGTACAACAAGAAAGGTTGCTGGTTCCTTGAAGGCAGTGTTAAGAAACAGGGAAGTAAGCATGGAAGTGAAAAAGTTATTACATGACAGTATTTTGATACCAACTCTAACGTATGGAATTGAAGCTTGGACGTTGTTGGAGGGACACAAGTCAAGAGTGAGAGCAGTGGAAATGAGTTATTTGAGAGGAGCCTATGGAGTCACATGGAAAGACAGACTGACAAATAAGGATGTGAAGGAGAGTTGTGGTGTGGATGTGGATGTGACAGGAAGCATTAGGAGAAACACACTTAGGTGGTTTGACCATGTGGAGAGGATGGAGAGTGAGAGACTGACGAGGAGAGTATATGTGAGTGAGGTGGAGGGGGAGAGAGGAAGGGGAAGGCCAAGGATGAGATGGAGGGATGGAGTGAAGTATATGAGAGAGGGGGTGTGTGAATTGGAAGCAAGGCAGTAAAATGGCGGGGGACAGGGTGACGTGGAGGCGATTTCTTTGTGGCCACCCCATAAAAGGGATTAAGGCGTCTGGCAATAGATAGATAGATAGATATGTTATGGACGGAGTGCCTTGTATAGTTGAGATGGGACTCAGCAGGGAAGGCAGAGAGGGAAGAAGAGAAGGCAGAGAGGGAAGTAGAGGAGAAGGACGGTGAGAGAACTTCCCGTACAGGTAAGTATATTCAGAACAAGAAAGGTAAGAAAAATGTTGCCGTAGTTGGAGACTCCCAGGTAAGACATCTTAACAGAGCCATGTATACTCCACTCACTAAACATGTGTGTCTTCCAGGGGCCAGGGTGGGTAATGTGAGAGAGAAAATTTCAAATATCGTGAAGGATAATGGAGAGAAACCCACTGTGTGCCTCAGTGTAGGAGGCAATGATATTAGTAGGCGTAAGTGAGGTACTGTGGCAGAAGTACAAGGTGATGTTAGAAAAGGTTAGGGAGAGGGGAGGAACCCCTGTAGCACTCGGTGTTTTACCCAGGTGGCGGGTTGGGAGGGAATGGTTGAGCAGGGCGATAGGTTTTAATTGCCGCCTTGAAAGGTATTGCAAGGATAATGCAATACCTTTCGTTGACAGCTGGGACCGGTTTTATGGATGGAGTGCCTTGTATTGCTGGGATTGGACTCAGCAGACAGGGAGTTACTGTTTTAGCTGGAATGAGAGATAGGGAGTTAGAGTTTTTTTTTTTCTCGGTTCAGAAGTAGACGTACAGGAAGTTACAGCAAGTACACTCAGAAATCATTATTACCATGTTTGGATAGATGCATCAAGACTTGCAAAAGTAAGAACAAAAGTTTAACCATTAATGTAGATACATCCACTCAGGCACCTCAAATTGAGCAGGCGATGATAGAGGACAGAACAAGCGATGATAGAAGGGCGATAAGTGATAGTACAAAAAATTGTTATATTAGTAAAGTAAAAAGTTTCCCAGTTAGTAATGAAATACAAAATAGTAAATCCCAAGGAAGAGGAAAAACTACTCGTAATAACCTGAAAGTGTATTACACAAACAGCCGGAGTTTACGTAATAAAATGGATGCACTGAGGGCTTTAATTTGTAGTGAAAATAGACATTGCCGTTATTAGTGAAACTTGGATGAATACAGACACTCGGGAAATTTTAGCAGAATATCAGATAAAGGACTATAATATTTTAGTGTCACACCGTCTGGGAAGTAAGGGAGGTGGGGTAGCTATTTATGTAAATGATTCATTAAACTGTTACAATAAAGCAGACATTAAAGTAAACAGGGACACAGAAAGTGTCGGAGTTGAAATTAGTAACAAGAGGAGGCCCCACAAACTGGAAAAAAATGCCACCACTCGCCAGATAACTTAATGTAAAATGCAAAAGTGGGGTCCACTTGAATTATGCTCTGTAATACTGTACAGTTTTTGTGTTACTTTATTGAAAATAGGATCTTTTTTATTTATCTATATATAACACTGGAGAAAAAATGGCTTTTTTATCAAAATATAACAGAAATGGAAGATTGCATCCATCTCAGTTTAGGGACAGTCTACATGCGATTATTATGTTGCCTGAGTATTGATCACAGTCATTTTTTTAGGTGGTGAGTGTACATCTGTAAGGAAAAATTGTAAACAAGTATATTAAGATATTTTATCTCACATAAGAAATGAAGGAAATATGGTACTTAAGCAATCGAAGATCGTATGAACCCACTGAGCTCATATGGAGGCGCTTTCTTACAGGTAGCGTGGCGTAGTTTGTGCGCCCGCCGCCAGGGGCCCAGGGCGGCGCTGATGGTGTGTATGCACCACACCTGACTCCAGCGCCTTTTGAAATTACCCGATGATTCCGGAAAATATAGTGTCATGGTCCACTGCGCAGGCAAAATATATGTGGAAAAATAGACTGTAGCAGAACTGAGACGTTTTCTCAAAGCAAGAGGAATATAATGCATTTAAAAATTCAGGTCAGCTGATCTCGACCCCATAAGAGTTCGGCCGTACAATTCTTACTGTTATTAAGTGTATCATGGATAGAATCATGTCAGGATTTGCCAGATGAAAGATTACAATCTTTGGAAACTGTATGATATATTTTTCCAACAACGGAGATTCATAACACTTGGTAGAAATGTGCTGAATTCAAAAACACACAATAAGCTTTCATGCCTTTTAGTAAAGTCTATGCAAAGCTTTTCAGCATAAATCTCATTTAGAGCATCAGTAAAATATCAGCGATGAAAATAGTAATGGTATAATGCTTTATGCATGAGTAATAATCCCGATAGAAATTTTTTCAAAGGAAGGTATACCAGCTCTGAGTGGGTAGTGACCCCACGCAATTTAGTGATCCGGCAAACACTGGCAACTTTCAGGAGTTTGTGGGGGCTCCACTAGGGAGAAATTAGTCTTAGGAGCAATTTACAGATCTACAAAATTAAGTAGAGCAGATAGTAAATACCTCTGGGAGGAAACTAGGAAAGCATCACAGTCCAGCTTAGTAATAATTGTAGGGGACCTTAACCTGCCAAGGAGAGAGTGGAGTAATTAGACAGGGGATGCAGAGTCAGAGGAATTTCTAAAAGTAGTACAGGATAATTTCCATTATAAGTATATCAGGGAGTCCACCAGAAGTAATAATGTACTAGATTTGGTTTTAGCCAATAAAGAAAATGTCATTAGTGATACAGAGGTTGGTGGATGACTTGGTAATAGCGATCATGAAGAAATTAAGTTCAAATTTATTTGGGATGTCTGTTCCACCGAAAATACCTCCACCGATCCTAATTTTCGTCTACGAGATTTCGATGGATTAAGAGCTTATTTTAGAACCGTATTCCATAGGGAGAATAGCTATTTTAGGGAGCGCCAGGTCAGTGGGAACGCGCACCAGGTGTCTGGGGAAGGTGAGGTGGTGGGTGGAAGTGTAGTCCAGGTGACGAGGATTAACTCAGGTCCACTGCCAAGCAGACGTTCGACCAGTGAGAAATATAAGAACATAAGAAGAGAGGATAACTGCAGTAGGCCGGTTGGCCCATGCTAGGCAGCTCCTAGAAGAGTAACTGAACTACTAGAATGAGATAAGGATAGCAAAGAAGAAGGCTCTCCCCCGCCCTCCAAACCCTCCAGCCGAAGCCGGCAGGAAAAAGTCAGAAAGAACACCACGCCGTATAGAAAAACTGGCGTGGACATTTTACAGGAAAGTGTGAAAGGAGAATAGAGACTATCATAGAGTTAGTAAATATAATACATGGAGGCCAAGATAGATATAACCCTTCAAAACCATTTAGAACGAATAATTCAGAATCAAGATTGTTAAACAACAGATTAAAATCTCTCATAGGCCAAAGGAAAGGAATATATAGAAAAATAAAATGTGGAGAAGAACAAATACATAACCAGTACACGATTTTAAACAGAGAAGTAAAGAGAGAGATACGAAATGCAAAGAGAAGTTGCGAAATTAATGTTGCTATAGTCTCACCAATCTAAAACCAAGGTTTGGGTGGGGTCTGGCGCTGGGTGCAGCCATGCCATACTTCCTAAACGAGCGATGAGTAGATTCTGTTATATATGTAATAGGCATCACAGATAGGTACACACATACTAGTACAATATAAACATAAGTATTCTAGCATATCAAAGGAAGGTAAACTTGTAATGCATATGGCTCTTGTACATCAATGAGGAAACGTGGCATACATATTTTACAGCGGTGCTGAAAAAAATGTAGTTACTTTTACCGACTTTCACGGTAATTCTAAGTTGGGTAAGTAATGTAACAGTTACGTTTATAATATAATTTGAAGGAATCAGTAGAACATACGCTATTTTCTTAATAGAAATAAATAAGTTAAAACACTCATGAGCGGCAACATCCAGGCCCATACTGGGAACTGATCCATTGGAGGGAGATTAAGCTTCTGTCACGTGCTTCCACTGTTCACTTTGTTATATATATAACTTAAATTATATTTATAACTTAAATTAGTTTGTCTTTACACACACACACACACACACACACACAGAAGTGGGTGAAGTCATGTCAGGCCAGGTGGCGAGGTGTGAGCGGACGAACTCTAACGGTGTCGGGTCAGCCACTACCCAATCAGAGTATAGGAAACAAGGCAACGCTGTACGCCGGGAAATCCCCGGCTGGACTCCACCCAAACCTTGGTTTTAGATTGGTGAGACTATAGTGAATCGATAGAAAACCCCAAGGGTTTTTACCAAATGCACCGCACGAAAAATGAAGATAGGATAAGGCCACTCAGAACAGAATCAGGTGACATTACCAGTGAAGATAAAGAAATGTGCTCTATCCTAAATAATTATTTCATATCAGTATTCACCAAGGAAAATCTAGACCTCGTCCCTCAAGCAGCAAATATTTACAACGATAATACGGAAATTATTCTTATTAAATAACCATTAGTAGGGAGGACGAATTGAAAGAAATTAATAAGTTCAAACCTTAAAAATCGCCAGGTCTGGATGATATATATGCAAAAATTATAAAAGAAACCAAAGAAGAATTATGTCAGCCACTTTTAACATTATTTAATGACTCTTTACATTCAGGAAAAGTTCCAGAGGCGTGGAAGACCGCAAACGTAGTGCCCATTTTTAAAAAGGGTGATAAATCAGCTGGGTCAGATTGTCGTCCGATAAGTCTAACATCAACAGCAAGAAAAATGTTAGAGTCAATCTTGGCAAATAAGCTTAGAGAACACTTAGAAAGATATAATCTTATAAACGAAAGTCAGCACGGATTCAGGCAAGGACGATCCTGCTTCACAAAGTTGTCTTCATTCTACTTGGAGGTCTATGAGGCAATAAAGCTTACGATAATATTTATCTGGACTTTACTAAAGCTTTTGATAGGGTCCCACATGAAAGGTTAGTTAGAAAAACTCGAGCACACGGTATAGACGGCGATATCTTAAAATGGATAGAATCCCGGTTGAAAGGACAAAGCAGAGAGTATTAATAAATGGAACTAAATCGGATTTGGGATTAGTAACTATAGTAGGACTCGCCTAAGTTTGCGGCTGTGGTGTGGCCCGCACCTGTGTACAGTGTTGCCACGTTTTCTATACCGTTATCTCTCTCTCTCTCTCTCTCTCTCTCTCCTGGCGGGAGATGTGAGCCACCCTGAGTACTTTTGATTCTTTTATAAGTTGTTTATAATTGTGCTTTCATTTGTTAACTTGGTTTTGTTATATTTAGTGATATTTATCATTTTTTGTATACAGCGACAGATGACCCGTTATTGCAGTACCATGATTGATTTTCATTCATTCATTCTCTTTCCCCTTCCTCCATCTCTCTCTCAGCCTGACAAAGCCTCCACCACCACCACCACTCGTCTCTCTCTCTCTCTCTCTCTCTCTCTCTTTTATTGCAAGAGACATTTTGGATATTTTACATAATATTGTATATATTGTCAATTTGACATCATTTCCACACCACCCCTGAGATCAAGGCCACCGACTGGGTGTGGAAGTGTTGCCGCTCGCGAGTGAATAATGGTTTTTTTTTTACTTCAATATTGGCATATGCCTACTATTTTGTCCTACATATTAGCTTATGATTATAAATGTGATTATTCCTCGCCCTTAAAATTCCGGTAAAAGCCAGTAAATGTGAGCATTTTTCCCTAGCAACACCTGGACAAGCTATGCTTGGGTCTATGGAGGGGTACGTACTTTACCTTAGGCCAGACTGGGTGTGTCAGTGTTGCCACTCACAAGAATTATATGAATTATTTCTTTTACTTTGGATATTGGCATATTTCTTCTTTTTTCAGGCTCATTCTCTTATATCCATAACTGTAATATTATTACCCATCCTAAAACTACGCTAAAAAACATTAAAAGTGACTACAATTTCTTTTAGCAACACTATACAATATGTATGCCATGTTTCTGTGTTACTGTATAAATATTTTATGCATAATAAGATTACTGTTGATTCATCTATCAAAATACACAAGTGTAAGTTTTATTCATCTGAATCTATCGTATTTGTGTTGCCTTGTACATAAATAGCTTCCATTTCACATCGCAAGTTGGGGAAACGTGGCACCATTGTACACAGGTGCGGGCCACACCACAGCCGCAAACTTAGGCGAGTCCTACTATAGCGGTGTACCACAGGGTTAAGTAGTCGGTCCCTTATTATTTATTATATATATAAATGATCTAGACTTTGGAGTCACCAGCAGTATCAGCAAATTTGCCGACGGTACAAAAATAGGGCGTATCATTAACTCGACTGACGATTGCCACAACTTACAAAAGGACCTCGATATATAGTCCAGATGGTCTAAAACTTGGGGGATGGAAATTAACACTGAAAAATGTAAAGTACTTAACGTAGGCAAGACCATTGGAGATACTAAATACAACTTAGATAACAAAGAAATTAGCAAATCGGCATGCGAGAGAGATCTAGGAGTTATGGTTAGTAAAGACCTCAAACCAAGGCAACAGTGTATTAATGTGACAAATAAGGCAAATAGGGTCCTAGGATTTATTTCGAGAAGCGTGAGCAACAGGTCATCAAAAGTAATACTGCAACCTTATCTAGCATTAGTAAGGCCACATTTAGACTACGCAGTACAATATTGGTGTCCTTTCTGTAGAATGAATATTAACTTGTTAGAAAATTTACAGAGAAGAATGACAAAAATGATACTTGATGTTCGGAACCAACCGTATGATGACAGTAAGCCTGCACTCGCTAGAAAGGCGTAGAGTAAGGGAAGACTTAATTGAGGTGTTTAAGTGGATGAAGGGTATAAATAAGGGAGATATTAGCATGGTACAGCTCCGGACAGATGAAACGGCTACACCCCATCCACCAGCGACTTGGTTTGGGTCTCAGTGGTTCTGATAACAGTTGCAGGTGGAGGGAGGGGGGATGTGGGAGGGTGAGGAGGGGAGGAATGTGGGCGGAGTTATATAGGGGGTAGTGTGGGAGGGTGAAGAAGCAGCACAGTCTGGCTGGTGGAAGAGGGAGACGAATGGTTGGGTAGCGGAGACGAGAGTCTGCTGGAGGGTAAGACAGGTGAGTGTGATTAGATGAAAAGAAATTACAAAAAATGAATTATTATAATATCTGCTGCATATATTGCATTTTATCTACTAGATAAAAACACTGTCTATTATTCACCATCGTATTTGGGTATCCTACTCATTATTATTATCCTTTGGATATTAGGCAATAAATAAAGATATTGGACGGTCTTTCGGACCCGAACCAATTTTTTCATAACTTTTTTCTTCAGCTATTTCCGTATTCCTATTATCACTCGTGCTTGAAGTCCCCCTTTTTATCACTTTCTCCTACGCCCTACATTTTTTTTTTAGGCATAAGGCAGTTTAACTTTCTGTTTAAATAACCATATTTGTCAACAAATATTACTTTCATTAATCTATTTAATTACCTGTTTTCTTTCAATATGTATTTGTCTAATAATGGGTGTTACACCTTAATTGGCGCCGCTATTTGACGTTTTGAATAAATTTGGTCTAAATTTACGCATATAATGCAGTCTCTCTCAAGTAGGCTGGCAACCTCACACATCCTCCCCCCTGCTTTCTCCTTCTCTCGCTACCCGTTCCTTCCTTTCCTTTTGTAGTACTGTTTATCTAATCTTTCTCATATTTTTAACCTCATTCCTGCTTACAAACTTTTAGTGCCATAGGAATTTCTCCCTTATCACCTACAGTCCTACTACATGAAATTGGAAAAAACTGCCATCGGGAAAAGAATAACTGGAAATTTATGGCGAAGGTTACGATATTAGTTATTTAGAATGAAAGTGTTGGCAGATACGCATTCTTGACGTGATTATCACAGACACAGCATTTCGCCTTCATAAAACAGAAGGACTATAGGTTTCATGCATTACCTCCTTACGTCCAGCATTACTGTGCAGAACGCCATGTATAACACATTAAGGACTTCAAGGACAGTACTGGTAGTCATCGTGCATCTCATGAATCTCTCCATAGGCTATTGAAAACAGTGCTTTATGCTCAACTTCAGAATTATGTTCTCATCATGGTAATGATAGGCAAAGATAATAAAAACAATATATACAACCAAATTATCATTTATTATACAACAAAGCTCAAACTGCCTCTGTGCTACCTGAAAAAAATTAAATACCTGATCATATACTGTATATATATATATATATATATATATATATATATATATATATATATATATATATATATATATATATGGATGATGCCATAACGACGGTGATAATTGTCGCAAGGAAACGAGATGAAAGGAAAATTTTCTCAACCTGAAGTAAATTCTAATGGACAGTAAGAATTCGACACCCCATTTATTGACAATAATTTTTATAGATCTGCATGTCGTCGTTATTGCGTCTCGTAACATTTCGGTAGATGATATAACTGATATGAATTGATAAATGGGTAGAGAGATATCCTTATCGTCTATATATATATATATATATATATATATATATATATATATATATATATATATATATATATATTTTTATGCGAGGAAGAAGGAACCAAAGGCCATGAGCCCGCAGTAACAGTTCCCTCCAAGAGAAAAACAAAATACAATAGAGAGCCAAATTCAAGATCCGATCATTTTGAGATGCCTGGACACACTGCGTTTGAAAGACTGGAGATCATAGGCAGCAGGAAATACAGACAGAGGGAGACAGTTCCAGAGCTGACCTGTTGCATAAATGAAAGACTGGGAGTAACGGTTAACTCTTGCATTAGAGAGTTGGACAGAAAAAGGATGAGAGTTTGCTGCCAGACGGGTGCTACGCGCCCGTCGTAGAGGTGGAGGAATGCAAGCAGACAGTTCAGAGTAGCAGTGACCATTAAAGTAGCGATAGAAAAGAGATAAAGATGCAACAGTGCGGCGAAGAGACAGAGGTTGAAGGGAGTCAGTAAGAGGAGGAGAGTTAATGAGACGAAAAGCCTTTGACTCCACCCTATTGAGAAGAGCTGTATGTGGGGAGCCTCCCCACACATGAGAGTTGTACTCCACACAGAGGCGGATAAATCCCCTGTATAGAGTCAACAATTGCGCAGGGGTAAAGAAAGAGCGGAGTCGGCTTAGCACACCCAATCTCTTGGAAGCAGATTTTACAAGAGATGTAATAAGATCTTTCCAAGATAAGTCCCGAGTAAATGAAACCCCAAGCATGTTCAAGGATGATGCAGGATTAAGCTGAATATTATTAAACATTAATGGGTATACCTGTGGAAGACTTTGTCAGGTTGATAGGTGTAAGAACTGAGTCTTAGATGCATTAAAGACAACCATATTATTTTTACCCCAGTCAGAGATACGAGCCAAATCAGACATTAGGTGTGCCACAGCCTCATCTCTTGCTTGTTGAAGTAACTGTTGAGATGGGCGTTGCGGGAACCGAATGGAAAGGTGAAGGGTGGAGTCATCAGCGTATGAGTGGATAGGGTTAGATGTACAGCTTAGAAGATCATTGATGAATAAAAGGAAGAGAGTTGGTGATAGGACAGAGCCCTGAGGAACACCACTGTTGACAGATCTAGGAGAAGAACGATGGCCGTCTACAACAGCGGCTATAGAACGACCAGAAAGGAAGCTAGCGATGAAGGCACAGATAGAAGGATAGAAACCGTAGGAGGGCAGTTTGGAAATTAAAGATTTATGCCAGACTCGATCGAAAGCCTTTGAGATGTCAAGTGCAATGGCAAAGCTTTCGCCAAAGTCCCGAAAGGAGGATGACCAGGAGTCTGAAAGGTAGGTGAGAAGATCGCCAGTGGAGCGTCCCTGACGGAACCCATACTGACGATCGGAAAGAAGGTTGTGATAGGAAAGATGCCTTAAAATTTTTCTATTAAGAATTGACTCGAAAACTTTTGAAATACAGGACGTTAAAGCAATTGGACGATAGTTGGAGGGTTGGGAGTGGTCACCCTTCTTTGGGACTGGCTGAATGAGAGCAAACTTCCAGCAAGAAGGAAAGGTACAAGTTGACAGACAAAGGCGAAAGAGTTTGCCTAGGCAGGGTGTAAGCACAGAAGCACAGTTCTTGAGAACAACAGGAGGGACCCCATCAGGCCCATATGCCTTGTTAGTACTGAGGCCAGTGATGGCAGAAAATACATCAACTGAAGAAATTTTAATGTCAGCCATGAGGAAGTCAGAGGGGGGAAGTGATGGAGGAACAGCACCGGAATCGTCTAAGGTAGAATTGGAGGAGAAAGTCTGTGCGAAGAGATCTGCTTTATCAGTAGAAGAAATAGCTACAGAACCATCAGGGTAGAAAAGAGGAGGGAAGGATGATGAGGTAAAGTTGTTAGAAAGATTTTTGGCAAGATGCCAGAAGGAGCGGGAAGATAAGTATGATATAGTAAGGATAATCTGTCCTGATAGAGTAAATCTTGCTGTGACGGAAGGGTATTTGTAAAGCGAACTAATTTATACCACAGACTGTATCAGAAGTGTTTCTTCTTCGTAAATTGAAGCTCGATGAATACTCTAGACTGTATGCCAGGAAGGTGACCTTGGTGTTTCTTATGAGGGATCCGGTTCGTGGCATAGTATGGAGGATGCATAGAGCTCAAATTTATCAAACAGATAGTATCCTCGTAACTGGCCACCTCTTCACCCACTTCCTGAAACTCAGACATGGAGTACCGGGGTGAGAATAACGCCATAATGACTAATACACCACAAACACATGGATATTTATACATCAACGAGAAACGACTGTGGTTCACTTTTATTTTCTATGGACTGCAATAAACACCGTTACTCAGGGCAGACCACCAGTTCCATGTTTTGTCAGTATATACTGAGATGAATGATTCTAACCGAATCAGGTAGATCCTCTCCGTCAACTGAGACAGTGGCATATTGACATGTGAATTAATTGTCATGTCTAATTATTCTTTAGAAACAGTAAAAAAAAAATAATGACTTTTTGTTTACCTGTAGAAACAAATAAAATAGTAGTTAGAGGACAAACTTGTGCCACGTGACACTATGCGAAGTCGTTAGGTTTCCTGCCATGAACAGAGGATCATGTATTTAATTTCTTCAGGTTACATGTGATTGTGTGAGCTGGTTACACCGTTGAGACTGCAGCACGGAGGCAGTTTGAGCTTTGTTGTATAATAAATGATAATTTGGTTGTATATATTGTTTTTATTATCTTTGCCTATCATTGCCATGATGAGAACATAATTCTGAAGTTGAGCATAAAGCACTGTTTTCAATAGCCTATGGAGAGATTCATGAGAATCACGATGACTACTAGTGCTGTCCTTGTGGTCCTTAATGTGTTATACATGGCGTTCTGCACAGTAATGCTGGACGTAAGGAGGTAATGCATGAAACCTATAGTCCTTCTGTTTTATGAAGGCGAAATGCGATGGCAGTTTTTTCCAATTTCATGTAATAGGACTGTAGGTGATAAGGGAGAAATTCCTATGGCACTAAAAGTTTGTAAGCAGGAATGAGGTTAAAAATATGAGAAAGATTAGATAAACAGTACTACAAAAGGAAAGGAGGGAACGGGTAGCGAGAGAAGGAGAAAGCAGGGGGGAGGATGTGTGAGGTTGCCAGCCTACTTGAGAGAGACTGCATTATATGCGTAAATTTAGACCAAATTTGTTCAAAACGTCAAATAGCGGCGCCAATTAAGGTGTAACACCCATTATTAAACAAATGCATATTGAAAGAAAACAGGTAATTAAATAGATTAATGAAAGTAATATTTGTTGACAAATATGGTTATTTAAACAGAAAGTTAAACTGCCTTATGCCTAAAAAAAAATGTAGGGCGTAGGAGAAAGTGATAAAAAGGGGGACTTCAAGCACGAGTGATAATAGGAATACGGAAATAGCTGAAGAAAAAAGTTATGAAAAAATTGGTTCGGGTCCGAAAGACCGTCCAATATCTTTATTTATTGCCTAATATCCAAAGGATAATAATAATGAGTAGGATACCCAAATACGGTGGCGAATAATAGACAGTGTTTTTATTTAGTAGATAAAATGCAATATATGCAGCAGATATTATAATAATTCATTTTTTGTAATTTCTTTTCATCTAATCACACTCACCTGTCTTACCCTCCATCAGACTCTCGTCTCCGCTACCCAACCATTCGTCTCCCTCTTCCACCAGCCAGACTGTGCTGCTTCTTCACCCTCCCACACTACCCCCTATATAACTCCGCCCACATTCCTCCCCTCCTCACCCTCCCACATCCCCCCTCCCTCCACCTGCAACTGTTACCAGAACCACTGAGACCCAAACCAAGTCGCTGGTGGATGGGGTGTAGCCGTTTCATCTGTCCGGAGCTGTACTTAAAGTGAGCATACAGGATAGAACTAGAAGTAATGGTTTCATACTAGAAAAAATCCGTTTCAGTAAGGATTTAGGTAGAAATTGGTTTGGTAATAGAGTACTAGACGAATGGAATAAACTACCTGTAAAGTAGTTGTTGCCTCTTCCATTGAGAGTTTCAAGTGTAGGCTAGATTAAAGTATGACAAATAAGGAGTGGGTATAGAAAATAAAAAAATCTTAAAACCATTACCAATTCATACTTTTTCCTTTTCACGTTACGCTATGATAGTCTCTTTTCTCCTTTCACACTTTACTATAAAATGTCCACGCCAGTTTTTCTATATTGCGTGGTGTTCTTTCTTTGGCGGCTACAGGAGGAGGGTCTGGAGGGCGGGGGAGAGCCTTCTTCTTTGCTGTTCCTATCTCATTTTAGTAGTTCAGTTACTCTTCTAGGAGCTGCCTAGCATGGGCCAACCGGCCTACTGCAGTTATCCTCTCTTCTTATGATCTTATGTTGTTCTTATGTTCATTGATGAGATAACAGAAGATTTTGTGGCAGACTGATGATACGAAAAATAATGAATGAACAGATTACAAGTGGTTGGTTTCCCATACACCTTAAAGCTAAGTGAATTATTTCTCTTCATCACCAGTACATCAAGAAATGGAAGAACATCCCCGTTCTCCCACTCATCTTTAAATTTAATGGAGGGAGTAAGATTATTTAGGTGTGTCAAAAATCGTCAAAAGTATCAAGTGCTGAAGGCCAAAATGAAAATATGTCATCAACATAACGAAACCAAATGAGTTCAGGGGGAGAAACTCGTGGCAGTAGTTCTGTTTCATAATACTCTATATAAATTGTTTAAAATGGGTGACAGTGGAGAACCCATACCAAAACGTTGTATGTAGTTGTTGTTGTTGAATGCAAAGACATTCGATGTCACACATAATTTTACAAGTTCTATGAAACAGTCAGCTGGCAAACCCAAGTCAAGATCACATTCTTGCAATTTGTTAGCTAGAAATTTCAAAACATCGTTAATGGAAACTTTGGTAAACAATGAATCAACATCGAAGCTGACTATTTTACCGGAGAAAAAGTCAAGTGATTTAATTTTCTCTATAAAATCCAAGAAGTTCTTTACGTGTGTTGAGGATACTGTACCTATTATAGGAGCTAAATTATTGGCAAGAAACTGTGATAACTTATAGGTAAAACATCCACACTGTGAAATTATGGGATGCAATGGAATATTGTCTTTATGGGTCTTTGGTAATCCATATATACTGTATATATAGTAATTTAGCGTTAATCTGAACGAACTTATTGATATCTGCATTAGACACAGTTTTCAACACTTCTTTCACTTTCTTGTAAAATGCTGATGCAAGTCTCATCAAAGCGGAGGACCGTAATTTTTCATATGTTGTGGTATCACTCAAAAGATGATTCATTTTATATTCATATACAGTTTTGTCAAGAATAACCACTGTATTACTTTTGTCTGATTTTGTTATGAAAATTTCTTCACTATTCCGTAATTTGGTGAGAGCAGCACGAAATCTTCTAGGAATGGAATCAAGAGAATTAAGATGTTTCACTAACCCACTCATTATCAGTCCTCATAGACATGGAAAATTCTCTCGATTATTAATTGTGGAGGCAACAAAATCCAGTGCAACATCATTATTTGGCTTTAGCACAAAAGATAATCCAAGACTGAGAACTTCTTCTTCAACTTTCGTGACCACATAAGATGATAAATTTGGTACTGCATTTGCTCCAAACACTATTCTTTATTATTAGCTAATAAAGAAAATGTCATTAGTGATACAGAGGTTGGCGGACGACTTGGTAATTGCGATCATGAAGAAATTAAGTTCAAATTTATTTGGGATGTCTGTTCCACTGAAAATACCTCTACCGTTCCTAATTTTCGTCTAGGAGATTTTGATGGCTTAAGATCTTATTTTAGAACGGTATTCCGTAGGGAGAACAGCTATTTTAGGGAGTGCTAGGGAACCCCAAGTCATAGGTGAGGGGCAGGAAACAGGTGGGGATGTGTGCCAGGTGTCTGTGGAAGGTGAGGCCATAGGTAGGAGGGTACCGTAGTTCAGGTGACGAGGATTAACTCAGGTCCAGTACCAAGCAGATGTTCGACCAGTGCGAAATATACCGAGTTATAGTAGGACTCACCTAAGTTTGCGGCTGTGGTGTGGCTCGCACCTGTGTACAGTGTTGCCACGTTTTCTATACCGTTATCTCTCTCTCTCTCTCTCTCTCTCTCTCTCTCTCCTGGCGGGAGATGTGAGCCACCCTGAGTACTTTTGATTCTTTTATAAGTTGTTTATAATTGTGCTTTCATTTGTTAATTTGGTTTTGTTATATTTAGTGTTACGGAACAGAGAAAGATAATGTACACTTTAAGTGAGAATACTAAAAATCACTACTGTACCGTAAAGTTCCAGGTTCAAAACAAAAGAGTTAGGTAAAATTACAAGTTAAAGTTTAATGCTCAAACTAACAACAAAACATTCAGGACTCATAAGGATAATGTAATGGCAAAAAACAGGTTAAATATATGGTTAACTGCAATAGCCTCTATTAACACGAAATTAGCAAGAGTAAATATATCTAAGTCAGCCCTGATAAAATGAAAATATACTGGGTAATGCTCAGTTAATGCAGGATAAATTATTACAGATACAAAATATTATTAATGATGACTGACAAAGAACCTTCACACAAATCACAAAAACCTCACTAGGCCTAAGAATCAACCCTATGCTACACAGTACAAGAAAAAATGCAACAACACTTATACTCAAATTACACAGCTGCTGGATGGTTGGAGACTTCCTGAGCACTCAATAATAACGGTACAGGGGAGGACAGAGATGTGAACAAAATGAGGAGCAGATCTAAGTGGCAATGATGCAGAGACTGAGCTCATTATATAGGGGCCAGCAGAGCTTGATACAACTTGTAAGAAGGACGCGCAAATGAAGCCATGGGGACAAAGAGATGAAAATCCCGCACTGACAACAGAAAGGACGACTTACTCTACTATAACGGTAGAAGGGGGGGACTGAGGCAGAACACGCTCGTGATCAAACATGCAGCAACTGTGCGTTAAAATTACACAAAGGATGATGAAATCATAGGCTATGTAACACCTCCCCACAAAGAAAAAAGAAATTTACAAAGGAAATTTCTTATTACTCTAAAACAATCTGTACATGGCATTACAGAACATGCAAATGTCTTTCCTAGTGTTACAAAACATGAGATCTCCCTAGCACGTTCAGTCATAGGTACTTGCCAGTATCCCTTTAACAAATCAAACTTACTTATGTACCCAGCCTTTCCGATCTTGTCTATGCAATCTTCCACATGAGGGAGAGGGTAAGTGTCTGTTTTAGTTATCTGATTAACACGTCTGTAGTCGATGCAAAGCCACTGTGACCCACCTGGCTTAGGGACCAGAGTGACAGGAGAACTCCACTCGCTCTGACAGGGCTCAATCATCTTGTGGTCCAACAGGTAGCCAAGCTCCTTCTGGATGAGAGGAACTTTCACTGGGTTCATACGGTAAGGAGGCAGTTTAATTGGCTTTGCGTCTCCAACATCGACATCATGCATCAACACAGTAGTTCTTCCTGGAGTGGCACGGAACACTTGCGGATACTCCTGCAGTAATGCTGAAAACTCCTGCCTTTCCTCGGGAGGTAGATGAGAAAGCTTAGTCTGGAGATCATTCATGATATCAGGATTCTTCCCCAAACTATCACTCAGGCTCATACTGCATGGGAGAGCTTCACTTGCAGACTCGGGTGGAACAGCTACAGTGCAGACTGGGTTATTTTCGTCCCGCCTGTGATATAACTTTAGCATGTTGATGTGACATAGTTGCTTGTTCTTTCTACGATCTGGTGTGGCGATGACATAGTTGACATCACTGAGTTTCTTCTCCACGAAATAAGGACCACTAAACTTGGCTTGAAGAGGTTGCCCATGCACTGGTAGCAGAATCAAAACCTGATCTCCTGGCTGAAAGTGGCGTAACCTGGACTTCTTATCATACCAAGTCTTCATCTTCTCCTGAGCAGCTCCTAAATTCTCTCTCGCCAGCTGTAAAGCAGTGGACAGCCGTTCTTTGAACTTCATCACATACTCCAGCAGGTTGACGTCATCTTCCTCCGACAGCCAGCATTCCTTGAGTAACTTAAGGGGTCCTCTTACTTCATGGCCAAACAGTAGTTCAAAAGGTGAGAAGCCCAGTGATTCATTTGGAGATTCTCTTGCAGCAAATACAACGAATGGTAGACCTTTATCCCAGTCTTTCTGATGTTCCAAACAGTATTTCTTGAGCATCGATTTGAGTGTTTGATGATATCTCTCCAACGCTCCTTGGGTCTGGGGATGGTAAGCTGAAGACGTGATCTGGGTGATGCCCAACTCTTTCAGAGACCGCTTGAAAACGTTTGACATGAAATTACTTCCCCGGTCTGACTGTACCTCCTTGGGCAGACCAAACTTTGTGAAGAACCCTAGCATTTCCTTAACCACGTTCTTTGCTGAGATATTTCTAAGTGGAATGGCTTCAGGATAACGAGTAGCCATATCAATCATGGTCAGCACATAAGAAAATCCTGAAGAAGTCTTAGGAAGAGGGCCCACAGTATCCACCAACACACGGGTGAAAGGCGCATCAAAAGGAGGAATGGGAACTAGAGGTGCAACCTTTTCGGTTTGATTACACTTCCCCACAACTTGACAGGTGTGACAAGACTTACAATACCAGGAAACATCCCTGAAGATACCTGGCCAGTAGAAGTGTTTCAAAATGCGTGCCACAGTCTTCCTCACTCCAAGGTGTCCTGCCAAACTGGAATCATGAGCCACTCTAATGATATCCTGCCTACAAACACGAGGGATGACAACTTGATGTACAACCTCCCATTCACAGTTGGCTGATGCTGTTGGGGGTCTCCACTTCCTCATAAGTACTCCTGACTTTACATAATAACAAGTAGAAGCACCGGCTGACTCTTCTTCACTGTAAGCAGAGTTAGCTAGACCTTTCAACTCAGGGTCAGCAACCTGCAACTCAACCAACTCTTGACGAGACAAATTATCAACATTACGGGGCACTGCCTCATCTGGTGAGTGGTCCAAATTAGCAAGAAAAGTGTCAGCTAGGATAACATCATCATCATCATTATCCTCTAAATCACCAGTAACTTTAGACTTAGCCCTAGTGACAGCACATGCAGGGAACACATCAGGGACATCACAATCCTGGGACGCAGCCACTGGTTCACTAGACAACTGAGGAGCTGGACACACTTGACTTCCACCAATATCATTTCCAAGTAAGAAAGTTACACCTGACATTGGGAGTGTCTCAACCAACCCAACCATAACTGAACCATTAACAAAACCAGACTTTAAATTCACTCTGCACAGAGGGACAGAGAAGTAATTATTCCCTACACCTTGTAAGATTACAGTTTCATCAGAGGAATTAACATTAGAGCCTAGAACACTGGTCAGCATAAGGGATTGGCAAGCACCTGTATCACGATATATTTTAACTGATTTCCTGTCATTACTGTCCAGAGGACTGACAAAACCATCAGACAGGAAATTAGCACATGAACTCTTGAGAGTGTCACCCACGTTACTGCTCAAAAGAGGAGCTCCATCATGAAAATTTAAGTTACCCCTCAAAGCAGGTTCAGTTAACCCAGTTAAAGAATTCTGGGAACTCTCAAGAGTGGACACTAGACCAATTGACTGAATATTTAAAGACTCCTTTTTGTTCACATCACGCTGTCTCCTGAAACATTTCTCCGTTGTATGACCAAGCTTACTACAATAAGTACATTTACTTTTCTGAAATCTAGAGGTGAAGCTGGTATTTACTTTCTGAGAAACATCATTTTTGTTCTCTTTCCTGTTACCTGTACTCTGAGTAAAGGCAACGTACTTACTCTCAGCTTTCCCTTTTTCTCTAGAATATCTCTTGTGAGTGAGAACATACTCATCAGCTAAAACTGCAGCATCAGACAAATTATCTATTCTTTTCTCATCAAGATATAGGCTTACATCTTTATAAATACACCTCTTGAAGTCCTCCAGCAAAATCATCTGCTTAAATTTGTCAAAATCAGAATCCACATTCTTAGAATTTAACCACTGCTCTAACAGATCTTCTTTGATTTTTGCATACTCAACATGGGATTGCTTATCTTGCTTGTAAGTTGTCCTAAATTTTACTCTATAGGCTTCAGGAACAAGCTCATAGGCCTTAAGAATCAAGCTCTTAACTACATCATAATTATCAGATTGATCCTGTGGCAAAGATGCATAAGTTACTTGAGCTTTACCGGTGAGAACAGTTTGAAGGAGTACTGCCCAATACTTTTTAGGCCAATTAAAACCTGTAGCTACCCTCTCAAACAACTGAAAATACTTTGTTAAATCAGATTCATTAAAAGGAAGGACAAGTTTAACATTTTTAGCCACATCAAAATCATCAGAGCTAGATGATCCAGTTCCACCTTGTTTCATGCGATACTCATGGTCTGCCTGAATCCTAGCAATTTCAACTTGTGCCTCAGCCTCTTTAGCACGGGCCTGAAATTCAGCCTCCTTAGCACTTGCTTGAAATTCAGCCTCTTGAATACGAGCCTGAGACTCAGCCTCCTTAGCACGTGCTTGAAATTCAGCCTCCTTAGCCTGAGCCTCCTGCAGGGCTAGCTGTAACTTAGCTAATTCAATCTGCGTTTGCTCATTTGGAGGAGTTACATTAAACAAGCTTTCATTAATCATGTCAACAATTTGATCTTTAGAATGATGAGAGCGAACAGCAATTCCCAGTTGTTGAGCAACAAGCTTAAGTTCATTCTTTGTTCTGTTTTCTACATCACACACTGTTTGCACATTTGACAAAAAATCTTTGGCTTCATCAAGTGTAGTAATAGTAGACATCATGAATAAGTAACAGTCACAAAATATCGAGCAATATCCTTATGATAATATCCTGAATATCCTGATAAGAGGTCGCCAAATTTATGTTACAGAACAGAGAAAGATAATGTACACTTTAAGTGAGAATACTAAAAATCACTACTGTCCCGTAAAGTTCCAGGTTCAAAACAAAAGAGTTAGGTAAAATTACAAGTTAAAGTTTAATGCTCAAACTAACAACAAAACATTCAGGACTCATAAGGATAATGTAATGGCAAAAAACAGGTTAAATATATGGTTAACTGCAATAGCCTCTATTAACACGAAATTAGCAAGAGTAAATATATCTAAGTCAGCCCTGATAAAATGAAAATATACTGGGTAATGCTCAGTTAACGCAGGATAAATTATTACAGATACAAAATATTATTAATGATGACTGACAAAGAACCTTCACACAAATCACAAAAACCTCACTAGGCCTAAGAATCAACCCTATGCTACACAGTACAAGAAAAAATGCAACAACACTTATACTCAAATTGCACAGCTACTGGATGGTTGGAGACTTCCTGAGCACTCAATAATAACGGTACAGGGGAGGACAGAGATGTGAACAAAATGAGGAGCAGATCTAAGTGGCAATGATGCAGAGACTGAGCTCATTATATAGGGGCCAGCAGAGCTTGATACAACTTGTAAGAAGGATGCGCAAATGAAGCCATGGGGACAAAGAGATGAAAATCCCGCACTGACAACAGAAAGGACGACTTACTCTACTATAACGGTAGAAGGAGGGGACTGAGGCAGAACACGCTCGTGATCAAACATGCAGCAACTGTGCGTTAAAATTACACAAAGGATGATGAAATCATAGGCTATGTAACATTAGTGATATTTATCATTTTTTGTATACGGCGACAGATGACCCGTTATTGCAGTACCATGATTGATTTTCATTCATTCATTCTCTTTCCCTTTCCTCCATCTCTCTCTCAGCCTGACAAAGCCTCCACCACCACCACCACTCGTCTCTCTCTCTCTCTCTCTCTCTCTCTCTTTTATTGCAAGAGACATTTTGGATATTTTACATAATATTGTATATATTGTCAATTTGACAGTATTTCCACACCACCCCTGAGATCAAGGCCACCGACTGGGTGTGGAAGTGTTGCCGCTCGCGAGTGAATAATGTTTTTTTTTTTTACTTCAATATTGGCATATGCCTACTATTTTGTCCTACATATTAGCTTATGATTATAAATGTGATTATTCCTCGCCCTTAAAATTCCGGTAAAAGCCAGTAAATGTGAGCATTTTTCCCTAGCAACACCTGGACAAGCTATGCTTGGGTCTATGGAGGGGTACGTACTTTACCTTAGGCCAGACTGGGTGTGTCAGTGTTGCCACTCACAAGAATTATATGAATTATTTCTTTTACTTTGGATATTGGCATATTTCTTCTTTTTTCAGGCTCATTCTCTTATATCCATAACTGTAATATTATTACCCATCCTAAAACTACGCTAAAAAACATTAAAAGTGACTACAATTTCTTTTAGCAACACTGTACAATATGTATGCCATGTTTCTGTGTTACTGTATAAATATTTTATGCATAATAAGATTACTGTTGATGCATCCATCAAAATACACAAGTGTAAGTTTTATTCATCTGAATTTATCGTATTTGTGTTGCCTTGTACATAAATAGCTTCCGTTTCACATCGCAAGTTGGGGAAACGTGGCACCATTGTACACAGGTGTGAGCCACACCACAGCCGCAAACTTGGGCAAGTCCTACTATAGTAAATACATTACACGGAGGCCAACATAGATATATCCCTTCAAAACCGTTTGGAACGAATAATTCAGAACCAAGATAGTTAAACAACAGATTGAAATCTCTCATAGGCCAAGGAAAGGAATATATAGAAAAATAAAACGTGGAGAGGAACACTTACGTAACTGGTACGCAATTTTAAACAGACAGGTAAAGAGGGAAATACGGAAACAAGAAGTTATGAAATTAAGATTGCTAGTGAATCGAAAGAAAACCCCAAGGGTTTCTACCAAATGTACCATATGAAAAATAAAGATAGGATAGGGTAGGGCCACTCAGAACAGAATCAGGTGACATTACATGTGAAGATAAAGAAATGTGCCCCATCCAAAATAATTATTTCATATCAGTATTCACGAAGGAAAATCTAGACCTAGTCCCTCAAGCAGCAAATATTTGCGATGAGAATACGGAATATATTCTTAATAAAATAACCATAGTAAGGAGGACGTATTGAAAGAAATTAGTAAGTTAAAACCTCAGAAATTGCCAGGTCCGGACAATATATATGTAAAAATTATAAAAGAAACCAAAGAAGAATTATGTCAGCCACTTTTAACGTTATTCAATGACTTCAATTTCAGGAGAAGTTCCAGAGGCGTGGAAGACCGCAAACGTAGTGCCCATCTTTATAAAGGGCGCTAAATCAGCTGCGTCAAATTATCGTCCGATAAGTCTAACGTCAATAGTAGGAAAAATGTTAGAAACAGTTTTGGCAAATAAGATTAGAGAACACTTAGAACGGTTTAATCTTATGAACGAAAGTCACCACGGATTCAGGCAAGGACGATCCTGTCTCACAAACTTATTGTCATTCTACTCGGAGGTCTATGAGGCAGTAGATTGCGACAGGACCCATATACATACAGGGTCTAACCATACCGACCCCAAAACGCGTCGCGTTTGCGCATGACGTCATGGCGAAGACACCAGGTGAGGTCTTCCGAGAAGGGGTTGCCATATAGTGAGAAGTAGACTCAGTTGCTCAGAGGTCACGGCGCCAAACAGGTCACCTCTGTCACCTGCACTTTATTCCACTGTATGTGCCCAGTGAAATAATGCCTACCAATTGTGCATTGTTTGGCTGTAACTCTTTACTGAAGAAAGGTGGGGATATAACTTTCCATATTTTCCCCAAAGATGAAGAGATTAGACGTAAGTGGATTCATCTGTGCAAGAGGAAAGACACAATTAATCCGAATACTGCTCGCATCTGCAGCCTTCACTTTGATCAAAGTGCTTATAAAAGAAATCTAAAATATGAACTTCTCAAACTGCCTATTCCAAAAAATCAAATACGCCTTGAAGAGCACGCCCTGCCAACGCTGAATCTGCCATCAGCTTCAATAAATGTTAAGTCCTTTCCCTTTCTCTCTCTCTCTCTCTCTCTCTCTCTCTCTGTAGGTGCATATCCCTGTATATGGTGGGCTTTGCTCCTTATAAGCTGTACAGTATATCTCCCCTCACGGGGTTAGTGCTTGCAGAAATGTGGAAAAGCACGTGGTGCATTGCATTTACCAACCCAGGTAAAATAAATTGAGGCAACTGGCCACCGCACTAGTATGAGTTGCTAGTATTCATATTTACCCACCATTATTTTGTTCTACCCACGTACTGTAGGTAACCATTACTGAGTAACCTAGCAAGAAAGCAGTAGTGTTGAAAATTAAGTACGGTATATCGCAGAATGTATTTGTTTAAAGCAGGTTCGTAACGTAGTAAATCCCATCTGGAAGCGTTTGGCAAGAAGTATGTTATCATCCCCTCCCTTCCTAATTCCCTCCCTCCCTCCCTTCCAGGTCGCAAAAAACAACGGTGGCAGGTCGTTGGAAATGATTTATACAGCCACTTTTCGTTCTCAAAGAGTGAATAATTCGTAAAAACTATATAGCGTTGTATGTACATGAAGCCACAAAGAGTATATGAAATACATTCACATATATTTAGTAGCTCGGATTAAGAGATTTGTTATTTATAATTAACGATTTGGTATCTACGCAGTCTCTCTCTCTCTCTCTCTCTCTCTCTTTCTCTCTCTCTCTCCATGTTATATGGGAATATATACATTTGACATACTGTGGCTTAACACCAGCATAAAACCTAAGCCTTACCAACGGTAATTTAAAAGACAACTGGCAAGGCATTGTCAGTACTAATATATAGGCATGTGTCTCTTCCTACTTAAGTAATTAGCCTTTTTGTTCGATACCGAGTATTTTTCAGGATGCGGGTATTAAACAGAAATTTGGCTAACTCAACACGAAAGCTGCGGAGTAAGATGTCGAAGTTAAGGAAATGAAGCCTGCATAGTAACATATAGTCAATGCCGGTAGCAGTACGAATAAACATCCTGTATCATTTATAACAAGATGATATCCATGTATCCTAATAAATGTCACTATTAGAGTATATTGTGTTTATCTGTAAATCATGTACCTTTAAATATGGGAAGGGAGAGGTTAAACAATCATTTGAATTGAGGAAATGTGTGTGGGGAACAGAGATGTGTAAAGGAAGCAAGGTGGGAGGGGTGGGTATGGAGGATGACAGACAGCTGCACCTCACCGCGATTTGAGGCCTCCCTCTGAGGTCCCAAGGGAGATGGTGGGTGGGGAGAAATGGGGGGAGCGCCCTGTCTCAAGCATGACGTCAGTAAATCTGCGTAGTGGAAAGGTGTGAGAAGACCCTATATGTATATGGGTCCTGGATTGCGATAAAGCTTACGATGTTATTTATCTGGATTTCAGCAAAGCTTTTGATTGGGTCCCACACGAAAGGTTGGTTAGAGAGATTCGAGCACACGGTATAGACGGCGATATCTTAAAATGGATAGAATCCTGGCTGAAAGGACGAATACAGAGAGTATTAATAAATGGAACTAAGTCGGATGGGGGATTGGTAACTAGCTGTGTACAGTCATGGACAGAGAAACCTGGACAGGTAAGGCGAGGCAAATGTCATATTTTCTCTTTTCCCCCGGCTTGTCCGTCACTTCGTTCACGACTCCTTTCCTCCATCCCCCCACCCCCCATCCCGTTTACCCTCTCTTCATTAGCACCTGCCAGGCTGCACTCCCCATCCCCCCTTCCCTGCCCCCATACACGCCAGTTCGCTAATCCGCCTACCTTGAACCGTGTGTGTGTGTGTGTGTGTGTGTGTGTGTGTGTGTGTGTGTGTGTGTGTGTGCATCCTTGACACAAGCAACTCCCTACATTTTTCCGATCACAACCCATCCCTCCCTCTTCCCTACGGCCACTCTGCTAACACACACACACACACACACACACACACACATGAGAAGCTCATCTTCATTCTTCGTATACGCAGCTGCTCTCCCTCTCTCTCTCTCTCTCTCTCCCTCCCTCTCTCTCTCTCTCTCTCTCTCTCTCCCTCCCTCTCTCTCTCTCTTTCTCTCTCTCTCAATGTTCTGTAGGAGTGAATAATAATGTCAGTGCAACGTATGCCTTTACCGTGATATAAGCATTACAAATTAAAACACTGGAACATATTTAGAGGAAACAACTGCAGGAAATCCTCTCGAGACGTCAGCATATGGAACTGTCATTATTTCCCTGCGGGCCAATTAAAGTTCACCATCATACTTGCCTACTCCCTTCTGCCACCATTTTCGCCACTTCTCCTAATCTTTACTTTCCAATTCAGAGCATGCCATTTGTTATGATAATAATTGCACAAACACTCTCACACACACACACACACACACACACACACACACACACATATATATATATATATATATATATATATATATATATATATATATATGTATATGTATATAGGACAGAGAGAGACAGAGAGATGATAGATGGGGGAGGAAGGAGGGGGAGAAGAAAGGATGGAAGCAAGTGTTTAATTTGAGAGAGAGAGAGAGAGAGAGAGAGAGAGAGAGAGAGAGAGAGATATGCCACCATTTTCGCCAGACTCCACTATATTTCTCTTAATCTTTACTTTCCGATTCAGATCATGCCAGTAGTCATGAAATAATCATGATAATAATTGCACACACACACATACATACAGATATAAGAACATAAGAACATAAGAAGAGAGGATAACTGCAGTAGGCCGGTTGGCCCATGCTAGGCAGCTCCTAGAAGAGTAACTGAACTACTAGAATGAGATAAGGATAGCAAAGAAGAAGGCTCTCCCCCGCCCTCCAAACCCTCCAGCCGAAGCCGGTAGGAAAAAGTCAGAAAGAACACCACGCCGTATAGAAAAACTGGCGTGGACATTTTACAGGAAAGTGTGAAAGGAGAATAGAGACTATCATAGTGTAACCTGAAAAGGAAAAATTATGAATTAGTATTGGTTATAAGATTTTCTTTTTTCTATATCCACCCCTTATTAGTCATATGCTTATCTAGCCTATGCTTGAAACTCTCAATGGAAGAGGCAGCAACTACTTTACTAGGTAGCTTATTCCATTCGTCTACTACTCTATTACCAAACCAATTTCTACCGATTTCCTTACTGAAACGGAATTTTTCAAGTTTGAAACCATTATTTCTAGTTCTATCCTGTATGCTCACTTTAAGTACCTTGCTAATATCTCCCTTATTTATACCCTTCATCCACTTAAACACCTCAATTAAGTATCCCCTTACTCTACGCCTCTCTAGCGAATGCAGACTTAGTCTTTTCAGTCTGTCTTCATGTGACAGGTTCCGGACGTCATGTATCATTTTTGTCATTCTTCTTTGTACATTTTCTAACGAATTAATATCCATTCTATAGTAAGGACACCAAAATTGTACTGCGTAGTCTAAATGTGGCCTTGCTAATGCTAGATAAAGTTCAGCATTACTTTAGATGATCTATTGCTCACGCTTCTCGAAATAAATCCTAGGACCCTATTTGCTTTATTTCTCGCATTAATACACTGTTGCCTTGGTTTAAGGTCGTTACTAATCATAACTCCTATATATATATATATATATATATATATATATATATATATATATATATATATATATATATATATATATATATATATATATATATACCAGGGGTTGATATATATATATATATATATATATATATATATATATATATATATATATATATATATATATATATATATATATATATATATATATATACCAGGGGTTGATATATATATATATATATATATATATATATATATATATATATATATATATATAACAGGGGTTGAGAGAGAGAGAGAGAGAGGTGAGAAGTGTCCACTTGTCCCCTGGGAATGACCAGCCTTCCCGGGTCATATGGGTAGGACCATAGAGGTAGGATTAGGGTAGAGGCGGCGTGAGAAGGCTCCGGTGAAGCCAGAGAACTGTCAAACGGCCATATTGGTCAAGTCAAGAGGTCACGGCAACACCTACCTGACTTGAAGTAGATTGCTGTGCACTTCTACCTCTATGGCTGTTCTTGAGGTTTTATCCACATTACAAGACAAACTTATCTTCACCACTTTAGAAAGTCATATGTCTGCCAGTGACCCTCTGCACAACGTGCTAGAGACCTGTGGTAGTGTTGTGCTAGTGTGCTTTAGTGATCTGTGATAGTGGTTGTGTTAGTGTGTTGTAGTGATCAGCGATAGTGCTGTGCTAGTGATCCGTGAGTGTGTGTGTTGTGGTGACCCGTAGTAACCCGTGATAGTGTGTGCTACCTTGTGTGAACTAGTGCGTAATGGCTTCCTCGGCAGAGAGCTGTGTCCCCACTGCAGGTACTGAAAAGGACTACCTTGAATTAAGGGAGGAACTTCTCGAACTGAAGCGGGAGGTACAAATTCTCAGGCAGAAGGCACAGATGAGGGAATTGTTGGAGGAGATGTTGGAGGAGAAAGAGAAAAAGGCTGAAGGTTGGACACTAGTTAACAAGGGTGCAACGAAGTTCACTCTTAAAAAGCAAACGGAAATTAAGACAACTAATACATTCGACGCACTACGGGACGAATGTGAAGGGAAGGCAGAGAGGGAAGTAGAGGAGAAGGACGGTGAGGGAACTTCCAGTACAGGTAAGTATAAACAGAACAAGAAAGGTAAGAAAAATGTTGTTGTTGTTGGAGACTCCCAGGTGAGATATCTGAACAGGGCCATGTATACTCCACTCGCTAAACATGTGTGTCTTCCAGGGGCCAGGGTGGCTAATGTGGTAGATAAAATTTCAAATATCGTAAAGGAAAGTGGTGACAAACCCACTGTGTGCCTCAGTGTAGGAGGCAATGATATTAGTAGCCGTAAAAGTGAGGTACTGTGGAAAAGGTACAAGCTGATGTTAGAAAAGGTTAGGGAGAGGGGAGGAACCCCTGTAGTGCTTGGTGTTTTACCAAGGTGGCGGGTTGGAAGGGAATGGTTGAGCAGGGCAATAGGGTTTAATTGCCGCCTTGAAAAGTATTGCAAAGATAATGCAATACCTTTCATAGACAGCTGGGACCGGTTTTATGGAAGAAGTGCCTTGTATAGTTGGGATGGGACTCATCTTAGCAGGCAAGGAGTTACTGTTTTAGCTGGAATGATAGATAGGGAGTTGGAGGGATTTTTTCGAGATTGAGAAGTAGGTGTACAGGAAGATGCAGCAACTACAGTCAGAAATCATTATTACCATGTTTGGATAGATGCATCGATACTTGCAAAATTAAGAACAAAAGTTCAACCAATAGTGTAGATACATCCACTCAGGCACCTCAAATTGAGCAGGCGATGATAGATGATAGAACAAGCGATGATAGAAGGGCGATAAGCGATCGTACAAAAAATTGTTATATTAGTAAAGTAAAGAGTTTCCCAGTTAGTAATAAAATAAATAACAGTAAATGCCAAGGTAAAGGCATAACTACTCGTAATAATCTGAAAGTGTACTACACAAACAGCCGGAGTTTATGCAATAAAATGGATGAACTGAGGGCTTTAATTTGTACAGAGAAAATAGACATTGCCGTTATTAGTGAAACTTGGATGAATACAGACACTCGAGAATTTTTAGCAGAATATCAGATAAAAGGCTATAATATTTTTGTGTCAAACCGTCAGGGAAGAAAGAGGGGAGGGGTAGCTATTTATGTAAAGGATTCATTAAACTGTTACAATAAAGCAGACATTAAAGTCAATAGGGACACAGAAAGTGTCTGCGTTGAAATTAGTAACAATAGGGAGAAATTAGTCTTAGGAGCAATTTACAGATCTCCAAAATTAAGTAGAGCTGATAGTAAATACCTCTGGGAGGAAATTAGGAAAGCATCACAGTCCAGCTTAGTAATAATTGTTGGGGACCTTAATCTGCCAAGGATAGATTGGAGAAATCAGACAGGAGATGCAGAGTCAGAGGAATTTCTAGAGGTAGTACAGGATAATTTCCTTTATCAGTATATCAGGGAGCCCACCAGAGGTAATAATATACTAGATTTGGTTTCAGCTAATAAAGAAAATATCATTAGCGATATAGAGGTTGGTGGACGACTTGGTAATAGCGATCATGAAGAAATTAAGTTCAAATTTATTTGGGATGTCTGTTCCACTGAAAATACCTCCACCGTTCCTAATTTTCGTCTAGGAGATTTCGATGGCTTAAGAGCTTATTTTCGAACGGTATTCCACAGGGAGATTAGCTATTTGAGGGAATATCAGGTTAGTGGGGATCCCCAGGTCATAGGTCAGGCGCAGGAAGCACGTGGGGATGTCCGTCAGGTGTCTGTGAGGAGGGAGGTGGTAGATAGGAATGTAGTCCAGGTGACGGAAATTAACTCAGCTCCAGTACCAAACAGACGTTCGACCAGTGAGAAGTATAACGAGTTAATAAATATAATATACGGAGGCCAAGATAGATATATTCCTTCAAAACCGTTTAGAACTAACAATTCAGAACCAAGATGGTTAAACAACAGATTAAAATCTCTCATAGGCCAAAGGAAAGGAATATATAGAAAAATAAAACGTGGAGAGGAACACTTACGTAACCGGTACACAATTTTAAATAGAGAAGTAAAGAGGGAGATAAGAAAAGCAAAGAGAAGTTATGAAATTAAGGTTGCAAGTGAATCAAAGGTAAACCCCAAGGGTTTTTATCAAATGTACCGAACGAAAAATAAAGATAGGATAGGACCACTCAGAACAGAATCAGGTGACATTACCAGTGAAGATAAAGAAATGTGCTCCATCCTAAACAATTATTTCATATTAGTATTCACCAAGGAAAATCTAAGCCTGGTCCCTCAAGTAGCAAATATTTACCTTGAGAATACGGAAAATATTCTTAGTAAAATAACCATTAGTAAGGAGGAAGTATTGAAAGAAATTAATAAGTTAAAACTTCAAAAATCGCCAGGTCCGGACGATATATATGCAAAAATTATAAAAGAAACCAAAGAAGAATTATGTCAGCCACTTTTAACGTTATTTAATGACTCTTTAAGTTCAGGAGAAGTTCCAGAGGCGTGGAAAACCGCAAACGTAGTGCCCATCTTTAAAAAGGGTGATAAATCAGCTGCGTCGAATTATCGTCCGATAAGTCTAACGTCAATAGTAGGAAAAATGTTAGTCAATTTTGGCAAATAGGATTAGAGAACACTTAGAAAGATTTAATCTTATAAACGAAAGTCAGTACGGATTCAGGCAAGGACGATCCTACCTCACAAATTTGTTGTCATTCTACTCGGAGGTCTATGAGGCAGTAGATAGCGATAAAGCTTACGATGTTATTTATCTGGACTTTAGTAAAGCTTTTGATAGAGTCCCACACGAAGGGTTAGTTAGAAAGGTTCGAGCACACGGTATAGACGGCGATATCTTAAAATCGATAGAATCCTGGCTGAAAGGACGAAAGCAGAGAGTATTAATAAATGGAACTAAGTCGGACTGAGGATTAGTAACTAGCGGTGTACCAAAGGGTTCAGTACTCGGTCCCTTATTATTTATCATATATATAAATGATCTAGACTTAGGAGTCAATAGCAGAATCAGCAAATTTGCCGACGATACAAAAATAGGGCGTATCATTAACTCGACTGACGATTGCCATTACTTACAAAAAGACCTCGATACATTGTCCAAATGGTCTAAAACTTGGCAAATGGAATTTAACGTTGAAAAATGTAAAGTACTTAACGTAGGCAAGACCATTGGAGATACTAAATACAGCTTAGATAACAAAGAAATTAGCAAATCGGAATGCGAGAGAGATCTAGGAGTTATGATTAGTAACGACCTTAAACCTAGGCAACAGTGCATTAATGCGAGAAATAAAGCAAATAGGGTCCTAGGATTTATTTCGAGAAGCGTGAGCAATAGATCATCTAAAGTAATACTGAAACTTTATCTAGCATTAGTAAGGCCACATTTAGACTACGCAGTACAATTTTGGTGTCCTTACTATAGAATGGATATTAATTCGTTAGAAAATGTACAGAGAAGAATGACTAAAATGATACATGACGTCCGGAACCTGTCATATGAAGACAGACTGAAAAGACTAAGTCTGCATTCGCTAGAGAGGCGTAGAGTAAGGGGAGACTTAATTGAGGTTTTTAAGTGGATGAATGGTATAAATAAGGGAGATATTAGCAAGGTACTTAAAGTGAGCATACAGGATAGAACTAGAAATAATGGTTTCAAACTAGAAAAATTCCGTTTCAGAAAGGAAATCGGTAGAAATTGGTTTGGTAATAGAGTAGTAGACGAATGGAATAAGCTACCTAGTAAAGTAGTTGCTGCCTCTTCCATTGAGAGTTTCAAGCATAGGCTAGAAAAGCATATGACAAATAAGGGGTGGATATAGAATAAAGAAAATATTATAACCAATACTAATTCAAAAATAAATTTTCTTTTCAGGTTACACTATGATAGCCTCTATTCTCCTTTCACACTTTCCTGTAAAATGTCCACGCCAGTTTTTCTATACGGCGTGGTGTTCTTTCTGACTTTTTCCTGCCGGCTTCCGCTGGAGGGTTTGGAGGGCGGGGGAGAGCCTTCTTCTTTGCTATCCTTATCTCATTCTAGTAGTTCAGTTACTCTTCTAGGAGCTGCCTAGCATGGGCCAACCGGCCTACTGCAGTTATCCCCTCTTCTTATGTTCTTATGTACTTATCAAAGCAGTCGCAGAGACATATTTACAAGTGCGGTATTCCTATGCAGGAAAGCACTTTACAGCAAGAAATATTGCCTTAAAAAATGTCAAGAGTAGGACTGCTATGAATAAGGTAGTACTGTTTAGTGGTTTATGAATAATGCATGAGTAAATAATTTGTTGCCATATAAAGTCTCAAATGTATAAAAGGTTGTTTCTATATCCTTTTAGGTTAGTATGCAAATATAGATAAATAAATATATAAAGATAATACATATTTTTTTCTGTTTGCAACTAAGAAAACACTCGCGCCTGGTCAGCAGAACCAAGTCAGACAGCTGTCAAAGGGGTCGCCGCCATGTTGGGCGAGTCAGGTCTGTCGGCGTCACTGACCTACCCTTGGTTAATCCCTCATGCCGCCTCTACCTACTCCTACCTCTATGGGTAGGACGGAGAGGAGGTGAGGGAAGGAAGAGGATGGGAGGGTACGGTTCATATGGACGAAGATTTAGTGGAAAAATCGAAAAGGAAATAGAAACTCTCAGCTCAGCCCCTGAGTGTCCAGGTTTCTTTGTCCATGACTGTACCACAGGGCTAAGTACTTGGTCCCTTATTATTTATTATATATATAAATGAACTAGACTTAGGAGTCACCAGCAGTATCAGCAAATTTGCCGACGATACAAAAATAGGGCGTATCATTAACTCTACTGACGCTTGCCATTACTTACAAAAACACCCCGATACATTGTCCAAATGGTCTAAAACTTGGCAAAAGGAATTTAATGTTGAAAAATGTAAAGTACTTAACGTAGGCAAGACCATTGGAGACACTAAATACAGTTTAGATAACAAAGAAATTAGCAAATCGGAATGCGAGAGAGATCTAGGAGTTATGGTTAGTAACGACCTTAAACCAAGGCAACAGTGTATTAATGCGAGAAAAAAAGCAAATAGGGTCCTACGATTAATTTCGAGAAGTGTGAGTAATAGGTCATCAAAATTAATACTGGAACTTTATCTAGCATTAGTAAGGCCACAATTAGACTACGCAGTACAATTTTGGTGTCCTTACCATAGAATGGATATTAACTCGTTAGAAAATGTACAGAGAAGAATGACAAAAATGATACATGATGTTCGGAACCTGTCATATGAAGACAGACTGAAAAGACTAAAAGACTAAGTCTGCACTCGCTAGAGAGGCGTAGAGGAAGAGATTTGATTGAGGTGTTTAAGTGGATGAAGGGTATAAATAAAGGAGATATTAGCAAAGTACCTAAAGTGAGCATACAGGATAGAACTACAAGTAATGGTTTCAAACTAGAAAAATTCCGATTCAGTAAGGAAATAGGTAGAAACTGGTTTGGTAATAGAGTAGTAGACGAATGGAATAAGCTACCTAGTAAAGTAGTTGCTGCCTCTTCCACTGAGAGTTTCAAGCACAGGCTAGATAAGCATATGACAAATAAGGGGTGGATATAGAAAAAAAACAAAACAATACTAATTCATAATTTTTCCTTTTCAGGTTAGCCTACACTATGATAGTCTCTTTTCTCCTTTCACACTTTCCTATAAAATGTCCACGCCAGTTTTTCTATACTGCGTGGTGTTCTTTCTGACTTTTTCCTGCCGGCTTCAGCTGGAGGGTTTGGAGGGCGGGGGAGAGCCTTCTTCTTTGCTATCCTTATCTCATTCTAGTAGTTTAATTACTCTTCCAGGAGCTGCCTACCATGGGCCAACCGGCCTACTGCAGTTATCCTCTCTTTTCATGTTCTTATGTTCTTATGTTTCGTTTAAACAGATATTGTCGGTTGTTTCTCAAAGAACTTCAAGAAGGTCATGTGGCAGTTGAATCTGTAGGATCCATTGTGTTCGGCGGAGACGATAATATAGGTAACATTTCGATATTAACAAAAATGGCCATAATTCACCGTAGTACGAAATGACCATTGGATGTTAATGATTCAGTACCGCATATATTAATGTATGTAATTTACGACTCAAAGAACCAAATAAACACTATTCCCTCCTTCAACTACGAGGATAAAATTTCATTCTCTATAACAAGAGTTCCAAGGTAAATAGCAGCGGGGGAGGCAGGCAGCAGCGTGCATAAAGAAGGAACACTCTATTCATCCACTGAAATACCTCAAATAAGTCTTCCCTTAGTGAGTACAAATTTCGTCTTTTCAATTTGTTTTCACAAGAAAGGCTCCGAAAATAATGTATCATTTTTTTCATTTTCCCTCCATATTTTCCAAAACATTTATATCCATTCTATATTAGGGACACCAAAACCGCATGGTCTAAATGTAGCCTTACGAATGCTAGACAACGTTGCATTATTATTTTATATGCTCTATTACTAACACTTGTTGTGATAAATCTACGTATTTGCATTATTTCCCGCATTTATACATTGTTCCCTTGGCTTAAGGTCTTTACTATCCATGACTCTCTCGTGTTCCGATTAATGAGAAGACTGAGAGACTAACGAGGAGTGTATGTGAGTGAGGTGGAGAGGGGAAGGGGGAGGCCAAGGATGAGATGGAGGGATGCAGTGGAGAGGTATATGAGAGAGGGGGTGTGAGCTGGGAGCAGGACAGTGAAATGGCGGGAATCAGGGCAACATGATGCGATTTGTTTGCGGCCACCCCTTACGGAATTAAGGCGTCTGGCAATAAATAGATAGATAGATAATATACTTTTAATACTCTGAACAGGACGAAGTATTCTATTCAATGTTTATACTTTTATTTTAATGTATAGAATGTATCTGCATGTCTCAGTATTTTCAGATTCAGATTCCCTTCCCTCTCCTACCAGTGTGTGTGTGTGTGTGTGTGTGTGTGTGTGTGTGTGTGTGTGTGTGCTCCTCTCATCCTTTCTTAACTCCCTCCCCTCCTCCTTACCTTCATTCCTGTCCTTTACCCTTCCCTTTATTCCCTCCTCTCTCATCCCTCTCCTCTCCTCCTCCCTTCTTGTAGCCTACCATTGTTTCCCTCCCTTCCCTCCTCTCCTCCCGCCCTCTGCCCTATGGCAAGGCCAAGCGTGGACTGAGAGTGAGGCTGTCCTCACTCAGGATCATCGGCAAATGCTACGACGACTTTGAAACAATATATAATATAAAATATGATAGATAATGCTAAGTGTGATGTGCAGACTAAATTCTGAAAAACTGCACTACACAGTCTACTAAGCCGACAAAAATAGGACAACGAATACTACTCCCTTGACCAATTAAGAAAATAAGTAGTGAGGATTACTGCAATATTCTAGTTGGCCCATCCTAGGCAGCTCCTACAAGAGTAAACTACAAAATAAGACATAAGTCAGTCAGTTCACTAAACAGAAAGTTAATTTTCTCATGATGTCACTGCAACAGAATAACATACTTACCCCAACTGCTGAAGAGCAAAAGAAAGTATGTTCATGTAGAGAGATATGCTGTCGACTGAAGAGCCAGGCGACACAACATATCCCTCCTCTCACCGCTGACTACACACACACTGACGCTGCCGGGAAAATGGAAATTTACACTACAGTAACACAGATCCCCCTCCCCGTACTTCCCTGCCACCCACCCACCACAGAGCCCTCCCTTCCCAGGGTTACCAGAGGCCGACAAATCTTTCTGTGAGACGCGGGTATCATAGTTAACAAGAAAAGGAAAAACGTTACAAGAAAAGGAAAGACGTTACATTCCTTCTACCTGTTCGTCCATTTCATCTGTAATGATGATGAAGAGGATTTAACCATAAAACAGTGTACGGTACCATTCGATATTAACAAAAGTGGCCATAATTCACCGTAGTACGAAATGACCATTGCATGTTAATGTAATACCGCATATATTAATGTATGTAATTTACGACTCAAAGAACCAAATAAATACTATTCCCTCCTTCAACTGCGAGGATAAGATTTTATTCTCTCTAAGAAACGTGCCAAGGTAATTAACAGCTGGGGAGGGAGGCAGCACCGTGCAAAAAGAAGGAACACCAGATGGCAACACTACAAATGCACCTCCGTGGCCAGTCCCCACGGGAGGCCAGGGATATGTATTTACCCTGAGGACAACACGTGCACACAGTCACCCAGGACTAAACACAAACCAATTTGTCTTGTTCACGACAGTTTCACTTGGTCTTTTTGTACACCTCAATAGGAGACAATCACCGTGACGTCACAGCCACGAATAATGTGGTACAAACAAAGCACTTATTTGGCAAAAACATTAGCCGCGCTCAGAGCAGACTCGATACACAGGGAGCCTGATCTTTTTTTATCATGGTACTGGCGATTTTTTTACGTTTTTAATTCCAAGTTATACATACATCTCACATTTCCAGGCATCGTTTCTCCTACCATATAACATTTCCTCTGGTGATGATTACGGTAGTAATAGCTGAGATACAACACTTGTAAAATTAACTGCATGGGTTTTTCCACTGTGGGATGTTCACCACACTCATTTAGTTACCGCAGTGATCCCCGATAATAATACCCACTGGGTTGGGTTATAGTTTACACACCTGGTTGGCTGCCACTTAACGCTTGATTATGGTCTGAGAGGAAAATGCAACGAAAGGGGCAAGATTCACAAACTGTCAGCCCATCATCCTCCAGTAGGGTACTTCAGGAGTAACGTTGTATGGAAGGGCATGAGTTGGGTTAATTAGATCTAACAGCCGAAGTGATACCGTCATGTTACCATGCCAATGATCAGAAGTTTGTACCCAGACATCCGACTTTGCGACTTTTGTTTCTTTCTTTTGGGAGGAAGGAAATCAATATGGCATTGCACATATCGCTAGACCTATTCACACATCGACCTTCTGTTGCTCTAGTGGTGTATCATTACATAAAAATAAGGCTAGCATCAAAGAAAATCTACAAAACTGGGATGTCTCGAATGTGTCAGGTTTGGTTGGAAACTGTTACCGGTATATATCGTTTCGTTATATTTTGGCAATATTCAATTTACCTTTCGTGACAAATAAAGTTACTTTGTACAACTTTATTTATTTATTTTTTTACTTGCATAGCTTAGATCAGTGAATATACTTTTTTATCAGACAATAAGTACTGTACTTCGGTTCTTGATGCATAGACAGCTGACTAAAATTATGTACAAGATAAATTTGAAAGAAAATCCTGAGTTATGCAGTAACAGGTATGATTCTAGCAGATACTGTAGTACCAATTATCTTTTCAACTGATAATCTGATCTTATTTTTTGCCACAGTACAGTATGTTCACTGGATCACACTGCTGTACAGTATTATGCACTACTGTATATACACTTCTCTGAACCTGTCATACGAAGATAGACAAAAAAGATTAAATCTGCACTCACTAGAGGTGTAGAGTAAGGGGAGACTTAATTGAGGTGTTTAAGTGGATGAAGGGTATAAATAAGGGAGATATTAACAAGGTAAAGTGATCATACAGGAAAGAACTAGAAGTAATGGTTTCAGACTTGAAAAATTCCGTTTCGGTAAGGAAATAGGTAGAAATTGGTTTCGTAATAGAGTAGTAGACAAATGGAATAAGCTACCTAGTAAAGTAGTAGCTGCTTGTGGAATATTCTCCCCACAGCATGGTGGGGAACGGGCAAACATGAGAGCCCGTCAGGGAAAATGCGAAAAAAAGGCTCCAGTGAAGGAGCAAAGCGCGGACAGCAGACTGGCAGACAGGGCAAGGGCGGCAGAGGAAGGGAACGAGGCGATGGTGGAGACAACAGCCCGATGATCGACGAGGAGAAGGGGAGAGAGCGGTAGACTGCGCGGCGCCGATGGAAGGGACGCCGGCAAGCTCAGGTGGATCCCCAAACGACTCGACGGTGGTTGGCGGCCGGCTGCTCAGATGTTCGTAGAGGGCAGAGAGGGACGAGAGCGTGGTAGACTAAACGGCGCCGATGGTGAGGGCCCCGAAGCTCAGGATAGAAGCGTCCCGAACTCTGCCCTCAACCCCCATTCACTCGCTCCAGCTCTCCACAGCAGCAGGTGGAAGCGTAGAGGGAAGGCGCAGTCCAGGTGGACACAAAGGGCACAACCCCGGTCAAGGTATTGGCGGAGGGAGGGTGGTCGGCCAGGTATAGGGCGGACGAGCCTCAACCTCCTGGTGGGCTGACCAGGGCACTCCCGTAGGTGGAGAGGACAGGCCCGTCCTTCAGCTGAAACGGCTGCTGTGGAGAGCTGGTCCCGCCGGGAACAGCGGTGGAGGTGTTGCCTCGGCGAGAGGTGAGCTGCGAGTGAGTTGCTGCTTCTTCCATTGGAAGTTTCAAGCATAGACTAGATAAACAAATGACAATTAAGGGGTGGGTATAGAAAAATAAAATCTAATTCATTCTTTTTCCTTTTCAGGTTACATTATGTTAGTCTCTTTTTCTCCTTTCACACACTGCTATAAAATGTCCATGCCAGTTTTTTCTATACTTCGTGGTGTTCTTTCTTACTTTTTCCTGCCGGCTTTAGCTGGGGGTTTTGGAGGGCGGGGAATCGCCTTATTCATTGCTATCCTTATCTCATTCTAGTAGTTCAGTTAATCTTCTAGGAGCTGCCTAGCATGGGCCAATCGGCCTACTACAGTTGCCCTCTCTTCTTATGTTCTTATGTTCACTGTGTGCCCTGAAGCCAATTATAGATTCATTTACTGTTACTTTAGATTCTGTAGGTTCCCCCGAGGTTCATTCGCAGGTAAAGTAACAGAATATAAAGTCATGTCAGAATTTCATTTAGTTAGGTCTAATGGCAGTCTACATTGGTTAGGTCTAGTGGCATTATGTGTTAGCTGGTCTAGTGTGATAGGAAGCGTTGTGAGGAACACACTGAGGTGGTTTGGCCATGTGGAGAGGATGGAGGGTGAAAGACTGACGAAGAGAGTGTATGTGAGTGAGGTGGAGGGTGGAAGAGGGAGGGGGAGACCGAGGATGAGATGGAGGGATGGGGTGGAGAGGTATATGAGAGAGGGGGGTGTGAGTTGGGAGCAGGGTAGTGAAATGGCGGGGGACAGGGCGACTTGGAGGCGATTTGTTTGTGGCCACCCCAAACGGGATTGAGGCGTCTGGCAATAGATAGATAGAGATAGATGGTCTAGTGGCGGTTTATGTTAGTTAGGTCTAGTGGCCACCACAAGGCCCACCCTTCCCAGAGTTGCCAGAGGCCGACAAACCTTTCTGTGGGACGAGGTTATCATAGTTAACGACAAGAAAAGGAAAGACGTTGCATTCCTTCTACCTGTTCGTCCATTTCGTCTGTAATAATAATGAAAAGGATTTAATCAAAAATAATGTACGGTAATATTTCGATATTAACAAAAATGGCCATAATTCACTGTACTACGAAATGACCATTGTACGTTGATGAAATACCGTATATATCAACGTACGTAATTTACGACTCAAAGAACCAAATAAACTCTGTTCCCTCCATCAACTGTGAAGATAAGATTCCATTATCTATAAGAAAAGTGCCAAGGTAAATAACAGCGGGGGAAGGATGCAGCAGTGTGCAAACAGAAGGAACACCAGATGGCAACACTACAAATGCACCTACCTGGCCAATCCCTACGGGAGACCAGGTAGCGGATTCTGAAAGGTGTCTGGGTTACGAGAAAATGTGTGAGAACCTTTGCGATGTGCGTACGAGGATCTGATAAGTGGTATTCTGAAGAGTGTTGTACGACAATCTTAAGACCAACATCAGGTTGCGCCAGTACAAGTGTTGACCAATGAAGGAGGGGAAGGTTTCTCTATTTAAACCTGAGTAACCAATCACAGTGCACCAAAGTATGACGTCATAGTGGTAGCAGACGATGTTTCCACACCGCCAGTCATAATTTCCACGACAGTATTGAAGCAGTGGAGGACCACCAAAATATTATGTATAGAAGGGCAGTGAACTTCTCAGAGGAAGAAGTGCAGTGCACTGATTCATATTTTTTTTGACATTGTGTCATGTAGGCTATCACCATATTTTAGATAAGTTTCATATTTACACTG